>NC_138776.1:195346702-195895702 GCF_965119305.1 Pelophylax lessonae
GGCATTCACACAGTATACAAAAGTAAGTGTCGGCCTGTATAGGCCCCAAATATTATCTGACATGGGTTTAACTGACAGCAAAGAACGTAGTATTTGATGGCTAGAGGTACATTAGGCATTCACACAGTATACAGAAGTAAGTGTCGGCATGTATAGGCCCCAAAAATCAGCTCACATGGGTTTACCTGACAGCTAAGTATGTAGTATTTGGAGGCTGAAGGTACATTAGGCATTCACAGGATACTGAAGTAAGTGTCGGCCTGAATAGTCCCCAAAAATTAGCCCACATAGGTTTAACTGACAGCTAAGAACGTAGTATTCTGAAGCTGAAGGTACATTAGGCATTCAAAGGATACAGAAGTAAGTGTCAGCCTGTATAGGCCCAAAAAATTAGCTCACATGGGTTTAACTGACAGCAAAGAACATTGTGTATTTGATGGCTGGAGATAAATTAGGCATTCACAGTAGACAGAAGTGTCGGCCTGTATAGGCCCCAAAAGTTAGCTCACATAGGTTTAACTGCCAGCAAAGAACGTAGTATTTAAAGGATGGAAGTACATTAGGCATTCACAGGATACAGAAGTAAGTGTCGGCCTCTATAGGCCCCAAAAATTAGCTCACATGGGTTTACCTGACTGCTAAGAACGTAGTATTCTGTGGCTAAAGGTACATTAGACATTCACAGGATACAGAAGTAAGTGTCGGCCTTAAAAGGCCCCAGAAATTGGCCCACATGGGTATACCTGACACTTACCTTCAGCCACAGAATACTTTGTTCTTAGTTAAACCCATGTGGGCTAATTTTTTGGGCCTTTACAGGCCGACACTTACTTCTGTACCCTGTGAATGCCTAATGTACCTTCAGCCACCAAATACTACGTTCTTAGCTGTCAGGCTAATTTTTGGGGACTTTTATGGCCGACACTTTTTTCTGTATCCTGTGAATGCCTAATGTACCTTCAGCCACAGCATACTAAATACATTCATTTTGACAAAAAAAATTCAGACCATTGGAGACCAAATCCAGTTATCTTGTCTAAAACCGGCTTTTTAAGGCTCTAAAAGACAAATATACAGTCATTTTGACAATTTTTTTTATCAGTCCTTTGGTGACCAAATGCAGTTATTTTGACTTAAAAAGGCTTTTTAGACAGTTGGAGAACAAAATACAGTCATTTTGACCAAAAAATGTTTTCAGACCATTGGAGCCAAATGTCTAAAATCTTGTCTAAAACCAGCTTTTTAAGGCTCTAGAAGACAAAAAATATAGTCATTTGGACTAAAAAAAATTTCAGACCTTTGGAGACCGAATGCAGTTATTTTGACTAAAAAAGGCTTTTTAAACACTTGGAGACCAAAATAGAGTCATTTTGACCAAAAAAAATTTCAGGCCATTGGAGCCCTAATGGCCAGTTTTAGACAAATCTTGTCTAAAACCGGCTTTTAAAGCTCTAAAAGACAAAAACATTCATTTTGACTAAATTTTTTATCAGACTTTTGGGGACCAAATGCAGTTATTTTGACTCAAAAAGGCTTTTTAGACACTTGGAGACCAAAATAGAATCATTTTGACCAAAAAAAATTTCAGGCCATGGGAGCCAAATGTCTAAAATCTTGTCTAAAACCGGCTTTTTAAGGCTCTAAAAGACAAAAACATAGTCATTTGGACTAAAAAAAATGTTCAGACCTTTGGTGACCAAATGCAGTTATTTTGACTAAAAAAGGCTTTTTAGACACTTGGAGATCAAAATAGAGTCATTTTGACCGGAAAAATGTTTTCAGGCCATTGGAGCCCAAATGGCCGGTTTTAGACAAATCTTTTCCAAAACCGGCTTTTTAAGGCTCTAAAAGACAAAAAATACAGTCATTTTGACTAAAAAAGAATTTGGGACCAAAATAAAGTCATTTTGACCAAAACATTTTTTTCAGGCCATTGGAGCCAAATGGCCGGTTTTAGACAAATCTTGTCTAAAACCGGCTTTTTAACCACTTGCCGACCGCCGCACGACTATCTACGGCGGCGGTCAGCCCCTCACAGGCAAAGTGACGTAGGTCTACGTCGCTCGCCTGTGAGGGTTTAGGGAGCGAGCGCGCGCCGCCGGAGGCGCGCTCCCGCTCCCGCGTGGTCACGGACCCCCCCGCGCGTGTGACCGGCGGACCCGATCGCCGCCGGCCACTCTGCGATCGGCGGGGGAGAGGGAGAAAGTCAGGCAGCTTGTGTAAACAAGCTGCCTGTCATTCTCCTCTCTGTATGAGAGCTGATCACATGGATCTACTATGTAGATCCATTGATCACTCTGCATACAGTTGAAGCCACAGCCAATCACAGTTAGAATCACGCCCCTAGGGACACACACAGCCCCTCCCTCTCAAATAAAGTTAACCCCTTCACTACCAGTGTATTTTTACAGTAACAGTGCATATATATAGCACTGATTACTGTAGAAATGTCACTGGTAACCCCAAAAGTGTCAAAAATGTCAGTCAAGGGTCCGATCTTTCCGCCGCAATGTCGCAGTACCGCAAAAAAAATCGCAGATCGCCGCCATTACGCGTTAAAAAAAAAACAACAAAAATGACAAAAATCTTTCCCTTTGTTAGTAAACGCAATAACTTTTGCGCAAACCAATCAAAATACGCTTTTTGCGATTTTTTTTACCAAACATAGGTAGCATAAAACAAATTGGCCGAAAATATTAAAAAATTTTGATTTTTACATTTTTTTGGGGGGGAATTTCATATAAAAAAAAGGGAAAAATATTGCTATTTTTGCAAAATTTACGCTCTTTTTTTGTTTATAGCGCGTGATCAAAAAATCGCACAGGTGATCAAATACCGCCAAAAGAAAGCTCTGTTTGTGGGAAAAAAAGGACGCCAAATTCGTTTAGGTACAGCGTCGCACGACCGCGCAATTGTCCGTTAAAGTCACGCAGTGCCGAATCGCAAAATACCCTCTGGTCGTTTAGCAGCCAAATCCTCCGGGGCTTAAGTGGTTAAGGCTCTAAAAGACTAAAATATAGTTATTTGGACTAAATTTATTTTTCAGACCTTTGGTGACCAAATGCAGTTATTTTGATTAAAAAAGGCTTTTTAGACACTTGGAGGCAAAAATCAAGTCATTTTGACCAGAAAAATGTTTTCAGGCCATTGGAGCCCAAAAGGCCGGTTTTAGACAAATTTTGTCTAAAACCGACTTTTTAAGGCTCTAAAAGACAAAAATACAGTCATTTTGACTAAAAAATTTTGTCAGGCCTTTGGTGACCAAATGCAGTTATTTTGACTAAAAAGGCTTTTTAGACACTTGGAGACCAAAATAGAGTCATTTTAAACAAAAAAATTTTTAGGCCAATGAGCCCAAATGGCCGGTTTTAAACAAATCTTGTCTAAAACCGGCTTTTTAGGGAACTAAAAGACAAAAATACAGTCATTTTGACTAATTTTTTTCAGACCTTTGGTGACCAAATGCATTTATTTTGACTAAAAAAGGCTTTTTATACACTTGGAGACCAAAATAGAGTTATTTTTTTCTAAAAACAGAGGCTTTTTAGACACTTGAAAAACCAAAATAGAGTCATTTTGACCAAAACATTTTTTCAGGCTATTGGTTACCACATGCAAAACCGGCGTTTTAAGACTCTAAAAAACAAAAATACAGTCATTTTGGCTAAAAAAAATGATCAGACCTTTGGTGACCAAATGCAGTTATTTTAACTAAAAAAGGCTTTTTTTTTACAATTGGAGACCAAAACGGAGTCATTTTGACCAAAAAAAATTGTTCAGGCCATTGGAGACCAAATGCAGTTATCTTGTCTAAAACAAGCGTTTTAAGACTCTAAAAGTCAAAAATACAGTCATTTTGACTACAGTTTTTTCAGACCTTTGGTGATCAAATGCAGTTATTTTGACTACAAAAAGGCTTTTTACACACTTGAAAACTAAAATAGAGTCATTTTGATCCCAAAAATTTTTTTCAGGCTATTGGTTACCACATGCAGATATCTTGTCTAAAAGAGGCTTTTTAAGACTCTAAAAGATGAAAATACAGTCATTTTGACAAACAAATTTCAGACCGTTGGTGACAAAATGCAGTTAGTTTGACTAAAAAGGCTTTTTAGACACTTGGAGACCAAAATAGAGTCATTTTAAACAAAAAATGTTTAGGCCATTGGAGCCCAAATGGCCGGTTTTAGACAAATCTTGTCTAAAACTGGCTTTTTAGGGAACTAAAAGACAAAATACAGTCATTTTGACTAATTTTTTTCAGACCTTTGGTGACCAAATGCATTTATTTTGACTAAAAAAGGCTTTTTATACACTTGGAGACCAAAATAGAGTTATTTTTTTCTAAAAACAGAGGCTTTTTAGACACTTGAAAACCAAAATAGAGTCATTTTGACCAAAACATTTTTTCAGGCTATTGGTTACCACATGCAAAACCGGCGTTTTAAGACTCTAAAAAACAAAAATACAGTCATTTTGACTAAAAAACTATTTTCAGACCTTTGGTGACCAAATGCAGTTATCTTAACTAACAAAGGCTTTTTAGACACTTGGAAACCAAAATAGAGTCATTTTGACCAAAAAACTTTTTTCAGGCCATTGGTGACCAAATACAGTTATCTTGTCTAAAAACAAGCGTTTTAAGACTCTAAAATACAGTCATTTTGACTAAATTCTTTCTTCAGACCATTGGTGATCAAATGCAGTCATTTTGACCAAAAACAAATTCAGGCTATTGGTTACCACATGCAGTTATCTTGTCTAAAAGCGGCTTTTTAAGACTCTAAAAGACGAAAATACAGTCATTTTGACAAAAAAATTTCAGACATTTGGTGACCAAATGCAGTTATTTTGACTACAAAAAGCTTTTTAGACACTTATACACCAAAATAGAGTCATTTTGAACATAAATATTTTTTCAGGCCATTGGTTTACCAAATGCAGTTATCTTGTCTAAAACCGGCGTTTTAAGACTCTAAAAGACGAAAATAGAGTGATTTTGACTAAAACATTTTTTCAGACCTTTGGTGACCAAATGCAGTTATTTTGACAAAAAAAAAGGCTTTTTAGACACTTGGAGACCAAAATAGAGTTATTTTGACCAAACAAATTTTTTTCAGGCCATTGGTTACGAAATGCAATTATCTTGTCTAAAACTGGCTTTTTAAGACTCTAAAAGACGAAAATACAGTCATTTTGACTAAAAACTTTTTCAGACCTTTGGTGACCAAATGCAGTTATCTTGACTAAAAAAGGCTTTTTAGACACTTGGAGACCAACAGAGTCATTTTGACCAAAAGAACTTTTTCAGGCCATTGGTTTACCAAATGCAGATATCTTGTCTAAAGCGGCTTTTTAAGACTCTAAAAGACAAAAATACAGTCATTTTGACAAAAAAAATTTCAGACCTTTGGTGACCAAATGCAGTTATTTTGACTACAAAAGGCTTTTTAGACACTTAGACACCAAAATAGAGTCATTTTAAACATAAATATTTTTTCAGGCCATTGGTTTGCCAAATGCAGTTATCTTATCTAAAACCGGCGTTTAAAGACTCTAAAATACAAAAAATACAGTCATTTTGACTAAAAACGTTTTTCAGACCTTTGGTGACCAAATGCAGTTATCTTGACTAAAAAAGGATTTTTAGACACTTGGAGACCAACAGAGTCATTTTGACCAAAAAAACTTTTTCAGGCCATTGGTTTACCAAATGGAGTTATCTTGTCTAAAACCGGCATTTTAAGACTCTAAAAGACGAAAATAGAGTAATTTTGACTAAACATTTTTTCAGACCTTTGGTGACCAAATGCAGTTATTTTTACTAAAAAAGGGCTTTTTAGACACTTGGAGACAAAAATTGAGTCATTCTGACCCAAAAAAATGTTTCAGGCCATTGGTTACCAAATGTTTCAGGCCATTGGTTACCAAATATCTTGTCCAAAGCCCGCCTTTTAAACTCTAAAAGACGAAAATACAGTAATTTTGACAAAAAAAATTTTCAGACCTTTGGTGACCAAATGCAGTTATTTTGACTAAAAAAGGCTTTTAGAAAAAAATTTCAGGCCATTGGTTACAAAATGCAATTATCTTGTCTAAAACCGGCTTTTTAAGACTACCCTGAACGTGCCCGATCTCGTCTGATCTCGGAAGCTAAACAGGGTCGGGCCTGGTTAGTACCTGGATGGGAGACTGCCTGGGAATAACAGGCGCTGTAGGCTTTTGGCTTTTCCTTTATTCGATGGCTTTCTTTTTGTTTCTCCTGAGGTTTCCATCTTGCCACGGCCAAGATCAAAGGGGTCGAGGGTGGCAGTGGTATTCGCCTACGGCCACATCACCATGAATGCGCCCGATCTCGTCTGATCTCGGAAGCTAAGCAGGGTCAGGCCTGGTTAGTACCTGGATGCGAGACCGCCTGGGAGTACCAGGTGCTGTAGGCTTTTGGCTTTTCCTTTATTCGTTGGCTTTCTTTTTGTTTCTCCTGAGGTGCCATCTTGCCATTGCCAAGTTCAAAGGGGTCGAGGATGGCAGTGATAATCGCCTACGGCCAAATCACGCTGAACGCGCCTGATCTCGTCTCATCTTGGAAGCTAAGCAGGGTCTGGCCTGGTTAGTACCTGGGTGGGAGACCGCCTGGGAATACCATGTGCTGTAGGCTTTTGGCTTTTCCTTTATTCGTTGGCTTTCTTTGTGTTTCTACTTAGGTGCCATCTTGCCATGGCCAAGTTCAAAGGGGTCGAGGGTGGCAGTAGTGATCGCCTATGGCCACATCACCCTGCACATGCCTGATCTTGGAAGCTAAGCAGCGTCGGCCTGGTTAGTACCTGGATGGAAGACCGCCTGGGAATACCAGGTGCTGTAGGATTTTGGCTTTTCCTTTATTCGTTTGCTTTCTTTTTGTTTCCCCTGAGGTGCCATCTTGCCATTGCCAAGTTCAAAGGGGTCGAGGGTGGCAGGGGTGATCGCCTACGGCCACATCACCCTGAACGCGCTCAATCTCGTCTGATCTCGGAAGATAAGCAGGGTCGGGCCTGGTTAGTACCTGGATGGGACACCGCCTGGGAATACCAGGTGCTGTAGGCTTTTGGCTTTCTTTTTGTTTCTCCTGAGGTGCCATCTTGCCATTGCCAAGTTCAAAGGGGTCGAGGGTGGCAGGTGTGATCGCCTACGGCCACATAACCCTGAACGCGCCTGGTCTCTTCTGATCTCGGAAGCTAAGCAGGGTCAGGCCTGGAGAGTACATGATAGGAGACCGCCTGGGAATACCAGGTGCTGTAGGCTTTTGGCTTTTCCTTTATTCATTGGCTTTCTTTTTGCTTCTCCTGAGGTGCCATCTTGCCATGGCCAAGTTCAAAGGTGTCAAATCTTGTCTAAAACCGGCTTTTTAAGGCTCTAAAAGACTAAAATATAGTTATTTGGACTAAATTTATTTTTCAGACCTTTGGTGACCAAATGCAGTTATTTTGATTAAAAAAGGCTTTTTAGACACTTGGAGGCAAAAATCAAGTCATTTTGACCAAAAAAATGTTTTCAGGCCATTGGAGCCCAAAAGGCCGGTTTTAGACAAATTTTGTCTAAAACCGACTTTTTAAGGCTCTAAAAGACAAAAATACAGTCATTTTGACTAAAAAATTTTGTCAGGCCTTTGGTGACCAAATGCAGTTATTTTGACTAAAAAGGCTTTTTAGACACTTGGAGACCAAAATAGAGTCATTTTAAACAAAAAAATTTTTAGGCCATTGGAGCCCAAATGGCCGGTTTTAAACAAATCTTGTCTAAAACCGGCTTTTTAGGGAACTAAAAGACAAAAATACAGTCATTTTGACTAATTTTTTTCAGACCTTTGGTGACCAAATGCATTTATTTTGACTAAAAAAGGCTTTTTATACACTTGGAGACCAAAATAGAGTTATTTTTTTCTAAAAACAGAGGCTTTTTAGACACTTGAAAACCAAAATAGAGTCATTTTGACCAAAACATTTTTTCAGGCTATTGGTTACCACATGCAAAACCGGCGTTTTAAGACTCTAAAAAACAAAAATACAGTCATTTTGGCTAAAAAAAATGATCAGACCTTTGGTGACCAAATGCAGTTATTTTAACTAAAAAAGGCTTTTTTTTTACAATTGGAGACCAAAACGGAGTCATTTTGACCAAAAAAAATTGTTCAGGCCATTGGAGACCAAATGCAGTTATCTTGTCTAAAACAAGCGTTTTAAGACTCTAAAAGTCAAAAATACAGTCATTTTGACTACAGTTTTTTCAGACCTTTGGTGATCAAATGCAGTTATTTTGACTACAAAAAGGCTTTTTACATACTTGAAAACTAAAATAGAGTCATTTTGATCCCAAAAATTTTTTTCAGGCTATTGGTTACCACATGCAGATATCTTGTCTAAAAGAGGCTTTTTAAGACTCTAAAAGATGAAAATACAGTCATTTTGACAAACAAATTTCAGACCGTTGGTGACAAAATGCAGTTAGTTTGACTAAAAAGGCTTTTTAGACACTTGGAGACCAAAATAGAGTCATTTTAAACAAAAAATTTTTAGGTCATTGGAGCCCAAATGGCCGGTTTTAGACAAATCTTGTCTAAAACTGGCTTTTTAGGGAACTAAAAGACAAAATACAGTCATTTTGACTAATTTTTTTCAGACCTTTGGTGACCAAATGCATTTATTTTGACTAAAAAAGGCTTTTTATACACTTGGAGACCAAAATAGAGTTATTTTTTTCTAAAAACAGAGGCTTTTTAGACACTTGAAAACCAAAATAGAGTCATTTTGACCAAAACATTTTTTCAGGCTATTGGTTACCACATGCAAAACCGGCGTTTTAAGACTCTAAAAAACAAAAATACAGTCATTTTGACTAAAAAACTATTTTCAGACCTTTGGTGACCAAATGCAGTTATCTTAACTAACAAAGGCTTTTTAGACACTTGGAAACCAAAATAGAGTCATTTTGACCAAAAAACTTTTTTCAGGCCATTGGTGACCAAATACAGTTATCTTGTCTAAAAACAAGCGTTTTAAGACTCTAAAATACAGTCATTTTGACTAAATTCTTTCTTCAGACCATTGGTGATCAAATGCAGTCATTTTGACCAAAAACAAATTCAGGCTATTGGTTACCACATGCAGTTATCTTGTCTAAAAGCGGCTTTTTAAGACTCTAAAAGACGAAAATACAGTCATTTTGACAAAAAAATTTCAGACATTTGGTGACCAAATGCAGTTATTTTGACTACAAAAAGCTTTTTAGACACTTATACACCAAAATAGAGTCATTTTGAACATAAATATTTTTTCAGGCCATTGGTTTACCAAATGCAGTTATCTTGTCTAAAACCGGCGTTTTAAGACTCTAAAAGACGAAAATAGAGTGATTTTGACTAAAACATTTTTTCAGACCTTTGGTGACCAAATGCAGTTATTTTGACTAAAAAAAAGGCTTTTTAGACACTTGGAGACCAAAATAGAGTTATTTTGACCAAACAAATTTTTTTCAGGCCATTGGTTACGAAATGCAATTATCTTGTCTAAAACTGGCTTTTTAAGACTCTAAAAGACGAAAATACAGTCATTTTGACTAAAAACTTTTTCAGACCTTTGGTGACCAAATGCAGTTATCTTGACTAAAAAAGGCTTTTTAGACACTTGGAGACCAACAGAGTCATTTTGACCAAAAGAACTTTTTCAGGCCATTGGTTTACCAAATGCAGATATCTTGTCTAAAGCGGCTTTTTAAGACTCTAAAAGACAAAAATACAGTCATTTTGACAAAAAAAATTTCAGACCTTTGGTGACCAAATGCAGTTATTTTGACTACAAAAGGCTTTTTAGACACTTAGACACCAAAATAGAGTCATTTTAAACATAAATATTTTTTCAGGCCATTGGTTTGCCAAATGCAGTTATCTTATCTAAAACCGGCGTTTAAAGACTCTAAAATACAAAAAATACAGTCATTTTGACTAAAAACGTTTTTCAGACCTTTGGTGACCAAATGCAGTTATCTTGACTAAAAAAGGATTTTTAGACACTTGGAGACCAACAGAGTCATTTTGACCAAAAAAACTTTTTCAGGCCATTGGTTTACCAAATGGAGTTATCTTGTCTAAAACCGGCATTTTAAGACTCTAAAAGACGAAAATAGAGTAATTTTGACTAAACATTTTTTCAGACCTTTGGTGACCAAATGCAGTTATTTTTACTAAAAAAGGGCTTTTTAGACACTTGGAGACAAAAATTGAGTCATTCTGACCCAAAAAAATGTTTCAGGCCATTGGTTACCAAATGTTTCAGGCCATTGGTTACCAAATATCTTGTCCAAAGCCCGCCTTTTAAACTCTAAAAGACGAAAATACAGTAATTTTGACAAAAAAAATTTTCAGACCTTTGGTGACCAAATGCAGTTATTTTGACTAAAAAAGGCTTTTAGAAAAAAATTTCAGGCCATTGGTTACAAAATGCAATTATCTTGTCTAAAACCGGCTTTTTAAGACTACCCTGAACGTGCCCGATCTCGTCTGATCTCGGAAGCTAAACAGGGTCGGGCCTGGTTAGTACCTGGATGGGAGACTGCCTGGGAATAACAGGCGCTGTAGGCTTTTGGCTTTTCCTTTATTCGATGGCTTTCTTTTTGTTTCTCCTGAGGTTTCCATCTTGCCACGGCCAAGATCAAAGGGGTCGAGGGTGGCAGTGGTATTCGCCTACGGCCACATCACCATGAATGCGCCCGATCTCGTCTGATCTCGGAAGCTAAGCAGGGTCAGGCCTGGTTAGTACCTGGATGCGAGACCGCCTGGGAGTACCAGGTGCTGTAGGCTTTTGGCTTTTCCTTTATTCGTTGGCTTTCTTTTTGTTTCTCCTGAGGTGCCATCTTGCCATTGCCAAGTTCAAAGGGGTCGAGGATGGCAGTGATAATCGCCTACGGCCAAATCACGCTGAACGCGCCTGATCTCGTCTCATCTTGGAAGCTAAGCAGGGTCTGGCCTGGTTAGTACCTGGGTGGGAGACCGCCTGGGAATACCATGTGCTGTAGGCTTTTGGCTTTTCCTTTATTCGTTGGCTTTCTTTGTGTTTCTACTTAGGTGCCATCTTGCCATGGCCAAGTTCAAAGGGGTCGAGGGTGGCAGTAGTGATCGCCTATGGCCACATCACCCTGCACATGCCTGATCTTGGAAGCTAAGCAGCGTCGGCCTGGTTAGTACCTGGATGGAAGACCGCCTGGGAATACCAGGTGCTGTAGGATTTTGGCTTTTCCTTTATTCGTTTGCTTTCTTTTTGTTTCCCCTGAGGTGCCATCTTGCCATTGCCAAGTTCAAAGGGGTCGAGGGTGGCAGGGGTGATCGCCTACGGCCACATCACCCTGAACGCGCTCAATCTCGTCTGATCTCGGAAGATAAGCAGGGTCGGGCCTGGTTAGTACCTGGATGGGACACCGCCTGGGAATACCAGGTGCTGTAGGCTTTTGGCTTTCTTTTTGTTTCTCCTGAGGTGCCATCTTGCCATTGCCAAGTTCAAAGGGGTCGAGGGTGGCAGGTGTGATCGCCTACGGCCACATAACCCTGAACGCGCCTGGTCTCTTCTGATCTCGGAAGCTAAGCAGGGTCAGGCCTGGAGAGTACATGATAGGAGACCGCCTGGGAATACCAGGTGCTGTAGGCTTTTGGCTTTTCCTTTATTCATTGGCTTTCTTTTTGCTTCTCCTGAGGTGCCATCTTGCCATGGCCAAGTTCAAAGGTGTCAAATCTTGTCTAAAACCGGCTTTTTAAGGCTCTAAAAGACTAAAATATAGTTATTTGGACTAAATTTATTTTTCAGACCTTTGGTGACCAAATGCAGTTATTTTGATTAAAAAAGGCTTTTTAGACACTTGGAGGCAAAAATCAAGTCATTTTGACCAAAAAAATGTTTTCAGGCCATTGGAGCCCAAAAGGCCGGTTTTAGACAAATTTTGTCTAAAACCGACTTTTTAAGGCTCTAAAAGACAAAAATACAGTCATTTTGACTAAAAAATTTTGTCAGGCCTTTGGTGACCAAATGCAGTTATTTTGACTAAAAAGGCTTTTTAGACACTTGGAGACCAAAATAGAGTCATTTTAAACAAAAAAATTTTTAGGCCATTGGAGCCCAAATGGCCGGTTTTAAACAAATCTTGTCTAAAACCGGCTTTTTAGGGAACTAAAAGACAAAAATACAGTCATTTTGACTAATTTTTTTCAGACCTTTGGTGACCAAATGCATTTATTTTGACTAAAAAAGGCTTTTTATACACTTGGAGACCAAAATAGAGTTATTTTTTTCTAAAAACAGAGGCTTTTTAGACACTTGAAAACCAAAATAGAGTCATTTTGACCAAAACATTTTTTCAGGCTATTGGTTACCACATGCAAAACCGGCGTTTTAAGACTCTAAAAAACAAAAATACAGTCATTTTGGCTAAAAAAAATGATCAGACCTTTGGTGACCAAATGCAGTTATTTTAACTAAAAAAGGCTTTTTTTTTACAATTGGAGACCAAAACGGAGTCATTTTGACCAAAAAAAATTGTTCAGGCCATTGGAGACCAAATGCAGTTATCTTGTCTAAAACAAGCGTTTTAAGACTCTAAAAGTCAAAAATACAGTCATTTTGACTACAGTTTTTTCAGACCTTTGGTGATCAAATGCAGTTATTTTGACTACAAAAAGGCTTTTTACATACTTGAAAACTAAAATAGAGTCATTTTGATCCCAAAAATTTTTTTCAGGCTATTGGTTACCACATGCAGATATCTTGTCTAAAAGAGGCTTTTTAAGACTCTAAAAGATGAAAATACAGTCATTTTGACAAACAAATTTCAGACCGTTGGTGACAAAATGCAGTTAGTTTGACTAAAAAGGCTTTTTAGACACTTGGAGACCAAAATAGAGTCATTTTAAACAAAAAATTTTTAGGTCATTGGAGCCCAAATGGCCGGTTTTAGACAAATCTTGTCTAAAACTGGCTTTTTAGGGAACTAAAAGACAAAATACAGTCATTTTGACTAATTTTTTTCAGACCTTTGGTGACCAAATGCATTTATTTTGACTAAAAAAGGCTTTTTATACACTTGGAGACCAAAATAGAGTTATTTTTTTCTAAAAACAGAGGCTTTTTAGACACTTGAAAACCAAAATAGAGTCATTTTGACCAAAACATTTTTTCAGGCTATTGGTTACCACATGCAAAACCGGCGTTTTAAGACTCTAAAAAACAAAAATACAGTCATTTTGACTAAAAAACTATTTTCAGACCTTTGGTGACCAAATGCAGTTATCTTAACTAACAAAGGCTTTTTAGACACTTGGAAACCAAAATAGAGTCATTTTGACCAAAAAACTTTTTTTCAGGCCATTGGTGACCAAATACAGTTATCTTGTCTAAAAACAAGCGTTTTAAGACTCTAAAATACAGTCATTTTGACTAAATTCTTTCTTCAGACCATTGGTGATCAAATGCAGTCATTTTGACCAAAAACAAATTCAGGCTATTGGTTACCACATGCAGTTATCTTGTCTAAAAGCGGCTTTTTAAGACTCTAAAAGACGAAAATACAGTCATTTTGACAAAAAAATTTCAGACATTTGGTGACCAAATGCAGTTATTTTGACTACAAAAAGCTTTTTAGACACTTATACACCAAAATAGAGTCATTTTGAACATAAATATTTTTTCAGGCCATTGGTTTACCAAATGCAGTTATCTTGTCTAAAAGCGGCTTTTTAAGACTCTAAAAGACGAAAATACAGTCATTTTGACAAAAAAATTTCAGACCTTTGGTGACCAAATGCAGTTATTTTGACTACAAAAGGCTTTTTAGACACTTGGAGACCAAAATAGAGTTATTTTGACCAAACAAATTTTTTTCAGGCCATTGGTTACGAAATGCAATTATCTTGTCTAAAACTGGCTTTTTAACCACTTGCCGACCGCCGCACGACTATCTACGTCAGCGGTCAGCCCCTCACAGGCAAACTAACGTAGGGCTACGTTGCTTGCTTGTGAGGGTCTAGGGAGCGAGCGCGCGCCCCCCGGGGCGCGCTCCCGCTCCCGCGTGGTCACGGACCCCCCCGCGCGTGTGACCAGCGGACCCGATGTCCGCCGGTCACTCGGCGATCGGCGGGGGAGAGGGAGAATGTCAGGCAGCTTGTGTAAACAAACTGCCTGTCATTCTCCTCGCTGCAAAGACACTGATAAAACGGATCTGGTATGTAGATCCGTTGATCAGTGTCCTTACAGCTAGAGCCACAGCCAATCACAGTAGAAACCACGCCCCTAGGGACACACACAGCCCCTCCCTTCCAAATAAAGTTAACCCCTTCACTACCAGTGTATTTTTACAGTAACAGTGCATATGTATAGCACTGATTACTGTAGAAATGTCACTGGTAACCCCAAAAGTGTCAAAAATGTCAGTCAAGGGTCCGATCTGTCCGCCGCAATGTCGCAGTACCGCAAAAAAAATCGCAGATCGCCGCCATTACGCGTTAAAAAAAAAACAACAAAAATGACAAAAATCTTTCCCTTTGTTAGTAAACGCGATAACTTTTGCGCAAACCAATCAAAATACGCTTTTCGCGATTTTTTTTACCAAACATAGGTAGCATAAAATAAATTGGCCGAAAATTTTTAAAAATTTTGATTTTTACATTTTTTTTGGGGGGAATTTCATATAAAAAAATGTGAAAAATATTGCTATTTTTGCAAAATTGACGCTCTTTTTTTATTTATAGCGCGTGATCAAAAAATCGCACAGGTGATCAAATACCACCAAAAGAAAGCTCTGTTTGTGGGAAAAAAAGGACGTCAAATTCGTTTAGGTACAGCGTCACACGACCGCGCAATTGTGCGTTAAATTCACGCAGTGCCGAATCGCAAAATACCCCCTGGTCGGAATGGGGGTAAAATCTTCCGGGGCTTAAGTGGTTAAGACTCTAAAAGACGAAAATACAGTCATTTTGACTAAAAACTTTTTCAGACCTTTGGTGACCAAATGCAGTTATCTTAACTAACAAACGCTTTTTAGACACTTGGAAACCAAAATAGAGTCATTTTGACCAAAAAACTTTTTTTCAGGCCATTGGTGACCAAATACAGTTATCTTGTCTAAAAACAAGCGTTTTAAGACTCTAAAATACAGTCATTTTGACTAAATTCTTTCTTCAGACCATTGGTGATCAAATGCAGTCATTTTGACCAAAAACAAATTCAGGCTATTGGTTACCACATGCAGTTATCTTGTCTAAAAGCGGCTTTTTAAGACTCTAAAAGACGAAAATACAGTCATTTTGACAAAAAAATTTCAGACATTTGGTGACCAAATGCAGTTATTTTGACTACAAAAAGCTTTTTAGACACTTATACACCAAAATAGAGTCATTTTGAACATAAATATTTTTTCAGGCCATTGGTTTACCAAATGCAGTTATCTTGTCTAAAAGCGGCTTTTTAAGACTCTAAAAGACGAAAATACAGTCATTTTGACAAAAAAATTTCAGACCTTTGGTGACCAAATGCAGTTATTTTGACTACAAAAGGCTTTTTAGACACTTGGAGACCAAAATAGAGTTATTTTGACCAAACAAATTTTTTTCAGGCCATTGGTTACGAAATGCAATTATCTTGTCTAAAACTGGCTTTTTAAGACTCTAAAAGACGAAAATACAGTCATTTTGACTAAAAACTTTTTCAGACCTTTGGTGACCAAATGCAGTTATCTTGACTAAAAAAGGCTTTTTAGACACTTGGAGACCAACAGAGTCATTTTGACCAAAAGAACTTTTTCAGGCCATTGGTTTACCAAATGCAGATATCTTGTCTAAAAGCGGCTTTTTAAGACTCTAAAAGACGAAAATACAGTCATTTTGACAAAAAAATTTCAGACCTTTGGTGACCAAATGCAGTTATCTTTACTAAAAAAGGGCTTTTTAGACACTTGGACACCAAAATAGAGTCATTTTAAACATAAATATTTTTTCAGGCCATTGGTTTGCCAAATGCAGTTATCTTATCTAAAACCGGCGTTTAAAGACTCTAAAATACAAAAAATACAGTCATTTTGACTAAAAACGTTTTTCAGACCTTTGGTGACCAAATGCAGTTATCTTGACTAAAAAAGGATTTTTAGACACTTGGAGACCAACAGAGTCATTTTGACCAAAAAAACTTTTTCAGGCCATTGGTTTACCAAATGCAGTTATCTTGTCTAAAACCGGCATTTTAAGACTCTAAAAGACGAAAATAGAGTAATTTTGACTAAACATTTTTTCAGACCTTTGGTGACCAAATGCAGTTATCTTTACTAAAAAAGGGCTTTTTAGACACTTGGAGACAAAAATTGAGTCATTCTGACCCAAAAAAATGTTTCAGGCCATTGGTTACCAAATGTTTCAGGCCATTGGTTACCAAATATCTTGTCCAAAGCCCGCCTTTTAAACTCTAAAAGACGAAAATACAGTTATTTTGACTAAAAAAGGCTTTTAGAAAAAAAATTTCAGGCCATTGGTTACAAAATGCAATTATCTTGTCTAAAACCGGCTTTTTAAGACTACCCTGAACGTGCCCGATCTCGTCTGATCTCGGAAGCTAAACAGGGTCGGGCCTGGTTAGTACCTGGATGGGAGACTGCCTGGGAATAACAGGCGCTGTAGGCTTTTGGCTTTTCCTTTATTCGATGGCTTTCTTTTTGTTTCTCCTGAGGTTTCCATCTTGCCACGGCCAAGATCAAAGGGGTCGAGGGTGGCAGTGGTATTCGCCTACGGCCACATCACCATGAATGCGCCCGATCTCGTCTGATCTCGGAAGCTAAGCAGGGTCAGGCCTGGTTAGTACCTGGATGCGAGACCGCCTGGGAGTACCAGGTGCTGTAGGCTTTTGGCTTTTCCTTTATTCGTTGGCTTTCTTTTTGTTTCTCCTGAGGTGCCATCTTGCCATTGCCAAGTTCAAAGGGGTCGAGGATGGCAGTGATAATCGCCTACGGCCAAATCACGCTGAACGCGCCTGATCTCGTCTCATCTTGGAAGCTAAGCAGGGTCTGGCCTGGTTAGTACCTGGATGGGAGACCGCCTGGGAGTGCCAGGTGTGGAAGGCTTTTGGCTTTTCCTTTATTCGTTGGCTTTCTTTTTGTTTCTTCTGAAGTGCCATCTTGCCATGGCCAAGTTCAAAGGGGGTCGAGGGTTGCAATGGTGATCGCCTATGGCCACATCACCCTGATTGTGCCCGATCTCTTCTGATTTTGGAAGCTAAGCATGGTCAGGCCTGGTTAGTACCTGGATGGGAGACCGCCTGGGAATACCAGGTGCTGTAGGCTTTTGGCTTTTCCTTTATTCGTTGGCTTTCTTTGTGTTTCTACTTAGGTGCCATCTTGCCATGGCCAAGTTCAAAGGGGTCGAGGGTGGCAGTAGTGATCGCCTATGGCCACATCACCCTGCACATGCCTGATCTTGGAAGCTAAGCAGCGTCGGCCTGGTTAGTACCTGGATGGAAGACCGCCTGGGAATACCAGGTGCTGTAGGATTTTGGCTTTTCCTTTATTCGTTTGCTTTCTTTTTGTTTCCCCTGAGGTGCCATCTTGCCATTGCCAAGTTCAAAGGGGTCGAGGGTGGCAGGGGTGATCGCCTACGGCCACATCACCCTGAACGCGCTCAATCTCGTCTGATCTCGGAAGATAAGCAGGGTCGGGCCTGGTTAGTACCTGGATGGGACACCGCCTGGGAATACCAGGTGCTGTAGGCTTTTGGCTTTCTTTTTGTTTCTCCTGAGGTGCCATCTTGCCATTGCCAAGTTCAAAGGGGTCGAGGGTGGCAGGTGTGATCGCCTACGGCCACATAACCCTGAACGCGCCTGATCTCTTCTGATCTCGGAAGCTAAGCAGGGTCAGGCCTGGAGAGTACATGATAGGAGACCGCCTGGGAATACCAGGTGCTGTAGGCTTTTGGCTTTTCCTTTATTCATTGGCTTTCTTTTTGCTTCTCCTGAGGTGCCATCTTGCCATGGCCAAGTTCAAAGGTGTCAAATCTTGTCTAAAACCGGCTTTTTAAGGCTCTAAAAGACTAAAATATAGTTATTTGGACTAAATTTATTTTTCAGACCTTTGGTGACCAAATGCAGTTATTTTGATTAAAAAAAGGCTTTTTAGACACTTGGAGGCAAAAATCAAGTCATTTTGACCAAAAAAATGTTTTCAGGCCATTGGAGCCCAAAAGGCCGGTTTTAGACAAATTTTGTCTAAAACCGACTTTTTAAGGCTCTAAAAGACAAAAATACAGTCATTTTGACTAAAAAATTTTGTCAGGCCTTTGGTGACCAAATGCAGTTATTTTGACTAAAAAGGCTTTTTAGACACTTGGAGACCAAAATAGAGTCATTTTAAACAAAAAAATTTTTAGGCCATTGGAGCCCAAATGGCCGGTTTTAAACAAATCTTGTCTAAAACCGGCTTTTTAGGGAACTAAAAGACAAAAATACAGTCATTTTGACTAATTTTTTTCAGACCTTTGGTGACCAAATGCATTTATTTTGACTAAAAAAGGCTTTTTATACACTTGGAGACCAAAATAGAGTTATTTTTTTCTAAAAACAGAGGCTTTTTAGACACTTGAAAACCAAAATAGAGTCATTTTGACCAAAACATTTTTTCAGGCTATTGGTTACCACATGCAAAACCGGCGTTTTAAGACTCTAAAAAACAAAAATACAGTCATTTTGGCTAAAAAAAATGATCAGACCTTTGGTGACCAAATGCAGTTATTTTAACTAAAAAAGGCTTTTTTTTTACAATTGGAGACCAAAACGGAGTCATTTTGACCAAAAAAAATTGTTCAGGCCATTGGAGACCAAATGCAGTTATCTTGTCTAAAACAAGCGTTTTAAGACTCTAAAAGTCAAAAATACAGTCATTTTGACTACAGTTTTTTCAGACCTTTGGTGATCAAATGCAGTTATTTTGAATACAAAAAGGCTTTTTACACACTTGAAAACTAAAATAGAGTCATTTTGATCCCAAAATTTTTTTTCAGGCTATTGGTTACCACATGCAGATATCTTGTCTAAAAGAGGCTTTTTAAGACTCTAAAAGATGAAAATACAGTCATTTTGACAAACAAATTTCAGACCGTTGGTGACAAAATGCAGTTAGTTTGACTAAAAAGGCTTTTTAGACACTTGGAGACCAAAATAGAGTCATTTTAAACAAAAAATTTTTAGGTCATTGGAGCCCAAATGGCCGGTTTTAGACAAATCTTGTCTAAAACTGGCTTTTTAGGGAACTAAAAGACAAAATACAGTCATTTTGACTAATTTTTTTCAGACCTTTGGTGACCAAATGCATTTATTTTGACTAAAAAAGGCTTTTTATACACTTGGAGACCAAAATAGAGTTATTTTTTTCTAAAAACAGAGGCTTTTTAGACACTTGAAAACCAAAATAGAGTCATTTTGACCAAAACATTTTTTCAGGCTATTGGTTACCACATGCAAAACCGGCGTTTTAAGACTCTAAAAAACAAAAATACAGTCATTTTGACTAAAAAACTATTTTCAGACCTTTGGTGACCAAATGCAGTTATCTTAACTAACAAAGGCTTTTTAGACACTTGGAAACCAAAATAGAGTCATTTTGACCAAAAAACTTTTTTTCAGGCCATTGGTGACCAAATACAGTTATCTTGTCTAAAAACAAGCGTTTTAAGACTCTAAAATACAGTCATTTTGACTAAATTCTTTCTTCAGACCATTGGTGATCAAATGCAGTCATTTTGACCAAAAACAAATTCAGGCTATTGGTTACCACATGCAGTTATCTTGTCTAAAAGCGGCTTTTTAAGACTCTAAAAGACGAAAATACAGTCATTTTGACAAAAAAATTTCAGACATTTGGTGACCAAATGCAGTTATTTTGACTACAAAAAGCTTTTTAGACACTTATACACCAAAATAGAGTCATTTTGAACATAAATATTTTTTCAGGCCATTGGTTTACCAAATGCAGTTATCTTGTCTAAAAGCGGCTTTTTAAGACTCTAAAAGACGAAAATACAGTCATTTTGACAAAAAAATTTCAGACCTTTGGTGACCAAATGCAGTTATTTTGACTACAAAAGGCTTTTTAGACACTTGGAGACCAAAATAGAGTTATTTTGACCAAACAAATTTTTTTCAGGCCATTGGTTACGAAATGCAATTATCTTGTCTAAAACTGGCTTTTTAACCACTTGCCGACCGCCGCACGACTATCTACGTCGGCGGTCAGCCCCTCACAGGCAAACTAACGTAGGGCTACGTTGCTTGCTTGTGAGGGTCTAGGGAGCGAGCGCGCGCCCCCCGGGGCGCGCTCCCGCTCCCGCGTGGTCACGGACCCCCCCGCGCGTGTGACCAGCGGACCCGATGTCCGCCGGTCACTCGGCGATCGGCGGGGGAGAGGGAGAATGTCAGGCAGCTTGTGTAAACAAACTGCCTGTCATTCTCCTCGCTGCAAGGACACTGATAAAACGGATCTGGTATGTAGATCCGTTGATCAGTGTCCTTACAGCTAGAGCCACAGCCAATCACAGTAGAAACCACGCCCCTAGGGACACACACAGCCCCTCCCTTCCAAATAAAGTTAACCCCTTCACTACCAGTGTATTTTTACAGTAACAGTGCATATGTATAGCACTGATTACTGTAGAAATGTCACTGGTAACCCCAAAAGTGTCAAAAATGTCAGTCAAGGGTCCGATCTGTCCGCCGCAATGTCGCAGTACCGCAAAAAAAATCGCAGATCGCCGCCATTACGCGTTAAAAAAAAAACAACAAAAATGACAAAAATCTTTCCCTTTGTTAGTAAACGCGATAACTTTTGCGCAAACCAATCAAAATACGCTTTTCGCGATTTTTTTTACCAAACATAGGTAGCATAAAATAAATTGGCCGAAAATTTTTAAAAATTTTGATTTTTACATTTTTTTTGGGGGGAATTTCATATAAAAAAATGTGAAAAATATTGCTATTTTTGCAAAATTGACGCTCTTTTTTTATTTATAGCGCGTGATCAAAAAATCGCACAGGTGATCAAATACCACCAAAAGAAAGCTCTGTTTGTGGGAAAAAAAGGACGTCAAATTCGTTTAGGTACAGCGTCACACGACCGCGCAATTGTGCGTTAAATTCACGCAGTGCCGAATCGCAAAATACCCCCTGGTCGGAATGGGGGTAAAATCTTCCGGGGCTTAAGTGGTTAAGACTCTAAAAGACGAAAATACAGTCATTTTGACTAAAAACTTTTTCAGACCTTTGGTGACCAAATGCAGTTATCTTAACTAACAAACGCTTTTTAGACACTTGGAAACCAAAATAGAGTCATTTTGACCAAAAAACTTTTTTTCAGGCCATTGGTGACCAAATACAGTTATCTTGTCTAAAAACAAGCGTTTTAAGACTCTAAAATACAGTCATTTTGACTAAATTCTTTCTTCAGACCATTGGTGATCAAATGCAGTCATTTTGACCAAAAACAAATTCAGGCTATTGGTTACCACATGCAGTTATCTTGTCTAAAAGCGGCTTTTTAAGACTCTAAAAGACGAAAATACAGTCATTTTGACAAAAAAATTTCAGACATTTGGTGACCAAATGCAGTTATTTTGACTACAAAAAGCTTTTTAGACACTTATACACCAAAATAGAGTCATTTTGAACATAAATATTTTTTCAGGCCATTGGTTTACCAAATGCAGTTATCTTGTCTAAAAGCGGCTTTTTAAGACTCTAAAAGACGAAAATACAGTCATTTTGACAAAAAAATTTCAGACCTTTGGTGACCAAATGCAGTTATTTTGACTACAAAAGGCTTTTTAGACACTTGGAGACCAAAATAGAGTTATTTTGACCAAACAAATTTTTTTCAGGCCATTGGTTACGAAATGCAATTATCTTGTCTAAAACTGGCTTTTTAAGACTCTAAAAGACGAAAATACAGTCATTTTGACTAAAAACTTTTTCAGACCTTTGGTGACCAAATGCAGTTATCTTGACTAAAAAAGGCTTTTTAGACACTTGGAGACCAACAGAGTCATTTTGACCAAAAGAACTTTTTCAGGCCATTGGTTTACCAAATGCAGATATCTTGTCTAAAAGCGGCTTTTTAAGACTCTAAAAGACGAAAATACAGTCATTTTGACAAAAAAATTTCAGACCTTTGGTGACCAAATGCAGTTATTTTGACTACAAAAGGCTTTTTAGACACTTAGACACCAAAATAGAGTCATTTTAAACATAAATATTTTTTCAGGCCATTGGTTTGCCAAATGCAGTTATCTTATCTAAAACCGGCGTTTAAAGACTCTAAAATACAAAAAATACAGTCATTTTGACTAAAAACGTTTTTCAGACCTTTGGTGACCAAATGCAGTTATCTTGACTAAAAAAGGATTTTTAGACACTTGGAGACCAACAGAGTCATTTTGACCAAAAAACTTTTTCAGGCCATTGGTTTACCAAATGCAGTTATCTTGTCTAAAACCGGCATTTTAAGACTCTAAAAGACGAAAATAGAGTAATTTTGACTAAACATTTTTTCAGACCTTTGGTGACCAAATGCAGTTATCTTTACTAAAAAAGGGCTTTTTAGACACTTGGAGACAAAAATTGAGTCATTCTGACCCAAAAAAATGTTTCAGGCCATTGGTTACCAAATGTTTCAGGCCATTGGTTACCAAATATCTTGTCCAAAGCCCGCCTTTTAAACTCTAAAAGACGAAAATACAGTTATTTTGACTAAAAAAGGCTTTTAGAAAAAAAATTTCAGGCCATTGGTTACAAAATGCAATTATCTTGTCTAAAACCGGCTTTTTAAGACTACCCTGAACGTGCCCGATCTCGTCTGATCTCGGAAGCTAAACAGGGTCGGGCCTGGTTAGTACCTGGATGGGAGACTGCCTGGGAATAACAGGCGCTGTAGGCTTTTGGCTTTTCCTTTATTCGATGGCTTTCTTTTTGTTTCTCCTGAGGTTTCCATCTTGCCACGGCCAAGATCAAAGGGGTCGAGGGTGGCAGTGGTATTCGCCTACGGCCACATCACCATGAATGCGCCCGATCTCGTCTGATCTCGGAAGCTAAGCAGGGTCAGGCCTGGTTAGTACCTGGATGCGAGACCGCCTGGGAGTACCAGGTGCTGTAGGCTTTTGGCTTTTCCTTTATTCGTTGGCTTTCTTTTTGTTTCTCCTGAGGTGCCATCTTGCCATTGCCAAGTTCAAAGGGGTCGAGGATGGCAGTGATAATCGCCTACGGCCAAATCACGCTGAACGCGCCTGATCTCGTCTCATCTTGGAAGCTAAGCAGGGTCTGGCCTGGTTAGTACCTGGATGGGAGACCGCCTGGGAGTGCCAGGTGTGTAAGGCTTTTGGCTTTTCCTTTATTCGTTGGCTTTCTTTTTGTTTCTTCTGAAGTGCCATCTTGCCATGGCCAAGTTCAAAGGGGGTCGAGGGTTGCAATGGTGATCGCCTATGGCCACATCACCCTGATTGTGCCCGATCTCTTCTGATTTTGGAAGCTAAGCATGGTCAGGCCTGGTTAGTACCTGGATGGGAGACCGCCTGGGAATACCAGGTGCTGTAGGCTTTTGGCTTTTCCTTTATTCGTTGGCTTTCTTTGTGTTTCTACTTAGGTGCCATCTTGCCATGGCCAAGTTCAAAGGGGTCGAGGGTGGCAGTAGTGATCGCCTATGGCCACATCACCCTGCACATGCCTGATCTTGGAAGCTAAGCAGCGTCGGCCTGGTTAGTACCTGGATGGAAGACCGCCTGGGAATACCAGGTGCTGTAGGATTTTGGCTTTTCCTTTATTCGTTTGCTTTCTTTTTGTTTCCCCTGAGGTGCCATCTTGCCATTGCCAAGTTCAAAGGGGTCGAGGGTGGCAGGGGTGATCGCCTACGGCCACATCACCCTGAACGCGCTCAATCTCATCTGATCTCGGAAGATAAGCAGGGTCGGGCCTGGTTAGTACCTGGATGGGACACCGCCTGGGAATACCAGGTGCTGTAGGCTTTTGGCTTTCTTTTTGTTTCTCCTGAGGTGCCATCTTGCCATTGCCAAGTTCAAAGGGGTCGAGGGTGGCAGGTGTGATCGCCTACGGCCACATCACCCTGAACGCGCCTGATCTCTTCTGATCTCGGAAGCTAAGCAGGGTCAGGCCTGGAGAGTACATGATAGGAGACCGCCTGGGAATACCAGGGGCTGTAGGCTTTTGGCTTTTCCTTTATTCATTGGCTTTCTTTTTGCTTCTCCTGAGGTGCCATCTTGCCATAGCCAAGTTCAAAGGTGTCAAATCTTGTCTAAAACCGGCTTTTTAAGGCTCTAAAAGACTAAAATATAGTTATTTGGACTAAATTTATTTTTCAGACCTTTGGTGACCAAATGCAGTTATTTTGATTAAAAAAGGCTTTTTAGACACTTGGAGGCAAAAATCAAGTCATTTTGACCAAAAAAATGTTTTCAGGCCATTGGAGCCCAAAAGGCCGGTTTTAGACAAATTTTGTCTAAAACCGACTTTTTAAGGCTCTAAAAGACAAAAATACAGTCATTTTGACTAAAAAATTTTGTCAGGCCTTTGGTGACCAAATGCAGTTATTTTGACTAAAAAGGCTTTTTAGACACTTGGAGACCAAAATAGAGTCATTTTAAACAAAAAAATTTTTAGGCCATTGGAGCCCAAATGGCCGGTTTTAAACAAATCTTGTCTAAAACCGGCTTTTTAGGGAACTAAAAGACAAAAATACAGTCATTTTGACTAATTTTTTTCAGACCTTTGGTGACCAAATGCATTTATTTTGACTAAAAAAGGCTTTTTATACACTTGGAGACCAAAATAGAGTTATTTTTTTCTAAAATCAGAGGCTTTTTAGACACTTGAAAACCAAAATAGAGTCATTTTGACCAAAACATTTTTTCAGGCTATTGGTTACCACATGCAAAACCAGCGTTTTAAGACTCTAAAAAACAAAAATACAGTCATTTTGGCTAAAAAAAATGATCAGACCTTTGGTGACCAAATGCAGTTATTTTAACTAAAAAAGGCTTTTTTTTACAATTGGAGACCAAAACAGAGTCATTTTGACCAAAAAAAATTGTTCAGGCCATTGGAGACCAAATGCAGTTATCTTGTCTAAAACAAGCGTTTTAAGACTCAAAAAGTCAAAAATACAGTCATTTTGACTACAGTTTATTCAGACCTTTGGTGATCAAATGCAGTTATTTTGAATACAAAAAGGCTTTTTACACACTTGAAAACTAAAATAGAGTCATTTTGATCCAAAAAATTTTTTCAGGCTATTGGTTACCACATGCAGATATCTTGTCTAAAAGAGGCTTTTTAAGACTCTAAAAGATGAAAATACAGATATTTTGACAAACAAATTTCAGACCGTTGGTGACAAAATGCAGTTAGTTTGACTAAAAAGGCTTTTTAGACACTTGGAGACCAAAATAGAGTCATTTTAAACAAAAAAATTTTAGGCCATTGGAGCCCAAATGGCCGGTTTTAGACAAATCTTGTCTAAAACCAGCTTTTTAGGGAACTAAAAGACAAAAATACAGTCATTTTGACTAATTTTTTTCAGACCTTTGGTGACCAAATGCATTTATTTTGACTAAAAAAGGCTTTTTATACACTTGGAGACCAAAATAGAGTTATTTTTTTCTAAAAACAGAGGCTTTTTAGACACTTGAAAACCAAAATAGAGTCATTTTGACCAAAACATTTTTTCAGGCTATTGGTAACCACATGCAAAACCGGCGTTTTAAGACTCTAAAAAACAAAAATACAGTCATTTTGGCTAAAAAAAAATGATCAGACCTTTGGTGACCAAATGCAGTTATTTTAACTAAAAAAAGGCTTTTTTTTTACAATTGGAGACCAAAACGGAGTCATTTTGACCAAAAAAATTGTTCAGGCCATTGGAGACCAAATGCAGTTATCTTGTCTAAAACAAGCGTTTTAAGACTCTAAAAGTCAAAAATACAGTCATTTTGACTACAGTTTTTTCAGACCTTTGGTGATCAAATGCAGTTATTTTGACTACAAAAAGGCTTTTTACACACTTGAAAACTAAAATAGAGTCATTTTGATCCCAAAAATTTTTTTCAGGCTATTGGTTACCACATGCAGATATCTTGTCTAAAAGAGGCTTTTTAAGACTCTAAAAGATGAAAATACAGTCATTTTGACAAACAAATTTCAGACCGTTGGTGACAAAATGCAGTTAGTTTGACTAAAAAGGCTTTTTAGACACTTGGAGACCAAAATAGAGTCATTTTAAACAAAAAATTTTTAGGCCATTGGAGCCCAAATGGCCGGTTTTAGACAAATCTTGTCTAAAACTGGCTTTTTAGGGAACTAAAAGACAAAATACAGTCATTTTGACTAATTTTTTTCAGACCTTTGGTGACCAAATGCATTTATTTTGACTAAAAAAGGCTTTTTATACACTTGGAGACCAAAATAGAGTTATTTTTTTCTAAAAACAGAGGCTTTTTAGACACTTGAAAACCAAAATAGAGTCATTTTGACCAAAACATTTTTTCAGGCTATTGGTTACCACATGCAAAACCGGCGTTTTAAGACTCTAAAAAACAAAAATACAGTCATTTTGACTAAAAAACTATTTTCAGATCTTTGGTGACCAAATGCAGTTATCTTAACTAACAAAGGCTTTTTAGACACTTGGAAACCAAAATAGAGTCATTTTGACCAAAAAACTTTTTTTCAGGCCATTGGTGACCAAATACAGTTATCTTGTCTAAAAACAAGCGTTTTAAGACTCTAAAAGACAAAAATAGTCATTTTGACTAAATTCTTTCTTCAGACCATTGGTGATCAAATGCAGTCATTTTGACCAAAAACAAATTCAGGCTATTGGTTACCACATGCAGTTATCTTGTCTAAAAGCGGCTTTTTAAGACTCTAAAAGACGAAAATACAGTCATTTTGACAAAAAAATTTCAGACATTTGGTGACCAAATGCAGTTATTTTGACTACAAAAAGCTTTTTAGACACTTATACACCAAAATAGAGTCATTTTGAACATAAATATTTTTTCAGGCCATTGGTTTACCAAATGCAGTTATCTTGTCTAAAAGCGGCTTTTTAAGACTCTAAAAGACGAAAATACAGTCATTTTGACAAAAAAATTTCAGACCTTTGGTGACCAAATGCAGTTATTTTGACTACAAAAGGCTTTTTAGACACTTGGAGACCAAAATAGAGTTATTTTGACCAAACAAATTTTTTTCAGGCCATTGGTTACGAAATGCAATTATCTTGTCTAAAACTGGCTTTTTAAGACTCTAAAAGACGAAAATACAGTCATTTTGACTAAAAACTTTTTCAGGCTATTGGTTACCACATGCAAAACCGGCGTTTTAAGACTCTAAAAAACAAAAATACAGTCATTTTGACTAAAAAACTATTTTCAGATCTTTGGTGACCAAATGCAGTTATCTTAACTAACAAAGGCTTTTTAGACACTTGGAAACCAAAATAGAGTCATTTTGACCAAAAAACTTTTTTTCAGGCCATTGGTGACCAAATACAGTTATCTTGTCTAAAAACAAGCGTTTTAAGACTCTAAAAGACAAAAATACAGTCATTTTGACTAAATTCTTTCTTCAGACCATTGGTGATCAAATGCAGTCATTTTGACCAAAAACAAATTCAGGCTATTGGTTACCACATGCAGTTATCTTGTCTAAAAGCGGCTTTTTAAGACTAAAAGACAAAAATACAGTCATTTTGACAAAAAAATTTCAGACATTTGGTGACCAAATGCAGTTATTTTGACTACAAAAAGCTTTTTAGACACTTATACACCAAAATAGAGTCATTTTGAACATAAATATTTTTTCAGGCCATTGGTTTACCAAATACAGTTATCTTGTCTAAAACCGGCATTTTAAGACTCTAAAAGACGAAAATAGAGTAATTCTGACTAAACATTTTTTCAGACCTTTGGTGACCAAATGCAGTTATTTTTACTAAAAAAGGGCTTTTTAGACACTTGGAGACAAAAATTGAGTCATTCTGACCCAAAAAAATGTTTCAGGCCATTGGTTACCAAATGTTTCAGGCCATTGGTTACCAAATATCTTGTCCAAAGCCCGCCTTTTAAACTCTAAAAGACGAAAATACAGTAATTTTGACAAAAAAAATTTTCAGACCTTTGGTGACCAAATGCAGTTATTTTGACTAAAAAAGGCTTTTAGAAAAAAAATTTCAGGCCATTGGTTACAAAATGCAATTATCTTGTCTAAAGCCGGCTTTTTAAGACTACCCTGAACGTGCCCGATCTCGTCTGATCTCGGAAGCTAAACAGGGTCGGGCCTGGTTAGTACCTGGATGGGAGACTGCCTGGGAATAACAGGCGCTGTAGGCTTTTGGCTTTTCCTTTATTCGATGGCTTTCTTTTTGTTTCTCCTGAGGTTTCCATCTTGCCACGGCCAAGATCAAAGGGGTCGAGGGTGGCAGTGGTATTCGCCTATGGCCACATCACCATGAATGCGCCCGATCTCGTCTGATCTCGGAAGCTAAGCAGGGTCAGGCCTGGTTAGTACCTGGATGCGAGACCGCCTGGGAGTACCAGGTGCTGTAGGCTTTTGGCTTTTCCTTTATTCGTTGGCTTTCTTTTTGTTTCTCCTGAGGTGCCATCTTGCCATTGCCAAGTTCAAAGGGGTCGAGGATGGCAGTGATAATCGCCTACGGCCAAATCACGCTGAACGCGCCTGATCTCGTCTCATCTTGGAAGCTAAGCAGGGTCTGGCCTGGTTAGTACCTGGATGGGAGACCGCCTGGGAATGCCAGGTGTGGAAGGCTTTTGGCTTTTCCTTTATTCGTTGGCTTTCTTTTTGTTTCTTCTGAAGTGCCATCTTGCCATGGCCAAATTCAAAGGGGTCGAGGGTTGCAATGGTGATCGCCTATGGCCACATCACCCTGATTGCGCCCGATCTCTTCTGATTTTGGAAGCTAAGCATGGTCGGGCCTGGTTAGTACCTGGATGGGAGACCGCCTGGGAATACCAGGTGCTGTAGGCTTTTGGCTTTTCCTTTATTTGTTGGCTTTCTTTGTGTTTCTACTTAGGTGCCATCTTGCCATGGCCAAGTTCAAAGGGGTCGAGGGTAGCAGTAGTGATCGCCTATGGCCACATCACCCTGCACATGCCTGATCTTGGAAGCTAAGCAGCGTCGGCCTGGTTAATACCTGGATGGAAGACCGCCTGGGAATACCAGGTGCTGTAGGATTTTGGCTTTTCCTTTATTCGTTTGCTTTCTTTTTGTTTCCCCTGAGGTGCCATCTTGCCATTGCCAAGTTCAAAGGGGTCGAGGGTGGCAGGGGTGATCGCCTACGGCCACATCACCCTGAACGCGCTCAATCTCGTCTGATCTCGGAAGATAAGCAGGGTCGGGCCTGGTTAGTACCTGGATGGGACACCGACTGGGAATACCAGGTGCTGTAGGCTTTTGGCTTTCTTTTTGTTTCTCCTGAGGTGCCATCTTGCCATTGCCAAGTTCAAAGGGGTCGAGGGTGGCAGGTGTGATCGCCTACGGCCACATCACCCTGAACGCGCCTGATCTCTTCTGATCTCAGAAGCTAAGCAGGGTCAGGCCTGGAGAGTACATGATAGGAGACCGCCTGGGAATACCAGGGGCTGTAGGCTTTTGGCTTTTCCTTTATTCATTGGCTTTCTTTTTGCTTCTCCTGAGTTGCCATCTTGCCATGGCCAAGTTCAAAGGTGTCAAATCTTGTCTAAAATCGGCTTTTTAAGGCTCTAAAAGACTAAAATATAGTTATTTGGACTAAATTTATTTTTCAGACCTTTGGTGACCAAATGCAGTTATTTTGATTAAAAAAGGCTTTTTAGACACTTGGAGGCAAAAATCAAGTCATTTTGACCAAAAAAATGTTTTCAGGCCATTGGAGCCCAAAAGGCCGGTTTTAGACAAATTTTGTCTAAAACCGACTTTTTAAGGCTCTAAAAGACAAAAATACAGTCATTTTGACTAAAAAATTTTGTCAGGCCTTTGGTGACCAAATGCAGTTATTTTGACTAAAAAGGCTTTTTAGACACTTGGAGACCAAAATAGAGTCATTTTAAACAAAAATATTTTTAGGCCATTGGAGCCCAAATGGCCGGTTTTAAACAAATCTTGTCTAAAACCGGCTTTTTAGGGAACTAAAAGACAAAAATACAGTCATTTTGACTAATTTTTTTCAGACCTTTGGTGACCAAATGCATTTATTTTGACTAAAAAAGGCTTTTTATACACTTGGAGACCAAAATAGAGTTATTTTTTTCTAAAAACAGAGGCTTTTTAGACACTTGAAAACCAAAATAGAGTCATTTTGACCAAAACATTTTTTCAGGCTATTGGTTACCACATGCAAAACCGGCGTTTTAAGACTCTAAAAAACAAAAATACAGTCATTTTGGCTAAAAAAAATGATCAGACCTTTGGTGACCAAATGCGGTTATTTTAACTAAAAAAGGCTTTTTTTTACAATTGGAGACCAAAACAGAGTCATTTTGACCAAAAAAAATTGTTCAGGCCATTGGAGATCAAATGCAGTTATCTTGTCTAAAACAAGCGTTTTAAGACTCTAAAAGTCAAAAATACAGTCATTTTGACTACAGTTTTTTCAGACCTTTGGTGATCAAATGCAGTTATTTTGAATACAAAAAGGCTTTTTAAACACTTGAAAACTAAAATAGAGTAATTTTGATCCCAAAAAATTTTTCAGGCTATTGGTTACCACATGCAGATATCTTGTCTAAAAGAGGCTTTTTAAGACTCTAAAAGATGAAAATACAGATATTTTGACAAACAAATTTCAGACCGTTGGTGACAAAATGCAGTTAGTTTGACTAAAAAGGCTTTTTAGACACTTGGAGACCAAAATAGAGTCATTTTAAACAAAAAAATTTTTAGGCCATTGGAGCCCAAATGGCCGGTTTTAGACAAATCTTGTCTAAAACCAGCTTTTTAGGGAACTAAAAGACAAAAATACAGTCATTTTGACTAATTTTTTTCAGACCTTTGGTGACCAAATGCATTTATTTTGACTAAAAAAAGGCTTTTTATACACTTGGAGACCAAAATAGTTATTTTTTTCTAAAAACAGAGGCTTTTTAGACACTTGAAAACCAAAATAGAGTCATTTTGACCAAAACATTTTTTCAGGCTATTGGTTACCACATGCAAAACCGGCGTTTTAAGACTCTAAAAAACAAAAATACAGTCATTTTGGCTAAAAAAAATGATCAGACCTTTGGTGACCAAATGCAGTTATTTTAACTAAAAAAGGCTTTTTTTTTACAATTGGAGACCAAAACGGAGTCATTTTGACCAAAAAAAATTGTTCAGGCCATTGGAGACCAAATGCAGTTATCTTGTCTAAAACAAGCGTTTTAAGACTCTAAAAGTAAAAAATACAGTCATTTTGACTACAGTTTTTTCAGACCTTTGGTGATCAAATGCAGTTATTTTGACTACAAAAAGGCTTTTTACACACTTGAAAACTAAAATAGAGTCATTTTGATCCCAAAAATTTTTTGCAGGCTATTGGTTACCACATGCAGATATCTTGTCTAAAAGAGGCTTTTTAAGACTCTAAAAGATGAAAATACAGTCATTTTGACAAACAAATTTCAGACCGTTGGTGACAAAATGCAGTTAGTTTGACTAAAAAGGCTTTTTAGACACTTGGAGACCAAAATAGAGTCATTTTAAACAAAAAATTTTTAGGCCATTGGAGCCCAAATGGCCGGTTTTAGACAAATCTTGTCTAAAACTGGCTTTTTAGGGAACTAAAAGACAAAATACAGTCATTTTGACTAATTTTTTTCAGACCTTTGGTGACCAAATGCATTTATTTTGACTAAAAAAGGCTTTTTATACACTTGGAGACCAAAATAGAGTTATTTTTTTCTAAAAACAGAGGCTTTTTAGACACTTGAAAACCAAAATAGAGTCATTTTGACCAAAACATTTTTTCAGGCTATTGGTTACCACATGCAAAACCGGCGTTTTAAGACTCTAAAAAACAAAAATACAGTCATTTTGACTAAAAAACTATTTTCAGACCTTTGGTGACCAAATGCAGTTATCTTAACTAACAAAGGCTTTTTAGACACTTGGAAACCAAAATAGAGTCATTTTGACCAAAAAACTTTTTTTCAGGCCATTGGTGACCAAATACAGTTATCTTGTCTAAAAACAAGCGTTTTAAGACTCTAAAAGACAAAAATACAGTCATTTTGACTAAATTCTTTCTTCAGACCATTGGTGATCAAATGCAGTCATTTTGACCAAAAACAAATTCAGGCTATTGGTTACCACATGCAGTTATCTTGTCTAAAAGCGGCGTTTTAAGACTCTAAAAGACGAAAATACAGTCATTTTGACAAAAAAAATTTCAGACATTTGGTGACCAAATGCAGTTATTTTGACTACAAAAAGCTTTTTAGACACTTATACACCAAAATAGAGTCATTTTGAACATAAATATTTTTTCAGGCCATTGGTTTACCAAATACAGTTATCTTGTCTAAAACCGGCATTTTAAGACTCTAAAAGACGAAAATAGAGTAATTCTGACTAAACATTTTTTCAGACCTTTGGTGACCAAATGCAGTTATTTTTACTAAAAAAGGGCTTTTTAGACACTTGAAGACAAAAATTGAGTCATTCTGACCCAAAAAATGTTTCAGGCCATTGGTTACCAAATGTTTCAGGCCATTGGTTACCAAATATCTTGTCCAAAGCCCGCCTTTTAAACTCTAAAAGACGAAAATACAGTAATTTTGACAAAAAAATTTTCAGACCTTTGGTGACCAAATGCAGTTATTTTGACTAAAAAAGGCTTTTAGAAAAAAAATTTCAGGCCATTGGTTACGAAATGCAATTATCTTGTCAAAAACCGGCTTTTTAAGACTACCCTGAACGTGCCCGATCTCGTCTGATCTCGGAAGCTAAACAGGGTCGGGCCTGGTTAGTACCTGGATGGGAGACTGCCTGGGAATAACAGGCGCTGTAGGCTTTTGGCTTTTCCTTTATTCGATGGCTTTCTTTTTGTTTCTCCTGAGGTTTCCATCTTGCCACGGCCAAGATCAAAGGGGTCGAGGGTGGCAGTGGTATTCGCCTACGGCCACATCACCATGAATGCGCCCGATCTCGTCTGATCTCGGAAGCTAAGCAGGGTCAGGCCTGGTTAGTACCTGGATGCGAGACCGCCTGGGTGTACCAGGTGCTGTAGGCTTTTGGCTTTTCCTTTATTCGTTGGCTTTCTTTTTGTTTCTCCTGAGGTGCCATCTTGCCATTGCCAAGTTCAAAGGGGTCGAGGGTTGCAATGGTGATCGCCTATGGCCACATCACCCTGATTGTGCCCGATCTCTTCTGATTTTGGAAGCTAAGCATGGTCGGGCCTGGTTAGTACCTGGATGGGAGACCGCCTGGGAATACCAGGTGCTGTAGGCTTTTGGCTTTTCCTTTATTCGTTGGCTTTCTTTGTGTTTCTACTTAGGTGCCATCTTGCCATGGCCAAGTTCAAAGGGGTCGAGGGTGGCAGTAGTGATCGCCTATGGCCACATCACCCTGCACATGCCTGATCTTGGAAGCTAAGCAGCGTCGGCCTGGTTAGTACCTGGATGGAAGACCGCCTGGGAATACCAGGTGCTGTAGGATTTTGGCTTTTCCTTTATTCGTTTGCTTTCTTTTTGTTTCCCCTGAGGTGCCATCTTGCCATTGCCAAGTTCAAAGGGGTCGAGGGTGGCAGGGGTGATCGCCTACGGCCACATCACCCTGAACGCGCTCAATCCCGTCTGATCTCGGAAGATAAGCAGGGTCGGGCCTGGTTAGTACCTGGATGGGACACCGCCTGGGAATACCAGGTGCTGTAGGCTTTTGGCTTTCTTTTTGTTTCTCCTGAGGTGCCATCTTGCCTTTGCCAAGTTCAAAGGGGTCGAGGGTGGCAGGTGTGATCGCCTACGGCCACATCACCCTGAACGCGCCTGATCTCTTCTGATCTCGGAAGCTAAGCAGGGTCAGGCCTGGAGAGTACATGATAGGAGACCGCCTGGGAATACCAGGGGCTGTAGGCTTTTGGCTTTACCTTTATTCATTGGCTTTCTTTTTGCTTCTCCTGAGGTGCCATCTTGCCATGGCCAAGTTCAAAGGTGTCAAATCTTGTCTAAAACCGGCTTTTTAAGGCTCTAAAAGACTAAAATATAGTTATTTGGACTAAATTTATTTTTCAGACCTTTGGTGACCAAATGCAGTTATTTTGATTAAAAAAGGCTTTTTAGACACTTGGAGGCAAAAATCAAGTCATTTTGACCAAAAAAATGTTTTCAGGCCATTGGAGCCCAAAAGGCCGGTTTTAGACAAATTTTGTCTAAAACCGACTTTTTAAGGCTCTAAAAGACAAAAATACAGTCATTTTGACTAAAAAATTTTGTCAGGCCTTTGGTGACCAAATGCAGTTATTTTGACTAAAAAGGCTTTTTAGACACTTGGAGACCAAAATAGAGTCATTTTAAACAAAAAAATTTTTAGGCCATTGGAGCCCAAATGGCCGGTTTTAAACAAATCTTGTCTAAAACCGGCTTTTTAGGGAACTAAAAGACAAAAATACAGTCATTTTGACTAATTTTTTTCAGACCTTTGGTGACCAAATGCATTTATTTTGACTAAAAAAGGCTTTTTATACACTTGGAGACCAAAATAGAGTTATTTTTTTCTAAAAGCAGAGGCTTTTTAGACACTTGAAAACCAAAATAGAGTCATTTTGACCAAAACATTTTTTCAGGCTATTGGTTACCACATGCAAAACCGGCGTTTTAAGACTCTAAAAAACAAAAATACAGTCATTTTGGCTAAAAAAAATGATCAGACCTTTGGTGACCAAATGCAGTTATTTTAACTAAAAAAGGCTTTTTTTTACAATTGGAGACCAAAACAGAGTCATTTTGACCAAAAGAAATTGTTCAGGCCATTGGAGACCAAATGCAGTTATCTTGTCTAAAACAAGCGTTTTAAGACTCTAAAAGTCAAAAATACAGTCATTTTGACTACAGTTTTTGTCAGACCTTTGGTGATCAAATGCAGTTATTTTGAATACAAAAAGGCTTTTTACACACTTGAAAACTAAAATAGAGTCATTTTGATCCAAAAAAATTTTTCAGGCTATTGGTTACCACATGCAGATATCTTGTCTAAAAGAGGCTTTTTAAGACTCTAAAAGATGAAAATACAGATATTTTGACAAACAAATTTCAGACCGTTGGTGACAAAATGCAGTTAGTTTGACTAAAAAGGCTTTTTAGACACTTGGAGACCAAAATAGAGTCATTTTAAACAAAAAATTTTTTAGGCCATTGGAGCCCAAATGGCCGGTTTTAGACAAATCTTGTCTAAAACCAGCTTTTTAGGGAACTAAAAGACAAAAATACAGTCATTTTGACTAATTTTTTTCAGACCTTTGGTGACCAAATGCATTTATTTTGACTAAAAAAGGCTTTTTATACACTTGGAGACCAAAATAGAGTTATTTTTTTCTAAAAACAGAGGCTTTTTAGACACTTGAAAACCAAAATAGAGTCATTTTGACCAAAACATTTTTTCAGGCTATTGGTTACCACATGCAAAACCGGCGTTTTAAGACTCTAAAAAACAAAAATACAGTCATTTTGGCTAAAAAAAATGATCAGACCTTTGGTGATCAAATGCAGTTATTTTAACTAAAAAAGGCTTTTTTTTTTACAATTGGAGACCAAAACGGAGTCATTTTGACCAAAAAAAATTGTTCAGGCCTTTGGAGACCAAATGCAGTTATCTTGTCTAAAACAAGCGTTTTAAGACTCTAAAAGTCAAAAATACAGTCATTTTGACTACAGTTTTTTCAGACCTTTGGTGATCAAATGCAGTTATTTTGACTACAAAAAGTCTTTTTACACACTTGAAAACTAAAATAGAGTCATTTTGATCCCAAAAATTTTTTTCAGGCTATTGGTTACCACATGCAGATATCTTGTCTAAAAGAGGCTTTTTAAGACTCTAAAAGATGAAAATACAGTCATTTTGACAAACAAATTTCAGACCGTTGGTGACAAAATGCAGTTAGTTTGACTAAAAAGGCTTTTTAGACACTTGGAGACCAAAATAGAGTCATTTTAAACAAAAATTTTTTAGGTCATTGGAGCCCAAATGGCCGGTTTTAGACAAATCTTGTCTAAAACTGGCTTTTTAGGGAACTAAAAGACAAAATACAGTCATTTTGACTAATTTTTTTCAGACCTTTGGTGACCAAATGCATTTATTTTGACTAAAAAAGGCTTTTTATACACTTGGAGACCAAAATAGAGTTATTTTTTTTTCTAAAAACAGAGGCTTTTTAGACACTTGAAAACCAAAATAGAGTCATTTTGACCAAAACATTTTTTCAGGCTATTGGTTACCACATGCAAAACCGGCGTTTTAAGACTCTAAAAAACAAAAATACAGTCATTTTGGCTAAAAAAAATGATCAGACCTTTGGTGACCAAATGCAGTTATTTTAACTAAAAAAGGCTTTTTTTTACAATTGGAGACCAAAACAGAGTCATTTTGACCAAAAAAAATTGTTCAGGCCATTGGAGACCAAATGCAGTTATCTTGTCTAAAACAAGCGTTTTAAGACTCTAAAAGTCAAAAATACAGTCATTTTGACTACAGTTTTTGTCAGACCTTTGGTGATCAAATGCAGTTATTTTGAATACAAAAAGGCTTTTTACACACTTGAAAACTAAAATAGAGTCATTTTGATCCAAAAAAATTTTTCAGGCTATTGGTTACCACATGCAGATATCTTGTCTAAAAGAGGCTTTTTAAGACTCTAAAAGATGAAAATACAGATATTTTGACAAACAAATTTCAGACCGTTGGTGACAAAATGCAGTTAGTTTGACTAAAAAGGCTTTTTAGACACTTGGAGACCAAAATAGAGTCATTTTAAACAAAAAATTTTTTAGGCCATTGGAGCCCAAATGGCCGGTTTTAGACAAATCTTGTCTAAAACCAGCTTTTTAGGGAACTAAAAGACAAAAATACAGTCATTTTGACTAATTTTTTTCAGACCTTTGGTGACCAAATGCATTTATTTTGACTAAAAAAGGCTTTTTATACACTTGGAGACCAAAATAGAGTTATTTTTTTCTAAAAACAGAGGCTTTTTAGACACTTGAAAACCAAAATAGAGTCATTTTGACCAAAACATTTTTTCAGGCTATTGGTTACCACATGCAAAACCGGCGTTTTAAGACTCTAAAAAACAAAAATACAGTCATTTTGGCTAAAAAAAATGATCAGACCTTTGGTGACCAAATGCAGTTATTTTAACTAAAAAAGGCTTTTTTTTTTACAATTGGAGACCAAAACGGAGTCATTTTGACCAAAAAAAATTGTTCAGGCCATTGGAGACCAAATGCAGTTATCTTGTCTAAAACAAGCGTTTTAAGACTCTAAAAGTCAAAAATACAGTCATTTTGACTACAGTTTTTTCAGACCTTTGGTGATCAAATGCAGTTATTTTGACTACAAAAAGGCTTTTTACACACTTGAAAACTAAAATAGAGTCATTTTGATCCCAAAAATTTTTTTCAGGCTATTGGTTACCACATGCAGATATCTTGTCTAAAAGAGGCTTTTTAAGACTCTAAAAGATGAAAATACAGTCATTTTGACAAACAAATTTCAGACCGTTGGTGACAAAATGCAGTTAGTTTGACTAAAAAGGCTTTTTAGACACTTGGAGACCAAAATAGAGTCATTTTAAACAAAAAATTTTTAGGCCATTGGAGCCCAAATGGCCGGTTTTAGACAAATCTTGTCTAAAACTGGCTTTTTAGGGAACTAAAAGACAAAATACAGTCATTTTGACTAATTTTTTTCAGACCTTTGGTGACCAAATGCATTTATTTTGACTAAAAAAGGCTTTTTATACACTTGGAGACCAAAATAGAGTTATTTTTTTCTAAAAACAGAGGCTTTTTAGACACTTGAAAACCAAAATAGAGTCATTTTGACCAAAACATTTTTTCAGGCTATTGGTTACCACATGCAAAACCGGCGTTTTAAGACTCTAAAAAACAAAAATACAGTCATTTTGACTAAAAAACTATTTTCAGACCTTTGGTGACCAAATGCAGTTATCTTAACTAACAAAGGCTTTTTAGACACTTGGAAACCAAAATAGAGTCATTTTGACCAAAAAACTTTTTTTCAGGCCATTGGTGACCAAATACAGTTATCTTGTCTAAAAACAAGCGTTTTAAGACTCTAAAAGACAAAAATACAGTCATTTTGACTAAATTCTTTCTTCAGACCATTGGTGATCAAATGCAGTCATTTTGACCAAAAACAAATTCAGGCTATTGGTTACCACATGCAGTTATCTTGTCTAAAAGCGGCTTTTTAAGACTCTAAAAGACGAAAATACAGTCATTTTGACAAAAAAAATTTCAGACATTTGGTGACCAAATGCAGTTATTTTGACTACAAAAAGCCTTTTAGACACTTATACACCAAAATAGAGTCATTTTGAACATAAATATTTTTTCAGGCCATTGGTTTACCAAATACAGTTATCTTGTCTAAAACCGGCATTTTAAGACTCTAAAAGACGAAAATAGAGTAATTCTGACTAAACATTTTTTCAGACCTTTGGTGACCAAATGCAGTTATTTTTACTAAAAAAGGGCTTTTTAGACACTTGGAGACAAAAATTGAGTCATTCTGACCCAAAAAATGTTTCAGGCCATTGGTTACCAAATGTTTCAGGCCATTGGTTACCAAATATCTTGTCCAAAGCCCGCCTTTTAAACTCTAAAAGACGAAAATACAGTAATTTTGACAAAAAAAATGTTCAGACCTTTGGTGACCAAATGCAGTTATTTTGACTAAAAAAGGCTTTTAGAAAAAAAATTTCAGGCCATTGGTTACAAAATGCAATTATCTTGTCTAAAACCGGCTTTTTAAGACTACCCTGAACGTGCCCGATCTCGTCTGATCTCGGAAGCTAAACAGGGTCAGGCCTGGTTAGTACCTGGATGGGAGACTGCCTGGGAATAACAGGCGCTGTAGGCTTTTGGCTTTTCCTTTATTCGATGGCTTTCTTTTTGTTTCTCCTGAGGTTTCCATCTTGCCACGGCCAAGATCAAAGGGGTCGAGGGTGGCAGTGGTATTCGCCTACGGCCACATCACCATGAATGCGCCCGATCTCGTCTGATCTCGGAAGCTAAGCAGGGTCAGGCCTGGTTAGTACCTGGATGCGAGACCGCCTGGGAGTACCAGGTGCTGTAGGCTTTTGGCTTTTCCTTTATTCGTTGGCTTTCTTTTTGTTTCTCCTGAGGTGCCATCTTGCCATTGCCAAGTTCAAAGGGGTCGAGGATGGCAGTGATAATCGCCTACGGCCAAATCACGCTGAACGCGCCTGATCTCGTCTCATCTTGGAAGCTAAGCAGGGTCTGGCCTGGTTAGTACCTGGATGGGAGACCGCCTGGGAATGCCAGGTGTTGAAGGCTTTTGGCTTTTCCTTTATTCGTTGGCTTTCTTTTTGTTTCTTCTGAAGTGCCATCTTGCCATGGCCAAGTTCAAAGGGGTCGAGGGTGGCAGTAGTGATCGCCTATGGCCACATCACCCTGATTGCGCCCGATCTCTTCTGATTTTGGAAGCTAAGCATGGTCGGGCCTGGTTAGTACCTGGATGGGAGACCGCCTGGGAATACCAGGTGCTGTAGGCTTTTGGCTTTTCCTTTATTCGTTGGCTTTCTTTGTGTTTCTACTTAGGTGCCATCTTGCCATGGCCAAGTTCAAAGGGGTCGAGGGTGGCAGTAGTGATCGCCTATGGCCACATCACCCTGCACATGCCTGATCTTGGAAGCTAAGCAGCGTCGGCCTGGTTAGTACCTGGATGGAAGACCGCCTGGGAATACCAGGTGCTGTAGGATTTTGGCTTTTCCTTTATTCGTTTGCTTTCTTTTTGTTTCCCCTGAGGTGCCATCTTGCCATTGCCAAGTTCAAAGGGGTCGAGGGTGGCAGGGGTGATCGCCTACGGCCACATCACCCTGAACGCGCTCAATCTCGTCTGATCTCGGAAGATAAGCAGGGTCGGGCCTGGTTAGTACCTGGATGGGACACCGCCTGGGAATACCAGGTGCTGTAGGCTTTTGGCTTTCTTTTTGTTTCTCCTGAGGTGCCATCTTGCCATTGCCAAGTTCAAAGGGGTCGAGGGTGGCAGGTGTGATCGCCTACGGCCACATCACCCTGGACGCGCCTGATCTCTTCTGATCTCGGAAGCTAAGCAGGGTCAGGCCTGGAGAGTACATGATAGGAGACCGCCTGGGAATACCAGGGGCTGTAGGCTTTTGGCTTTTCCTTTATTCATTGGCTTTCTTTTTGCTTCTCCTGAGGTGCCATCTTGCCATGGCCAAGTTCAAAGGTGTCAAATCTTGTCTAAAACCGGCTTTTTAAGGCTCTAAAAGACTAAAATATAGTTATTTGGACTAAATTTATTTTTCAGACCTTTGGTGACCAAATGCAGTTATTTTGATTAAAAAAGGCTTTTTAGACACTTGGAGGCAAAAATCAAGTCATTTTGACCAAAAAAATGTTTTCAGGCCATTGGAGCCCAAAAGGCCGGTTTTAGACAAATTTTGTCTAAAACCGACTTTTTAAGGCTCTAAAAGACAAAAATACAGTCATTTTGACTAAAAAATTTTGTCAGGCCTTTGGTGACCAAATGCAGTTATTTTGACTAAAAAGGCTTTTTACACACTTGAAAACTAAAATAGAGTCATTTTGATCCCAAAAAATTTTTCAGGCTATTGGTTACCACATGCAGATATCTTGTCTAAAAGAGGCTTTTTAAGACTCTAAAAGATGAAAATACAGATATTTTGACAAACAAATTTCAGACCGTTGGTGACAAAATGCAGTTAGTTTGACTAAAAAGGCTTTTTAGACACTTGGAGACCAAAATAGAGTCATTTTAAACAAAAAAATTTTTAGGCCATTGGAGCCCAAATGGCCGGTTTTAGACAAATCTTGTCTAAAACCAGCTTTTTAGGGAACTAAAAGACAAAAATACAGTCATTTTGACTAATTTTTTTCAGACCTTTGGTGACCAAATGCATTTATTTTGACTAAAAAAGGCTTTTTATACACTTGGAGACCAAAATAGTTATTTTTTTCTAAAAACAGAGGCTTTTTAGACACTTGAAAACCAAAATAGAGTCATTTTGACCAAAACAGTTTTTCAGGCTATTGGTTACCACATGCAAAACCGGCGTTTTAAGACTCTAAAAAACAAAAATACAGTCATTTTGGCTAAAAAAAATGATCAGACCTTTGGTGACCAAATGCAGTTATTTTAACTAAAAAAGGCTTTTTTTTTTACAATTGGAGACCAAAACGGAGTCATTTTGACCAAAAAAAATTGTTCAGGCCATTGGAGACCAAATGCAGTTATCTTGTCTAAAACAAGCGTTTTAAGACTCTAAAAGTAAAAAATACAGTCATTTTGACTACAGTTTTTTCAGACCTTTGGTGATCAAATGCAGTTATTTTGACTACAAAAAGGCTTTTTACACACCTGAAAACTAAAATAGAGTCATTTTGATCCCAAAAATTTTTTGCAGGCTATTGGTTACCACATGCAGATATCTTTTTTAAAAGAGGCTTTTTAAGACTCTAAAAGATGAAAATACAGTCATTTTGACAAACAAATTTCAGACCGTTGGTGACAAAATGCAGTTAGTTTGACTAAAAAGGCTTTTTAGACACTTGGAGACCAAAATAGAGTCATTTTAAACAAAAAATTTTTAGGCCATTGGAGCCCAAATGGCCGGTTTTAGACAAATCTTGTCTAAAACTGGCTTTTTAGGGAACTAAAAGACAAAATACAGTCATTTTGACTAATTTTTTTCAGACCTTTGGTGACCAAATGCATTTATTTTGACTAAAAAAGGCTTTTTATACACTTGGAGACCAAAATAGAGTTATTTTTTTCTAAAAACAGAGGCTTTTTAGACACTTGAAAACCAAAATAGAGTCATTTTGACCAAAACATTTTTTCAGGCTATTGGTTACCACATGCAAAACCGGCATTTTAAGACTCTAAAAAACAAAAATACAGTCATTTTGACTAAAAAACTATTTTCAGACCTTTGGTGACCAAATGCAGTTATCTTAACTAACAAAGGCTTTTTAGACACTTGGAAACCAAAATAGAGTCATTTTGACCAAAAAACTTTTTTTCAGGCCATTGGTGACCAAATACAGTTATCTTGTCTAAAAACAAGCATTTTAAGACTCTAAAAGACAAAAATAGTCATTTTGACTAAATTCTTTCTTCAGACCATTGGTGATCAAATGCAGTCATTTTGACCAAAAACAAATTCAGGCTATTGGTTACCACATGCAGTTATCTTGCCTAAAAGCGGCTTTTTAAGACTCTAAAAGACGAAAATACAGTCATTTTGACAAAAAAAATTTCAGACATTTGGTGACCAAATGCAGTTATTTTGACTACAAAAAGCTTTTTAGACACTTATACACCAAAATAGAGTCATTTTGAACATAAATATTTTTTCAGGCCATTGGTTTACCAAATACAGTTATCTTGTCTAAAACCGGCATTTTAAGACTCTAAAAGACGAAAATAGAGTAATTCTGACTAAAAATTTTTTTCAGACCTTTGGTGACCAAATGCAGTTATTTTTACTAAAAAAGGGCTTTTTAGACACTTGGAGACAAAAATTGAGTCATTCTGACCCAAAAAATGTTTCAGGCCATTGGTTACCAAATGTTTCAGGCCATTGGTTACCAAATATCTTGTCCAAAGCCCGCCTTTTAAACTCTAAAAGACGAAAATACAGTAATTTTGACAAAAAAAATTTTCAGACCTTTGGTGACCAAATGCAGTTATTTTGACTAAAAAAGGCTTTTAGAAAAAAAATTTCAGGCCATTGGTTACAAAATGCAATTATCTTGTCAAAAACCGGCTTTTTAAGACTACCCTGAACGTGCCCGATCTCGTCTGATCTCGGAAGCTAAACAGGGTCGGGCCTGGTTAGTACCTGGATGGGAGACTGCCTGGGAATAACAGGCGCTGTAGGCTTTTGGCTTTTCCTTTATTCGATGGCTTTCTTTTTGTTTCTCCTGAGGTTTCCATCTTGCCACGGCCAAGATCAAAGGGGTCGAGGGTGGCAGTGGTATTTGCCTACGGCCACATCACCATGAATGCGCCCGATCTCGTCTGATCTCGGAAGCTAAGCAGGGTCAGGCCTGGTTAGTACCTGGATGCGAGACCGCCTGGGAGTACCAGGTGCTGTAGGCTTTTGGCTTTTCCTTTATTCGTTGGCTTTCTTTTTGTTTCTCCTGAGGTGCCATCTTGCCATTGCCAAGTTCAAAGGGGTCGAGGATGGCAGTGATAATCGCCTACGGCCAAATCACGCTAAACGCGCCTGATCTCGTCTCATCTTGGAAGCTAAGCAGGGTCTGGCCTGGTTAGTACCTGGATGGGAGAGCGCCTGGGAGTGCCAGGTGTGGAAGGCTTTTGGCTTTTCCTTTATTCGTTGGCTTTCTTTTTGTTTCTTCTGAAGTGCCATCTTGCCTTGGCCAAGTTTAAAGGGGTCGAGGGTTGTTTGGTGATCGCCTATGGCCACATCACCCTGATTGTGCCCGATCTCTTCTGATTTTGGAAGCTAAGCATGGTCGGGCCTGGTTAGTACCTGGATGGGAGACCGCCTGGGAATACCAGGTGCTGTAGGCTTTTGGCTTTTCCTTTATTCGTTGGCTTTCTTTGTGTTTCTACTTAGGTGCCATCTTGCCATGGCCAAGTTCAAAGGGGTCGAGGGTGGCAGTAGTGATCGCCTATGGCCACATCACCCTGCACATGCCTGATCTTGGAAGCTAAGCAGTGTCGGCCTGGTTAGTACCTGGATGGAAGACCGCCTGGGAATACCAGGTGCTGTAGGATTTTGGCTTTTCCTTTATTCGTTTGCTTTCTTTTTGTTTCCCCTGAGGTGCCATCTTGCCATTGCCAAGTTCAAAGGGGTCGAGGGTGGCAGGGGTGATCGCCTACGGCCACATCACCCTGAACGCGCTCAATCTCGTCTGATCTCGGAAGATAAGCAGGGTCGGGCCTGGTTAGTACCTGGATGGGACACCGCCTGGGAATACCAGGTGCTGTAGGCTTTTGGCTTTCTTTTTGTTTCTCCTGAGGTGCCATCTTGCCATTGCCAAGTTCAAAGGGGTCGAGGGTGGCAGGTGTGATCGCCTATGGCCACATCACCCTGAACGCGCCTGATCTCTTCTGATCTCGGAAGCTAAGCAGGGTCAGGCCTGGAGAGTACATGATAGGAGACCGCCTGGGAATACCAGGGGCTGTAGGCTTTTGGCTTTTCCTTTATTCATTGGCTTTCTTTTTGCTTCTCCTGAGGTGCCATCTTGCCATGGCCAAGTTCAAAGGTGTCAAATCTTGTCTAAAACCGGCTTTTTAAGGCTCTAAAAGACTAAAATATAGTTATTTGGACTAAATTTATTTTTCAGACCTTTGGTGACCAAATGCAGTTATTTTGATTAAAAAAGGCTTTTTAGACACTTGGAGGCAAAAATCAAGTCATTTTGACCAAAAAAATGTTTTCAGGCCATTGGAGCCCAAAAGGCCGGTTTTAGACAAATTTTGTCTAAAACCGACTTTTTAAGGCTCTAAAAGACAAAAATACAGTCATTTTGACTAAAAAATTTTGTCAGGCCTTTGGTGACCAAATGCAGTTATTTTGACTAAAAAGGCTTTTTAGACACTTGGAGACCAAAATAGAGTCATTTTAAACAAAAAAATTTTTAGGCCATTGGAGCCCAAATGGCCGGTTTTAAACAAATCTTGTCTAAAACCGGCTTTTTAGGGAACTAAAAGACAAAAATACAGTCATTTTGACTAATTTTTTTCAGACCTTTGGTGACCAAATGCATTTATTCTGAATAAAAAAGGCTTTTTATACACTTGGAGACCAAAATAGAGTTATATTTTTCTAAAAACAGAGGCTTTTTAGACACTTGAAAACCAAAATAGAGTCATTTTGACCAAAACATTTTTTCAGGCTATTGGTTACCACATGCAAAACCGGCGTTTTAAGACTCTAAAAAACAAAAATACAGTCATTTTGGCTAAAAAAAATGATCAGACCTTTGGTGACCAAATGCAGTTATTTTAACTAAAAAAGGCTTTTTTTTACAATTGGAGACCAAAACAGAGTCATTTTGACCAAAAAAAATTGTTCAGGCCATTGGAGACCAAATGCAGTTATCTTGTCTAAAACAAGCGTTTTAAGACTCTAAAAGTCAAAAATACAGTCATTTTGACTACAGTTTTTGTCAGACCTTTGGTGATCAAATGCAGTTATTTTGAATACAAAAAGGCTTTTTACACACTTGAAAACTAAAATAGAGTCATTTTGATCCCAAAAAATTTTTCAGGCTATTGGTTACCACATGCAGATATCTTGTCTAAAAGAGGCTTTTTAAGACTCTAAAAGATGAAAATACAGATATTTTGACAAACAAATTTCAGACCGTTGGTGACAAAATGCAGTTAGTTTGACTAAAAAGGCTTTTTAGACACTTGGAGACCAAAATAGAGTCATTTTAAACAAAAAAATTTTTAGGCCATTGGAGCCCAAATGGCCGGTTTTAGACAAATCTTGTCTAAAACCAGCTTTTTAGGGAACTAAAAGACAAAAATACAGTCATTTTGACTAATTTTTTTCAGACCTTTGGTGACCAAATGCATTTATTTTGACTAAAAAAGGCTTTTTATACACTTGGAGACCAAAATAGTTATTTTTTTCTAAAAACAGAGGCTTTTTAGACACTTGAAAACCAAAATAGAGTCATTTTGACCAAAACAGTTTTTCAGGCTATTGGTTACCACATGCAAAACCGGCGTTTTAAGACTCTAAAAAACAAAAATACAGTCATTTTGGCTAAAAAAAATGATCAGACCTTTGGTGACCAAATGCAGTTATTTTAACTAAAAAAGGCTTTTTTTTTTACAATTGGAGACCAAAACGGAGTCATTTTGACCAAAAAAAATTGTTCAGGCCATTGGAGACCAAATGCAGTTATCTTGTCTAAAACAAGCGTTTTAAGACTCTAAAAGTAAAAAATACAGTCATTTTGACTACAGTTTTTTCAGACCTTTGGTGATCAAATGCAGTTATTTTGACTACAAAAAGGCTTTTTACACACCTGAAAACTAAAATAGAGTCATTTTGATCCCAAAAATTTTTTGCAGGCTATTGGTTACCACATGCAGATATCTTTTTTAAAAGAGGCTTTTTAAGACTCTAAAAGATGAAAATACAGTCATTTTGACAAACAAATTTCAGACCGTTGGTGACAAAATGCAGTTAGTTTGACTAAAAAGGCTTTTTAGACACTTGGAGACCAAAATAGAGTCATTTTAAACAAAAAATTTTTAGGCCATTGGAGCCCAAATGGCCGGTTTTAGACAAATCTTGTCTAAAACTGGCTTTTTAGGGAACTAAAAGACAAAATACAGTCATTTTGACTAATTTTTTTCAGACCTTTGGTGACCAAATGCATTTATTTTGACTAAAAAAGGCTTTTTATACACTTGGAGACCAAAATAGAGTTATTTTTTTCTAAAAACAGAGGCTTTTTAGACACTTGAAAACCAAAATAGAGTCATTTTGACCAAAACATTTTTTCAGGCTATTGGTTACCACATGCAAAACCGGCGTTTTAAGACTCTAAAAAACAAAAATACAGTCATTTTGACTAAAAAACTATTTTCAGACCTTTGGTGACCAAATGCAGTTATCTTAACTAACAAAGGCTTTTTAGACACTTGGAAACCAAAATAGAGTCATTTTGACCAAAAAACTTTTTTTCAGGCCATTGGTGACCAAATACAGTTATCTTGTCTAAAAACAAGCATTTTAAGACTCTAAAAGACAAAAATAGTCATTTTGACTAAATTCTTTCTTCAGACCATTGGTGATCAAATGCAGTCATTTTGACCAAAAACAAATTCAGGCTATTGGTTACCACATGCAGTTATCTTGCCTAAAAGCGGCTTTTTAAGACTCTAAAAGACGAAAATACAGTCATTTTGACAAAAAAAATTTCAGACATTTGGTGACCAAATGCAGTTATTTTGACTACAAAAAGCTTTTTAGACACTTATACACCAAAATAGAGTCATTTTGAACATAAATATTTGTATCTTGTCTAAAACCGGCATTTTAAGACTCTAAAAGACGAAAATAGAGTAATTCTGACTAAAAATTTTTTCAGACCTTTGGTGACCAAATGCAGTTATTTTTACTAAAAAAGGGCTTTTTAGACACTTGGAGACAAAAATTGAGTCATTCTGACCCAAAAAATGTTTCAGGCCATTGGTTACCAAATGTTTCAGGCCATTGGTTACCAAATATCTTGTCCAAAGCCCGCCTTTTAAACTCTAAAAGACGAAAATACAGTAATTTTGACAAAAAAAATTTTCAGACCTTTGGTGACCAAATGCAGTTATTTTGACTAAAAAAGGCTTTTAGAAAAAAAATTTCAGGCCATTGGTTACAAAATGCAATTATCTTGTCAAAAACCGGCTTTTTAAGACTACCCTGAACGTGCCCGATCTCGTCTGATCTCGGAAGCTAAACAGGGTCGGGCCTGGTTAGTACCTGGATGGGAGACTGCCTGGGAATAACAGGCGCTGTAGGCTTTTGGCTTTTCCTTTATTCGATGGCTTTCTTTTTGTTTCTCCTGAGGTTTCCATCTTGCCACGGCCAAGATCAAAGGGGTCGAGGGTGGCAGTGGTATTTGCCTACGGCCACATCACCATGAATGCGCCCGATCTCGTCTGATCTCGGAAGCTAAGCAGGGTCAGGCCTGGTTAGTACCTGGATGCGAGACCGCCTGGGAGTACCAGGTGCTGTAGGCTTTTGGCTTTTCCTTTATTCGTTGGCTTTCTTTTTGTTTCTCCTGAGGTGCCATCTTGCCATTGCCAAGTTCAAAGGGGTCGAGGATGGCAGTGATAATCGCCTACGGCCAAATCACGCTGAACGCGCCTGATCTCGTCTCATCTTGGAAGCTAAGCAGGGTCTGGCCTGGTTAGTACCTGGATGGGAGAGCGCCTGGGAGTGCCAGGTGTGGAAGGCTTTTGGCTTTTCCTTTATTCGTTGGCTTTCTTTTTGTTTCTTCTGAAGTGCCATCTTGCCTTGGCCAAGTTTAAAGGGGTCGAGGGTTGTTTGGTGATCGCCTATGGCCACATCACCCTGATTGTGCCCGATCTCTTCTGATTTTGGAAGCTAAGCATGGTCGGGCCTGGTTAGTACCTGGATGGGAGACCGCCTGGGAATACCAGGTGCTGTAGGCTTTTGGCTTTTCCTTTATTCGTTGGCTTTCTTTGTGTTTCTACTTAGGTGCCATCTTGCCATGGCCAAGTTCAAAGGGGTCGAGGGTGGCAGTAGTGATCGCCTATGGCCACATCACCCTGCACATGCCTGATCTTGGAAGCTAAGCAGTGTCGGCCTGGTTAGTACCTGGATGGAAGACCGCCTGGGAATACCAGGTGCTGTAGGATTTTGGCTTTTCCTTTATTCGTTTGCTTTCTTTTTGTTTCCCCTGAGGTGCCATCTTGCCATTGCCAAGTTCAAAGGGGTCGAGGGTGGCAGGGGTGATCGCCTACGGCCACATCACCCTGAACGCGCTCAATCTCGTCTGATCTCGGAAGATAAGCAGGGTCGGGCCTGGTTAGTACCTGGATGGGACACCGCCTGGGAATACCAGGTGCTGTAGGCTTTTGGCTTTCTTTTTGTTTCTCCTGAGGTGCCATCTTGCCATTGCCAAGTTCAAAGGGGTCGAGGGTGGCAGGTGTGATCGCCTATGGCCACATCACCCTGAACGCGCCTGATCTCTTCTGATCTCGGAAGCTAAGCAGGGTCAGGCCTGGAGAGTACATGATAGGAGACCGCCTGGGAATACCAGGGGCTGTAGGCTTTTGGCTTTTCCTTTATTCATTGGCTTTCTTTTTGCTTCTCCTGAGGTGCCATCTTGCCATGGCCAAGTTCAAAGGTGTCAAATCTTGTCTAAAACCGGCTTTTTAAGGCTCTAAAAGACTAAAATATAGTTATTTGGACTAAATTTATTTTTCAGACCTTTGGTGACCAAATGCAGTTATTTTGATTAAAAAAGGCTTTTTAGACACTTGGAGGCAAAAATCAAGTCATTTTGACCAAAAAAATGTTTTCAGGCCATTGGAGCCCAAAAGGCCGGTTTTAGACAAATTTTGTCTAAAACCGACTTTTTAAGGCTCTAAAAGACAAAAATACAGTCATTTTGACTAAAAAATTTTGTCAGGCCTTTGGTGACCAAATGCAGTTATTTTGACTAAAAAGGCTTTTTAGACACTTGGAGACCAAAATAGAGTCATTTTAAACAAAAAAATTTTTAGGCCATTGGAGCCCAAATGGCCGGTTTTAAACAAATCTTGTCTAAAACCGGCTTTTTAGGGAACTAAAAGACAAAAATACAGTCATTTTGACTAATTTTTTTCAGACCTTTGGTGACCAAATGCATTTATTTTGACTAAAAAAGGCTTTTTATACACTTGGAGACCAAAATAGAGTTATTTTTTTCTAAAAACAGAGGCTTTTTAGACACTTGAAAACCAAAATAGAGTCATTTTGACCAAAACATTTTTTCAGGCTATTGGTTACCACATGCAAAACCGGCGTTTTAAGACTCTAAAAAACAAAAATACAGTCATTTTGGCTAAAAAAAATGATCAGACCTTTGGTGACCAAATGCAGTTATTTTAACTAAAAAAGGCTTTTTTTTACAATTGGAGACCAAAACAGAGTCATTTTGACCAAAAAAAATTGTTCAGGCCATTGGAGACCAAATGCAGTTATCTTGTCTAAAACAAGCGTTTTAAGACTCTAAAAGTCAAAAATACAGTCATTTTGACTACAGTTTTTTCAGACCTTTGGTGATCAAATGCAGTTATTTTGAATACAAAAAGGCTTTTTACACACTTGAAAACTAAAATAGAGTCATTTTGATCCCAAAAAATTTTTCAGGCTATTGGTTACCACATGCAGATATCTTGTCTAAAAGAGGCTTTTTAAGACTCTAAAAGATGAAAATACAGATATTTTGACAAACAAATTTCAGACCGTTGGTGACAAAATGCAGTTAGTTTGACTAAAAAGGCTTTTTAGACACTTGGAGACCAAAATAGAGTCATTTTAAACAAAAAAATTTTTAGGCCATTGGAGCCCAAATGGCCGGTTTTAGACAAATCTTGTCAAAAACCAGCTTTTTAGGGAACTAAAAGACAAAAATACAGTCATTTTGACTAATTTTTTTCAGACCTTTGGTGACCAAATGCATTTATTTTGACTAAAAAAGGCCTTTTATACACTTGGAGACCAAAATAGTTATTTTTTTCTAAAAACAGAGGCTTTTTAGACACTTGAAAACCAAAATAGAGTCATTTTGACCAAAACATTTTTTCAGGCTATTGGTTACCACATGCAAAACCGGCGTTTTAAGACTCTAAAAAACAAAAATACAGTCATTTTGGCTAAAAAAAATGATCAGACCTTTGGTGACCAAATGCAGTTATTTTAACTAAAAAAGGCTTTTTTTTACAATTGGAGACCAAAACGGAGTCATTTTGACCAAAAAAAATTGTTCAGGCCATTGGAGACCAAATGCAGTTATCTTGTCTAAAACAAGCGTTTTAAGACTCTAAAAGTAAAAAATACAGTCATTTTGACTACAGTTTTTTCAGACCTTTGGTGATCAAATGCAGTTATTTTGACTACAAAAAGGCTTTTTACACACTTGAAAACTAAAATAGAGTCATTTTGATCCCAAAAATTTTTTGCAGGCTATTGGTTACCACATGCAGATATCTTGTCTAAAAGAGGCTTTTTAAGACTCTAAAAGATGAAAATACAGTCATTTTGACAAACAAATTTCAGACCGTTGGTGACAAAATGCAGTTAGTTTGACTAAAAAGGCTTTTTAGACACTTGGAGACCAAAATAGAGTCATTTTAAACAAAAAATTTTTAGGCCATTGGAGCCCAAATGGCCGGTTTTAGACAAATCTTGTCTAAAACTGGCTTTTTAGGGAACTAAAAGACAAAATACAGTCATTTTGACTAATTTTTTTCAGACCTTTGGTGACCAAATGCATTTATTTTGACTAAAAAAGGCTTTTTATACACTTGGAGACCAAAATAGAGTTATTTTTTTCTAAAAACAGAGGCTTTTTAGACACTTGAAAACCAAAATAGAGTCATTTTGACCAAAACATTTTTTCAGGCTATTGGTTACCACATGCAAAACCGGCGTTTTAAGACTCTAAAAAACAAAAATACAGTCATTTTGACTAAAAAACTATTTTCAGACCTTTGGTGACCAAATGCAGTTATCTTAACTAACAAAGGCTTTTTAGACACTTGGAAACCAAAATAGAGTCATTTTGACCAAAAAACTTTTTTTCAGGCCATTGGTGACCAAATACAGTTATCTTGTCTAAAAACAAGCATTTTAAGACTCTAAAAGACAAAAATAGTCATTTTGACTAAATTCTTTCTTCAGACCATTGGTGATCAAATGCAGTCATTTTGACCAAAAACAAATTCAGGCTATTGGTTACCACATGCAGTTATCTTGTCTAAAAGCGGCTTTTTAAGACTCTAAAAGACGAAAATACAGTCATTTTGACAAAAAAAATTTCAGACATTTGGTGACCAAATGCAGTTATTTTGACTACAAAAAGCTTTTTAGACACTTATACACCAAAATAGAGTCATTTTGAACATAAATATTTTTTCAGGCCATTGGTTTACCAAATACAGTTATCTTGTCTAAAACCGGCATTTTAAGACTCTAAAAGACGAAAATAGAGTAATTCTGACTAAACATTTTTCAGACCTTTGGTGACCAAATGCAGTTATTTTTACTAAAAAAGGGCTTTTTAGACACTTGGAGACAAAAATTGAGTCATTCTGACCCAAAAAATGTTTCAGGCCATTGGTTACCAAATGTTTCAGGCCATTGGTTACCAAATATCTTGTCCAAAGCCCGCCTTTTAAACTCTAAAAGACGAAAATACAGTAATTTTGACAAAAAAAATTTTCAGACCTTTGGTGACCAAATGCAGTTATTTTGACTAAAAAAGGCTTTTAGAAAAAAAATTTCAGGCCATTGGTTACAAAATGCAATTATCTTGTCAAAAACCGGCTTTTTAAGACTACCCTGAACGTGCCCGATCTCGTCTGATCTCGGAAGCTAAACAGGGTCGGGCCTGGTTAGTACCTGGATGGGAGACTGCCTGGGAATAACAGGCGCTGTAGGCTTTTGGCTTTTCCTTTATTCGATGGCTTTCTTTTTGTTTCTCCTGAGGTTTCCATCTTGCCACGGCCAAGATCAAAGGGGTCGAGGGTGGCAGTGGTATTCGCCTACGGCCACATCACCATGAATGCGCCCGATCTCGTCTGATCTCGGAAGCTAAGCAGGGTCAGGCCTGGTTAGTACCTGGATGCGAGACCGCCTGGGAGTACCAGGTGCTGTAGGCTTTTGGCTTTTCCTTTATTCGTTGGCTTTCTTTTTGTTTCTCCTGAGGTGCCATCTTGCCATTGCCAAGTTCAAAGCGGTCGAGGATGGCAGTGATAATCGCCTATGGCCAAATCACGCTGAACGCGCCTGATCTCGTCTCATCTTGGAAGCTAAGCAGGGTCTGGCCTGGTTAGTACCTGGATGTTAGACCGCCTGGGAGTGCCAGGTGTGGAAGGCTTTTGGCTTTTCCTTTATTCGTTGGCTTTCTTTTTGTTTCTTCTGAAGTGCCATCTTGCCATGGCCAAGTTCAAAGGGGTCGAGGGTTGCTTGGTGATCGCCTATGGCCACATCACCCTGATTGTGCCCGATCTCTTCTGATTTTGGAAGCTAAGCATGGTCGGGCCTGGTTAGTACCTGGATGGGAGACCGCCTGGGAATACCAGGTGCTGTAGGCTTTTGGCTTTTCCTTTATTCGTTGGCTTTCTTTGTGTTTCTACTTAGGTGCCATCTTGCCATGGCCAAGTTCAAAGGGGTCGAGGGTGGCAGTAGTGATCGCCTATGGCCACATCACCCTGCACATGCCTGATCTTGGAAGCTAAGCAGTGTCGGCCTGGTTAGTACCTGGATGGAAGACCGCCTGGGAATACCAGGTGCTGTAGGATTTTGGCTTTTCCTTTATTCGTTTGCTTTCTTTTTGTTTCCCCCTGAGGTGCCATCTTGCCATTGCCAAGTTCAAAGGGGTCGAGGGTGGCAGGGGTGATCGCCTACGGCCACATCACCCTGAACGCGCTCAATCTCGTCTGATCTCGGAAGATAAGCAGGGTCGGGCCTGGTTAGTACCTGGATGGGACACCGCCTGGGAATACCAGGTGCTGTAGGCTTTTGGCTTTCTTTTTGTTTCTCCTGAGGTGCCATCTTGCCATTGCCAAGTTCAAAGGGGTCGAGGGTGGCAGGTGTGATCGCCTACGGCCACATCACCCTGAACGCGCCTGATCTCTTCTGATCTCGGAAGCTAAGCAGGGTCAGGCCTGGAGAGTACATGATAGGAGACCGCCTGGGAATACCAGGGGCTGTAGGCTTTTGGCTTTTCCTTTATTCATTGGCTTTCTTTTTGCTTCTCCTGAGGTGCCATCTTGCCATGGCCAAGTTCAAAGGTGTCAAATCTTGTCTAAAACCGGCTTTTTAAGGCTCTAAAAGACTAAAATATAGTTATTTGGACTAAATTTATTTTTCAGACCTTTGGTGACCAAATGCAGTTATTTTGATTAAAAAAGGCTTTTTAGACACTTGGAGGCAAAAATCAAGTCATTTTGACCAAAAAAATGTTTTCAGGCCATTGGAGCCCAAAAGGCCGGTTTTAGACAAATTTTGTCTAAAACCGACTTTTTAAGGCTCTAAAAGACAAAAATACAGTCATTTTGACTAAAAAATTTTGTCAGGCCTTTGGTGACCAAATGCAGTTATTTTGACTAAAAAGGCATTTTAGACACTTGGAGACCAAAATAGAGTCATTTTAAACAAAAAAATTTTTAGGCCATTGGAGCCCAAATGGCCGGTTTTAAACAAATCTTGTCTAAAACCGGCTTTTTAGGGAACTAAAAGACAAAAATACAGTCATTTTGACTAATTTTTTTCAGACCTTTGGTGACCAAATGCATTTATTTTGACTAAAAAAGGCTTTTTATAGACTTGGAGACCAAAATAGAGTTATTTTTTTCTAAAAACAGAGGCTTTTTAGACACTTGAAAACCAAAATAGAGTCATTTTGACCAAAACATTTTTTCAGGCTATTGGTTACCACATGCAAAACTGGCGTTTTAAGACTCTAAAAAACAAAAATACAGTCATTTTGGCTAAAAAAAATGATCAGACCTTTGGTGACCAAATGCAGTTATTTTAACTAAAAAAGGCTTTTTTTTACAATTGGAGACCAAAACAGAGTCATTTTGACCAAAAAAAATTGTTCAGACCAAATGCAGTTATCTTGTCTAAAACAAGCGTTTTAAGACTCTAAAAGTCAAAAATACAGTCATTTTGACTACAGTTTTTTCAGACCTTTGGTGATCAAATGCAGTTATTTTGAATACAAAAAGGCTTTTTACACACTTGAAAACTAAAATAGAGTAATTTTGATCCAAAAAAAATTTTCAGGCTATTGGTTACCACATGCAGATATCTTGTCTAAAAGAGGCTTTTTAAGACTCTAAAAGATGAAAATACAGATATTTTGACAAACAAATTTCAGACCGTTGGTGACAAAATGCAGTTAGTTTGACTAAAAAGGCTTTTTAGACACTTGGAGACCAAAATAGAGTCATTTTAAACAAAAAAATTTTTAGGCCATTGGAGCCCAAATGGCCGGTTTTAGACAAATCTTGTCTAAAACCAGCTTTTTAGGGAACTAAAAGACAAAAATACAGTCATTTTGACTAATTTTTTTCAGACCTTTGGTGACCAAATGCATTTATTTTGACTAAAAAAGGCTTTTTATACACTTGGAGACCAAAATAGAGTTATTTTTTTTCTAAAAACAGAGGCTTTTTAGACACTTGAAAACCAAAATAGAGTCATTTTGACCAAAACATTTTTTCAGGCTATTGGTTACCACATGCAAAACCGGCGTTTTAAGACTCTAAAAAACAAAAATACAGTCATTTTGGCTAAAAAAAATGATCAGACCTTTGGTGACCAAATGCAGTTATTTTAACTAAAAAAGGCTTTTTTTTTACAATTGGAGACCAAAACGGAGTCATTTTGACCAAAAAAAATTGTTCAGGCCATTGGAGACCAAATGCAGTTATCTTGTCTAAAACAAGCGTTTTAAGACTCTAAAAGTCAAAAATACAGTCATTTTGACTACAGTTTTTTCAGACCTTTGGTGATCAAATGCAGTTATTTTGACTACAAAAAGGCTTTTTACACACTTGAAAACTAAAATAGAGTCATTTTGATCCCAAAAATTTTTTTCAGGCTATTGGTTACCACGTGCAGATATCTTGTCTAAAAGAGGCTTTTTAAGACTCTAAAAGATGAAAATACAGTCATTTTGACAAACAAATTTCAGACCGTTGGTGACAAAATGCAGTTAGTTTGACTAAAAAGGCTTTTTAGACACTTGGAGACCAAAATAGAGTCATTTTAAACAAAAAATTTTTAGGCCATTGGAGCCCAAATGGCCGGTTTTAGACAAATCTTGTCTAAAACTGGCTTTTTAGGGAACTAAAAGACAAAATACAGTCATTTTGACTAATTTTTTTCAGACCTTTGGTGACCAAATGCATTTATTTTGACTAAAAAAGGCTTTTTATACACTTGGAGACCAAAATAGAGTTATTTTTTTCTAAAAACAGAGGCTTTTTAGACACTTGAAAACCAAAATAGAGTCATTTTGACCAAAACATTTTTTCAGGCTATTGGTTACCACATGCAAAACCGGCGTTTTAAGACTCTAAAAAACAAAAATACAGTCATTTTGACTAAAAAACTATTTTCAGACCTTTGGTGACCAAATGCAGTGATCTTAACTAACAAAGGCTTTTTAGACACTTGGAAACCAAAATAGAGTCATTTTGACCAAAAAACTTTTTTTCAGGCCATTGGTGACCAAATACAGTTATCTTGTCTAAAAACAAGCGTTTTAAGACTCTAAAAGACAAAAATAGTAATTTTGACTAAATTCTTTCTTCAGACCATTGGTGATCAAATGCAGTCATTTTGACCAAAAACAAATTCAGGCTATTGGTTACCACATGCAGTTATCTTGTCTAAAAGCGGCTTTTTAAGACTCTAAAAGACGAAAATACAGTCATTTTGACAAAAAAAATTTCAGACATTTGGTGACCAAATGCAGTTATTTTGACTACAAAAAGCTTTTTAGACACTTATACACCAAAATAGAGTCATTTTGAACATAAATATTTTTTCAGGCCATTGGTTTACCAAATACAGTTATCTTGTCTAAAACCGGCATTTTAAGACTCTAAAAGACGAAAATAGAGTAATTCTGACTAAACATTTTTTCAGACCTTTGGTGACCAAATGCAGTTATTTTTACTAAAAAAGGGCTTTTTAGACACTTGGAGACAAAAATTGAGTCATTCTGACCCAAAAAAATGTTTCAGGCCATTGGTTACTGTTGCCCGATGAGGGGTTGTGTATAAAACTCCATCAGTAATTGTAAATATATATTAATAAAAGTAAATGTACCCATTTTTGATTACAAACTCATACTTGGGAATCTAGTGGAGATAGATTTGCGTAAGCCAGACGGACCGGTTTTAGGAATCCAGGGTAATACATTCCTTTGAAAGGCCAGCTGGCTATTGACGTGTAAACACATAAAGTGAATACCTTGTTATCTAGTCTGTGTGAATTTGATTTTTCGTATAGCCGGGAGGGAGCCAGTGAATGAACCTTATGGTGGCACCCTGCAATTTCATCTCTGGGTGTTAGACATCCTGGCTGCCAATAGACGAGGATGAATAGACTGACATCCCCGCCCTGAGTGGTATCCCTCCATATCAAAAGACTCTCATTAAGATATGCAATGAGGATAAGCCATCTGGGGAGGGGTAGACCACATGTCTCTAGAATAAAGATTGCATATCTTAAAGTAGCAATTTCAGAGCCACTCCGCAGTTATGAATAATGGCCCCCACCAACATAGAGGGGTGGTCAGGAAGAGGCGTAATTATGGGAGTAGGAAAGTGTCCAATCCGAGCCAAGATACACCCAGAGGGTGGAATAAGGCGGGGTAGCTGACCCAATCAGAATGGCCCTGTACATGTCTATGAGATAGAGGGGTATATCATGGCCAGGCCAACAGAGAGGAAGTAGGAGCCATTGATCTGAAAAGGGGACCCCATATCATCTTAAACCACTGGTAAATATCAGGGCACCTCCTGGCACTTAAATGTATACATGTGTATTGTCTGTCTGATGATGTATAGCATAATCTTTTGAATCCTATGCGATATATATATATGTTCTGACTGTTTTAAACTTTGAATATTTTGTTGTGTGCACCCTAGTTGGATTGTTGTGAAATTACTATAGGCTTTCAACCCTTATACAAATAAATCATTGCTGTTTTAAACGTTTTCATTCATAGTCATAGAACTCTCATTATTAACCCAAATATTGTCTGAGATAAAGTAACTCTCACATATATTTTTGGTAACATAATTGGCAACCATGAAGCATTGATCAGTCTGAAAATATTTGATACAGCAAATACCAAGATTTGTGTAAGATTATTGAGCTGGGTGTAAACTGAGGCAGTTTCCCGGTAATCTGAAGGCCACAACAATTAATCTAGGAAAAACAATGAAAAATTGTTTTAGCGGGTATTAGGAAAGATACACCACAGAGTTTTTTTTTTTTTTAAGAAAAATTTCCCACAATTATGGTTAAATATGTCAGATTAACTTTTACATACCGGTCAATGTAATTGGGAGGATATATTTTTAACGGGAAAATTTTGTTTGAAAACCACCATAGGGTGTCGTTTTTATTGTTGAGTTTTGAAAATTCTCACAATTTCCAGTTTTTGTTTTTAAAGACACAAAGGTAGCTTGTTGCAGGCTTCCTCTAGTGTTCTTTGGTTGAGGAAAAAGTTCAACAAATCGGTGTTCTTGGTCTTTATTTTTTTTTGGTTCTCAATTTTTTTTAATATTTTGGGTTTTTTTTTTTTTGTCTTAACTATTTTGTTTTGTTTTTAAGACACAAAGGACTAGCTTGATCCAGGCATTCTCTTGTGTTCTTTGTTGACAAGTTTCAACAGGTCTTAGTCGGTTTTCATTTTTTATTATTTTTTTTTTTTTGGTTTTAATCTTTGTATCATTTTTTTTTGGTAAACAACCAACAGTGTTAATAACAAACTTGATAAGCTGGTCTCTTCTTGTGTTTGGGTAAGTTGATGAAAAAGTTCAACAAGTTTTGGTAGGCTTTGTTCATCACTGTGGTCTGTTTATACTTCTATTGTCCACCTAGAGGCTTGTATCTGGGGAACTCCCTAGTGTGTAGCGGACCTATTGTGTTCCGGGTGGAGACTCAGACAAAAGAGGCGATAGAGTATTGTGATAATTATCTGTATGTCTCCAAGAAGATAGAGTCACATTTTAAGTTTTCAAACTTGTTTTTTTTCTCTGTGTGGGTTTCTGTCTATTTATTGGTATTTTCTCTTTTCTTTCTAATTTTTTTTTCTTCTCTCCTCCTCCTCTCTTTCTTTTCTTCTTCTTTCTCCTACTTGCGTGTACTCTAAGTGACTGTATAGTACAGGGGAAAGGTGACTTTATTTTTAGCTTACCAATTGTGCATACTTTCTAGGGGTGATGGCGGCCATGTCCAGTTTAGAAAGTTTTGTAGCAACGTATACTCTTAAACATAAGAGCAATGATTTTGCCTGTGATGCTAAAATTAAAGAATCTCCTTGGGCCTATGTCCAGGAGTTATTTGAAGAACAAGTAGACACCACCAAAAAAAATAAAAAGCTCAAAAGCCTAGCCATAGCAGGCATGTATGCTGCTTGCATGGCTGTGAATGCTAAAATACAACAATTGGAAAAGTCAGCTGATAATAACCACAGTAAAAATTTAGAAAAGGAAAAAGAGAACACAGCTTTACATAACCAGGTACAAACATTAACTACCCTTAATCAAATGATTAAAGCCTCCCAGGAGGAAAATGTTAACAATTACAAATTGGCTCAAAAAGAAGTAGTACAATATAAAGACATATTAACAAAAGTTGAGACTGAACGGGACCACATAATTAGTGCATACAAAGTGGTCCAAGATCAGTTGAATGAAACTAAGAAAGGAAAAAGTATAGACCATACGCAATGCCAGCAAAGAGAGTCACAGCTGTTACAAACAATTTCAATACTCAAAGGACAGGCTGCGATAGCTAACCGGCTTGGACAGGGTAAAATTACTGCACCTACCTGTGCATATGAAATTGGGGACAGTGAAGACTACGAGGAGTATTGGGGTGAGGAATTTATAGATACAAATTCTCCTTTTCCTGTGGCAATGGGAGAAATCGCAGAGACACAGGAAAACCGAGAAGACACTAGGGGCACAGATCCTTCAGAGTTTGTGGAACAAAGATCCACAAATGAGGATCAAGACAAGTTCCCCATCATAAGTAGGACCCAGGTCTTCTCCTCCCCTGAAGGTAATCGAACATTTTTGGGATTTGATAGTGAAGGGAATGAGGTAAGTTCCAACGCATATCCTACACAACCTGTAAAAACCCTCATGAGTGTGGCTAATTTCATTGGTAAAATTAAATCTAATGAACACATTACTTCACATGCAACCAATGTACAACAAAGGTGTGAACTTTTAGGGGTAAAAAGTCAGAGTGACCAGGTTAAGGTGTTACAACTAACCCTTGACGCCCACACCTGGAATGCACTCCCTGATGAAATTAAGGAAGGCAAAGGGAGCTACAAAGAAACCATGGCAGAATTGCAGAAGGTTATAAACCCTTCAGCTATAGGTTTGATGGTAGCCTATCAAATTCATCAAAATAATGAGGAAAACCCTCTACTTTATGCCAATAGGTTGTGGGCAGCATATAACACTAACAATGGGAAAGCCAACCGAGAGGATATAGAATATAAAAACCTGTTGATTCACAATGCCCATCCAGCTATTCGAATAAAATGTGAACATTTAATAGATCCAAGGAAACATGGTTATGAGAAAGTGATTGGATTAATGCATAGATCATTTCAGGCCATCCAATCATATAAACAGCAAAGGCTTAGGGAAAAAGACGAGAAACAAATGTTCAGAAAGGTGGCCGCATTACAATACAGGACTACCACCATAGAAGGCCCTCACGCCCCTGGGGAACCCAATCCTCCATACAACCCTAATTGGAACAAAAGTTTACAAGGGAGGGGGAGGGGATTTAGGGGGAAGTCGTCTTATAGAGGCCGGGGAAGAGGCAACCCACATAGCCACCAACCAGAAAACAAGCATAACAGGGAGACACAAAGAGCTCCTACTTATGCTGAATTACAGCAAGAGTTACAAGCCTTTCGAGGAAACCCGCAGAGCCACCAATCGGAAAGCAAGTATAACAGAGAGACACAAAGAGCTCCTACTTACGCTGAATTACAGCAAGAGTTACAGGCTTTTCAAGAAAGCCCAGGTCAAACTCCCCAGGCAAAGACTGACCACCTTCAATGTTGACAACTACCAGGCCCCAAAATGTTAGCACCTATTTCTCTAGATAGGTGTGGGCGCCCTCTAGTGTCAGCATTGATTAGGGGCCGTCAATGCACTATGGTTTTAGATACAGGGGCTGCCATTTCAATTCTACATGACAAAGATCCCATAAACTCAACGCTATCTTCAGGAAAGCCATTGAATCTCCAGAGCTTTGCTGGACATAATGTTGAGTCTGCCTTGTCCAAACCACTAACAATCCAAATTGGGGATCTATCAGTAAAACAACCAGTGGCATTGATGTCTTTGCCAAACGAAACCAGCCTCCTAGGGGCAGACTTCCTAATGCCCAACGGATGTATGCTAGATCTGACCAACCTTTTGCTATGGCAAGGGGTTCCAAATGAGCAGGCTAACACCATAGTGATACCAGATTCACACCTAGTTGCAGCCATCAAACGTAATGACTCCAAATATGACATACTGCAGATTATAAAAGATCACCCAGAACACCAGCTTCTGCAGCCTGTGATAGAAAGACATCAAGGAGCATTTGCAACACACAAACATGACTGTGGCAAGGTAAACACAGTAATACACATCAGTGGTCCAGACCCAGTCCCGCAAAAACAATACCCCTTTCCACAGGAAGCTATCAGTCACATTCAGGAGACCATAGAGTCACTACTGGACCAAAGGGTCATCAGGCCATGTGTATCTACAACAAATGCGCCAATATGGCCGATTCGCAAAAGTTCTGACAATTCGTGGAGATTAACAATTGATTACCGCAGATTGAACAGTGTCACAAACAACTGTGCCCCTACCGTGGCATCTGTCCCAGATGTCTTGAGTATGTTGAATCCCAATCACAAATATTTCACGGTGCTGGATATATCAAATGGTTTTTGGTCACTCCCCCTGTCAGAAGAATGTCAATACAAATTTGCATTTACATTTCTGGGAAAACAATATACCTTCACGTGTACCCCTCAAGGATTTCATAACTCTCCATCTTTATTTCATGCAACCATGAGAGAAATTCTAACCGATTTTTCTTCTCCCAAGAATCTTTTTCAGTACGTTGATGATTTGTTGCTTGCCACAAGCGACAAAGAAGAGCATTTACGGCTATTGGAGGAACTTCTACGGATCCTAGGAGAGGCAGGACTGAAGTGTAATCCTAGCAAAGCACAATTGTTGAAGGAATCTGTGTCTTTTCTAGGAATTACAGTGACAGCAAACGGTCGTAAGATAGCAACCGAGAAGAGCCATGAAGTCGACCTGGATTGTTATCTTGCTCCATCTGATTGGACATACCAAGGGAGAAGAGACTGGACCACTAATCAGCATAATCATGGACAAGAATCCAGTCTACTGCCAAGAGGGGGAATCTGTCTTACTGCCTGTGGCTATTGTGGGGACTGTGGGGGAACAAGTGTATTGGTGGAGTCCCATTGAGAATAAGCTAGTATGGGCCAATGGTGTTGCTGGGAATGTCACGGAATACCAGAATAGAGTCAGGAGTTTTCCAAACGGATCCTTGGTGATTCAAGAGACAAAGTTAAGCGATGCTGGAGAGTGGAAATATTCCTTTGTTATTTCTGTGCCCTTATCTAGCAATTCACGAGAATCAACTCTTCAGTATGTCCCCGGAACAATTACATTACAGGTGTCCCCAAAGATTCATAGCCCTGCTCCTACAACCTTGGCTCGGAGTACAGTAACACTCCTGTATTCTGAGCCAACCCCCTTGGAATGCCCATCTCTGCAAGAGGGACCACCTAGTGGCCTAACGGCAACATCAATTCCCGGGATATTGTTTAATAATGTTAAGTTCATTCATGTACCTGTGGTACTTAATTTGTCCAAGTGCAACATGGCTGAATTCGGCTCATGTGCCCGGACAAATGTGTCTCTGTTTTATTCTTCCTTGCTGGTAGATTTAATTGCCTCCTATGCCAGCCAAACTCAGGACCCATTTGCAGAACCAAATCTCCCTCCTCAAAAAGGCATCTTCAGGTCTAGAAGGCTCAAGGGTTTGGACAGTATACTTGGGTCCATCCCAGGGCTTTTTGGATCGGGAATGTCAATTTGGAACCGAGCCGATTTGGCAGCGATTCGCAGGCATATCGGTAATTTTGAACAAAGAGAGGGGCAGCAAGTGCTGCGACCAGTTCTGCAGGGTGTTGAGGGGCTTGCCGAGGAGGAAAGGTTTACGGTGTATAACATGAAAGACATCGCCCAGTTGTTTGAAAAGACACAGGAGAAAATTAATGAAATCATCAAAGTAAATAATCAGAAAGCTGGGGAGAACCATATGGGTAAAGAAGTAATATGCACTGCGTATGGGAATTTTGTATTAGCAAAGGTCACTAATGTTATTCGAGACATCCAAGCAGGTAAAATCCCTGAGATATTAAAAGATAAGGAACTGACACAATGGTATTGTACTCACACTAATACTAGTGGTGGAAGGAATGTACATTCTGGAGATAGGTGCAAACCTTTGCCGGTCTCCACAATTCGAAATTTAGGGATAGTGACCCCACACCCAAATAGAGGGCCGTTTGTTTGCAAGAAGAGCCAGTCATTGTGCGTCTACCGTGACCTCCTGTATGTGTCCTTCACCATGTCACTGCCAGTATTCCACACCACAGATGACTATTTCAACAAGATGGCATCCGTACACTCCCTCGGGTACCTCGAAAACAACGTGTACAAGGAAAGGTTGCACCTCCCCGAAATGCTCATTCAAGTTCAAGGGAGATGGAAAGCACCACACACTGCCTGTTGCACTGTCAAAGATAATAGGTACCTATGCCGTTGTGATGTGTTTGAAGTTGAGACTCCAGTATGTGGTCTAAGTAATGACCAGGATCCCACAGCCACAGAAGCCAGGGACCCCCAACTGGAAAGTCCACCCAGACCACACAAGGAAACAGAGCCAAGGGAGATGGAAGCTAACTGCCCTGTGCGGTTGACAAAATGGAGAACCCCAAGCGCCAAGGTCACCTATAACATGGATGGACTGTACTGTGTTGTTACCAATCACAAGACATTCCTCTATGGGGGTCAGTCGTGTCCAATACCCTATCCAAATTTTTGCTTCATTCCACATGAGTACACTATCATTGGGGAAACGGTAGTAACCCCCATACCAGTGCTAACAGAAGAGTATGTCATAGAAAGCACCCCTGATCTCCCCGATCCTACACTTTTCATACCCCAGTTTGATGTTGAAATTGATACGCTGTCAGTAAACCTTCATAATCTACTTGCCAGGAAAGATACCCATACTATACAAATTGGTAATACTATGGTGAAGACAGAGAAAAAGTTGAATGAACTTCTACATGATGGGGATTTCAGCTTAGTCACCACTAGGACATGGGTGGAAATGAGTATAAAAGGTCTCCTAATATTGCAGGGTGGGGTACTGGTCATTATGATGGGTATGGCGATATATCTTGGCCGACTTCTGCGAGGGCAAAGGGAGAAACTGAAATCACTGATGGAGATTAGACATAAGCAGTTACTCACTTGAGTGTGGCCAGTCTTAGCAGACGGGCCACAAGGGAGCGACTGTTGCCCGATGAGGGGTTGTGTATAAAACTCCATCAGTAATTGTAAATATATATTAATAAAAGTAAATGTACCCATTTTTGATTACAAACTCATACTTGGGAATCTAGTGGAGATAGATTTGCGTAAGCCAGACGGACCGGTTTTAGGAATCCAGGGTAATACATTCCTTTGAAAGGCCAGCTGGCTATTGACGTGTAAACACATAAAGTGAATACCTTGTTATCTAGTCTGTGTGAATTTGATTTTTCATATAGCCGGGAGGGAGCCAGTGAATGAACCTTATGGTGGCACCCTGCAATTTCATCTCTGGGTGTTAGACATCCTGGCTGCCAATAGACGAGGATGAATAGACTGACATCCCCGCCCTGAGTGGTATCCCTCCATATCAAAAGACTCTCATTAAGATATGCAATGAGGATAAGCCATCTGGGGAGGGGTAGACCACATGTCTCTAGAATAAAGATTGCATATCTTAAAGTAGCAATTTCAGAGCCACTCCGCAGTTATGAATAATGGCCCCCACCAACATAGAGGGGTGGTCAGGAAGAGGCGTAATTATGGGAGTAGGAAAGTGTCCAATCCGAGCCAAGATATACCCAGAGGGTGGAATAAGGCGGGGTAGCTGACCCAATCAGAATGGCCCTGTACATGTCTATGAGATAGAGGGGTATATCATGGCCAGGCCAACAGAGAGGAAGTAGGAGCCATTGATCTGAAAAGGGGACCCCATATCATCTTAAACCACTGGTAAATATCAGGGCACCTCCTGGCACTTAAATGTATACATGTGTATTGTCTGTCTGATGATGTATAGCATAATCTTTTGAATCCTATGCGATATATATATATGTTCTGACTGTTTTAAACTTTGAATATTTTGTTGTGTGCACCCTAGTTGGATTGTTGTGAAATTACTATAGGCTTTCAACCCTTATACAAATAAATCATTGCTGTTTTAAACGTTTTCATTCATAGTCATAGAACTCTCATTATTAACCCAAATATTGTCTGAGATAAAGTAACTCTCACATATATTTTTGGTAACATTACCAAATGTTTCAGGCCATTGGTTACCAAATATCTTGTCCAAAGCCCGCCTTTTAAACTCTAAAAGACGAAAATACAGTAATTTTGACAAAAAAAATTTTCAGACCTTTGGTGACCAAATGCAGTTATTTTGACTAGTGTTGAGCGAACACGGACTGTATTATTCGTGTTCGTACCGAATAATTGGATTTTTTTACCCGAACACGGACACGGACACTTTACTGTATGTTCGGGTAAAAATCCGTGTTCGGTCGTTTTATTTCCGGGTTTTGCATGCTTTGGCGCTCTTTTCATGGCGGGCTTTCAACAGCCAATCAACAATCGTTTAACTGGTGTGCCTTAAGCCATCCCAGCCATGCCTGCAAATGTCTTAGTAGCTGTGATTGGCCGTCTGAAGCATGTGACCAAGTCTTTATAAGTTCGAGGCAGCCGCCGCAGCAGCGTCATTCTGCTGCTTAGCTAAGGGACAGAGCACACATCAATGTGCTGGCTGCTGATTAGGGAAAGATAGGCAGGAAAAAACCATTTGTGTCCGGATAGAATTGAGGGACAGGTCGGAGTGTTTAGGCAGGGCGAGTTGTAGGCATTTTAGGGATAGAGTCTGCTGAATTATAGGGTCAGTGTCTTCTACAAACTACAATCGATATTGCTGTGTGGGGGGTGGGGTGAATCTGCACTCAATCCTGATCTACGATCTCTTCTCAATCCTGTTAGGGACAGAGTCTGCTGAATTTTAGGGAAACTGTGTTCTACAAACTACAATCGATATTGCTGTGTGGTGTGGGATTGGAGATAGGCAGGTGTCAGTGATCCACATCCATTTTTCTGTGTGTGAGCTGCAGTGAACACAATCTTTTTGGGCTGCAGTGAACACAATCTTTTTGGGCTGCAGTGAACACAATCTTTTTGGGCTGCAGTGAACACAATCTTTTTGGGGTGCAGTGAACAAAATCTTTTTGGGGTGCAGTGAACACAATCCTTTTTGGTGTGCAGTGAACACAATCTTTGTGGGGTGCAGTGAACAAAATCCTTTGTGGGGTGCAGTGAACAACATCCTTTTTGGGGTGCAGTGAACACAATCTTTTTGGGGTGCAGTGAACAAAATCATTTGTGGGGTGCAGTGAACACAATCTTTTTGGGGTGCAGTGAACACAATCTTTTTGGGGTGGAGTGAACAACATCCTTTTTGGGGTGCAGTGAACAAAATCCTTTTTGGGGTGCAGTGAACAAAATCATTTTTGGGGTGCAGTGAACACAATCTTTGTGGGGTGCAGTGAACACAATCTTTTTGGGGTGGAGTGAACAACATCCTTTTTGGGGTGCAGTGAACAACATCCTTTTTGGGGTGCAGTGAACACAATCTTTTTGGGGTGCAGTGAACACAATCTTTGTGGGGTACAGTGAACAGAATCTTTGTGGGGTGCAGTGAACACAATCTTTGGGGGGTACAGTGAACACAATCTTTTTGGGGTGCAGTGAACACAATCTTTGTGGGGTGCAGTGAACACAATCTTTTTGGGGTGGAGTGAACAAAATCATTTTTGGGGTGCAGTGAACAACATCCTTTTGGGGTGCAGTGATCAAAATCCTTTTTGGGGTGCAGTGAACACAATCTTTTTGGGGTGCAGTGAACAAAATCCTTTGTGGGGTGCAGTGAACAGAATCTTTGTGGGGTGCAGTGAACACAATCTTTGGGGGGGGTACAGTGAACACAATCTTTTTGGGGTGCAGTGAACACAATCTTTGTGGGGTACAGTGAACAGAATCTTTGTGGGGTGCAGTGAACACAATCTTTGGGGGGTACAGTGAACACAATCTTTTTGGGGTGCAGTGAACACAATCTTTGGGGGGTACAGTGAACACAATCTTTTTGGGGTGCAGTGAACACAATCTTTGTGGGGTGCAGTGAACACAATCTTTGGGGGGGTACAGTGAACACAATCTTTTTGGGGTGCAGTGAACAACATCCTTTTAGGGTGCAGTGAACACAATCTTTGTGGGGTGCAGTGAACAACATCCTTTTAGGGTGCAGTGAACACAATCTTTGTGGGGTACAGTGAACAGAATCTTTGTGGGGTGCAGTGAACACAATCTTTGGGGGGTACAGTGAACACAATCTTTGTGAGGTGCAGTGAACACAATCTTTGTGGGGTGCAGTGAACACAATCATTGTGGGGTGCAGTGAACTCAATCTTTGTGGGGTACAGTGAACACAATCTCATACTTCTGAAGATTTGAGGGTGCTGCCTGTTCCATACTCCCCCTACTCCTCATCTAGCCTTTTAGGGGTACAAACAATAGTAATTGGGGCCTAGTGTGGTTGTGTACGTGTGATATACATACACTTTTTTTGGATCATATTTTCTATTCCGCTATTTAATCAAAAACCTTTGGGGATCAGTTAAATTGGGGGATAGTCTGTGTTGGTACGTGTGAGAGAGATCCACCTTTCCAAGTTGTTGGGGTTCATCTCATACTTCTGAAGGTTTGAGGGTGCTGCCTGTTCCATACTCCCCCTACTCCTAGCCTTTTAGGGGTACAAACAATAGTAATTGGGGCCTAGTGTGGTTGTGTACGTGTGATATACATACACTTTTTTTGGATCATATTTTCTATTCCGCTATTTAATCAAAAACCTTTGGGGATCAGTTAAATTGGGGGATAGTCTGTGTTGGTACGTGTGAGAGAGATCCACCTTTCCAAGTTGTTGGGGTTCATCTCATACTTCTGAAGGTTTGAGGGTGCTGCCTGTTCCATACCCCCCCTACTCCTCATCTAGCCTTTTAGGGGTACAAACAATAGTAATTGGGGCCTAGTGTGGTTGTGTACGTGTGATATACATACACTTTTTTTGGATCATATTTTCTATTCCGCTATTTAATCAAAAACCTTTGGGGATCAGTTAAATTGGGGGATAGTCTGTGTTGGTACGTGTGAGAGAGATCCACCTTTCCAAGTTGTTGGGGTTCATCTCATACTTCTGAAGGTTTGAGGGTGCTGCCTGTTCCATACCCCCCCTACTCCTCATCTAGCCTTTTAGGGGTACAAACAATAGTAATTGGGGCCTAGTGTGGTTGTGTACGTGTGATATACATACACTTTTTTTGGATCATATTTTCTATTCCGCTATTTAATCAAAAACCTTTGGGGATCAGTTAAATTGGGGGATAGTCTGTGTTGGTACGTGTGAGAGAGATCCACCTTTCCAAGTTGTTGGGGTTCATCTCATACTTCTGAAGGTTTGAGGGTGCTGCCTGTTCCATACCCCCCCTACTCCTCATCTAGCCTTTTAGGGGTACAAACAATAGTAATTGGGGCCTAGTGTGGTTGTGTACGTGTGATATACATACACTTTTTTTGGATCATATTTTCTATTCCGCTATTTAATCAAAAACCTTTGGGGATCAGTTAAATTGGGGGATAGTCTGTGTTGGTACGTGTGAGAGAGATCCACCTTTCCAAGTTGTTGGGGTTCATCTCATACTTCTGAAGGTTTGAGGGTGCTGCCTGTTCCATACCCCCCCTACTCCTCATCTAGCCTTTTAGGGGTACAAACAATAGTAATTGGGGCCTAGTGTGGTTGTGTACGTGTGATATACATACACTTTTTTTGGATCATATTTTCTATTCCGCTATTTAATCAAAAACCTTTGGGGATCAGTTAAATTGGGGGATAGTCTGTGTTGGTACGTGTGAGAGAGATCCACCTTTCCAAGTTGTTGGGGTTCATCTCATACTTCTGAAGGTTTGAGGGTGCTGCCTGTTCCATACTCCCCCTACTCCTCATCTAGCCTTTTAGGGGTACAAACAATAGTAATTGGGGCCCAGTGTGGTTGTGTACGTGTGATATACATACACTTTTTTTGGATCATATTTTCTATTCCGCTATTTAATCAAAAACCTTTGGGGATCAGTTAAATTGGGGGATAGTCTGTGTTGGTACGTGTGAGAGAGATCCACCTTTCCAAGTTGTTGGGGTTCATCTCATACTTCTGAAGGTTTGAGGGTGCTGCCTGTTCCATACTCCCCCTACTCCTAGCCTTTTAGGGGTACAAACAATAGTAATTGGGGCCTAGTGTGGTTGTGTACGTGTGATATACATACACTTTTTTTGGATCATATTTTCTATTCCGCTATTTAATCAAAAACCTTTGGGGATCAGTTAAATTGGGGGATAGTCTGTGTTGGTACGTGTGAGAGAGATCCACCTTTCCAAGTTGTTGGGGTTCATCTCATACTTCTGAAGGTTTGAGGGTGCTGCCTGTTCCATACCCCCCCTACTCCTCATCTAGCCTTTTAGGGGTACAAACAATAGTAATTGGGGCCTAGTGTGGTTGTGTACGTGTGATATACATACACTTTTTTTGGATCATATTTTCTATTCCGCTATTTAATCAAAAACCTTTGGGGATCAGTTAAATTGGGGGATAGTCTGTGTTGGTACGTGTGAGAGAGATCCACCTTTCCAAGTTGTTGGGGTTCATCTCATACTTCTGAAGGTTTGAGGGTGCTGCCTGTTCCATACTCCCCCTACTCCTCATCTAGCCTTTTAGGGGTACAAACAATAGTAATTGGGGCCCAGTGTGGTTGTGTACGTGTGATATACATACACTTTTTTTGGATCATATTTTCTATTCCGCTATTTAATCAAAAACCTTTGGGGATCAGTTAAATTGGGGGATAGTCTGTGTTGGTACGTGTGAGAGAGATCCACCTTTCCAAGTTGTTGGGGTTCATCTCATACTTCTGAAGGTTTGAGGGTGCTGCCTGTTCCATACCCCCCCTACTCCTCATCTAGCCTTTTAGGGGTACAAACAATAGTAATTGGGGCCTAGTGTGGTTGTGTACGTGTGATATACATACACTTTTTTTGGATCATATTTTCTATTCCGCTATTTAATCAAAAACCTTTGGGGATCAGTTAAATTGGGGGATAGTCTGTGTTGGTACGTGTGAGAGAGATCCACCTTTCCAAGTTGTTGGGGTTCATCTCATACTTCTGAAGGTTTGAGGGTGCTGCCTGTTCCATACCCCCCCTACTCCTCATCTAGCCTTTTAGGGGTACAAACAATAGTAATTGGGGCCTAGTGTGGTTGTGTACGTGTGATATACATACACTTTTTTTGGATCATATTTTCTATTCCGCTATTTAATCAAAAACCTTTGGGGATCAGTTAAATTGGGGGATAGTCTGTGTTGGTACGTGTGAGAGAGATCCACCTTTCCAAGTTGTTGGGGTTCATCTCATACTTCTGAAGGTTTGAGGGTGCTGCCTGTTCCATACCCCCCCTACTCCTCATCTAGCCTTTTAGGGGTACAAACAATAGTAATTGGGGCCTAGTGTGGTTGTGTACGTGTGATATACATACACTTTTTTTGGATCATATTTTCTATTCCGCTATTTAATCAAAAACCTTTGGGGATCAGTTAAATTGGGGGATAGTCTGTGTTGGTACGTGTGAGAGAGATCCACCTTTCCAAGTTTTTGGGGTTCATCTCATACTTCTGAAGATTTGAGGGTGCTGCCTGTTCCATACCCCCCCTACTCCTCATCTAGCCTTTTAGGGGTACAAACAATAGTAATTGGGGCCTAGTGTGGTTGTGTACGTGTGATATACATACACTTTTTTTGGATCATATTTTCTATTCCGCTATTTAATCAAAAACCTTTGGGGATCAGTTAAATTGGGGGATAGTCTGTGTTGGTACGTGTGAGAGAGATCCACCTTTCCAAGTTGTTGGGGTTCATCTCATACTTCTGAAGGTTTGAGGGTGCTGCCTGTTCCATACTCCCCCTACTCCTAGCCTTTTAGGGGTACAAACAATAGTAATTGGGGCCTAGTGTGGTTGTGTACGTGTGATATACATACACTTTTTTTGGATCATATTTTCTATTCCGCTATTTAATCAAAAACCTTTGGGGATCAGTTAAATTGGGGGATAGTCTGTGTTGGTACGTGTGAGAGAGATCCACCTTTCCAAGTTGTTGGGGTTCATCTCATACTTCTGAAGGTTTGAGGGTGCTGCCTGTTCCATACCCCCCCTACTCCTCATCTAGCCTTTTAGGGGTACAAACAATAGTAATTGGGGCCTAGTGTGGTTGTGTACGTGTGATATACATACACTTTTTTTGGATCATATTTTCTATTCCGCTATTTAATCAAAAACCTTTGGGGATCAGTTAAATTGGGGGATAGTCTGTGTTGGTACGTGTGAGAGAGATCCACCTTTCCAAGTTGTTGGGGTTCATCTCATACTTCTGAAGGTTTGAGGGTGCTGCCTGTTCCATACTCCCCCTACTCCTCATCTAGCCTTTTAGGGGTACAAACAATAGTAATTGGGGCCCAGTGTGGTTGTGTACGTGTGATATACATACACTTTTTTTGGATCATATTTTCTATTCCGCTATTTAATTTAACTGGGCCTCCATGCGAGACCTGTGTGCCTTGTTGCGCTGTTTTGAGTACTCCACCAACATGGCCAGTGGCAATGACGCCGTTCTCAGCTTAACTATTCCCCTTCTATGCCTCCTTGAAAAAACAATTCGGGCGATGATGGAAGAGGATGTGGCACAGGATGAGGAGGAGGAGGAGGATGAAGAGGTAACATTTCCAAGGCTTTCAGGGCAGTCATTCGCAAGGGGCTCCGAGGGTGGGTTCCTGCACACGCAAACGCCAGGGACGCAATTGTCCAGCAGGGGCACAGTTCTGGAGGATGAGGAGGATGAGGAGGAGGAGGAGCTGGAGGAGGAGATGGAACCATGTTCACAGCAGGGTGGCACCCAGGCCAGCTCATGGCCATCACTGGTGCGTGGCTGGGGGGATACAGAGGACACGGACGATACACCTCCCACAGAGGACAGCCTTTCGTTGCCTCTGGGCAGCCTGGCACACATGAGCGATTACATGCTGCAGTGTCTCCACAACGACCGCCGAGTTGCCCACATTCTAACTTGTGCTGATTACTGGGTGGCCACGCTGCTGGATCCCCGTTACAAGGACAACGTACCGTCCTTAATTCACTCACTGGAGCGCGATCGCAAGATGCGCGAGTACAAGCGCACGCTGGTAGACGCCATGCTGCTGGCATTCCCATCTGACAGCGGGGCCACAGTGGAAGCACAAGGCAGAGGAGGAGGAGGAGGAGGTCGCCAACGCAACCAGGGCACCGCCAGCACCTCAGAAGGCAGGGTTAGCATGGCCGAAATGTGGAAAAGCTTTGTCAGCACGCCACAACAAACAGCAGCACCAGCAGCTCAGATGGAACGTCTTAGCAGGAGGCAGCATTTTACCAACATGGTGGAGCAGTATGTGTGCACACGCCTACATGTAGTGAATGACGGGTCTGCCCCCTTCAACTTCTGGGTCTCCAAATTGGGCACATGGCCTGAGCTTGCCCTTTACGCCTTGGAGGTGCTGGCGTGCCCTGCAGCCAGTGTATTATCTGAACGGGTATTTAGCACGGCTGGGGGCGTTATAACAGACAAGCGCAGCCGCCTGTCCAGAGACAATGTGGACAAGCTCACGTTCATTAAAATGAACCAGGCATGGATCCCACGGGACTTTTCCGTACCTTATGCAGAATAGCAATGGATACCGACCTTACCCACCCATTGTTCCATTTTTGCTCTTTCTCACTCTTTTGGGGTGTACCCTCATTTAAAATTTTTGAAAAGAAGCAGTGTTGGCTACCTCGTCCTCCTCCTCAGGGCCAGATTAATGTAGGGGCTATTGGAGCTGCAGCTCCAGGCCCCTACCTTTTATATAGGCCCCGGGTTGGCCATATTCACTGTTACCGCTCTTCTGTCACTTGTAAACACAGAAGTCTGGCTTCTATGCTCGCTTCCCCAGGCAGCACCCTCAGAACCTCCCCACACAGCGTGAAGGCCGGACAAGGAGGGACAGTTGGCGATGCATGGATGTGTTTATGGGCTTCAGAGACAGCATCCCATGTTGAATTAGGCATGCATGGCTGCACCCTTCCTCCTCTGGGTGCATGGCAAGGCACGGCCCTTAAGGCCCTTCAAAATCCTCAGCACCAAGCCCATGATGCTGTTAATCCGGCCCTGGTCCTCCTCCACCGCCGCTTCCACCTACACCGCCCATAGGTGTGCGCAGCCTATTGCATTAAGGTGTGCACCCCAAAGTTGAAATACACATGCATGTGTTTGCCAGCAGGGAGAGTAATGTATCGGGGCCATGTACCTGTAGGCAAGGAGAAATAGAGCAGAGCAGGTCCCAGGGAGATCTTTCCCATCTCCTCACTGGCAATGCTATGTGCCCTAGGTGATTAGGGTGTGCCCAGGCACACCCAGCACACCCTGTGCGCACGCCTATGTCACCGCCACATCCACCACCACCTCAACCTCCCTCCTACTCCATATGGGCCTCGTCCTTCAGAGATGAAGAAGAACATTGTTTTATTTTTCTGTTTTTTTTTGTTGTTTTAAGTTATTTCCCTATCCACATTTGTTTGCAGAGCACTTGCCATGCTCTTAATTACGTTTTGCTGCCATTTGCAGCACTCTAGCCCTTTCCTTTGGTGTTTTAGAGCCATTTTAGTGCCTTAAAGTTCGGGTCCCCATTGACTTCAATGGGGTTCGGTGTCCGGGAAAAGTTCGGTAAAAGTCCGGGACACGGACCCGGACTTTTTTTTAAAGTTCGGCCGAACCCGTCGAACACGGACATCTAGGTGTCCGCTCAACCCTAATTTTGACTAAAAAAGGCTTTTAGAAAAAAAATTTCAGACCATTGGTTACAAAATGCAATTATCTTGTCTAAAACCGGCTTTTTAAGACTACCCTGAACGTGCCCGATCTCGTCTGATCTCGGAAGCTAAACAGGGTCGGGCCTGGTTAGTACCTGGATGGGAGACTGCCTGGGAATAACAGGCGCTGTAGGCTTTTGGCTTTTCCTTTATTCGATGGCTTTCTTTTTGTTTCTCCTGAGGTTTCCATCTTGCCACGGCCAAGATCAAAGGGGTCGAGGGTGGCAGTGGTATTCGCCTACGGCCACATCACCATGAATGCGCCCGATCTCGTCTGATCTCGGAAGCTAAGCAGGGTCAGGCCTGGTTAGTACCTGGATGCGAGACCGCCTGGGAGTACCAGGTGCTGTAGGCTTTTGGCTTTTCCTTTATTCGTTGGCTTTCTTTTTGTTTCTCCTGAGGTGCCATCTTGCCATTGCCAAGTTCAAAGGGGTCGAGGATGGCAGTGATAATCGCCTACGGCCAAATCACGCTGAACGCGCCTGATCTCGTCTCATCTTGGAAGCTAAGCAGGGTCTGGCCTGGTTAGTACCTGGATGGGAGACCGCCTGGGAATGCCAGGTGTGGAAGGCTTTTGGCTTTTCCTTTATTCGTTGGCTTTCTTTTTGTTTCTTCTGAAGTGCCATCTTGCCATGGCCAAGTTCAAAGGGGTCGAGGGTTGCAATGGTGATCGCCTATGGCCACATCACCCTGATTGCGCCTGATCACTTCTGATTTTGGAAGCTAAGCATGGTCGGGCCTGGTTAGTACCTGGATGGGAGACCGCCTGGGAAAACCAGGTGCTGTAGGCTTTTGGCTTTTCCTTTATTCGTTGGCTTTCTTTGTGTTTCTACTTAGGTGCCATCTTGCCATGGCCAAGTTCAAAGGGGTCGAGGGTGGCAGTAGTGATCGCCTATGGCCACATCACCCTGCACATGCCTGATCTTGGAAGCTAAGCAGCGTCGGCCTGGTTAGTACCTGGATGGAAGACCGCCTGGGAATACCAGGTGCTGTAGGATTTTGGCTTTTCCTTTATTCGTTTGCTTTCTTTTTGTTTCCCCTGAGGTGCCATCTTGCCATTGCCAAGTTCAAAGGGGTCGAGGGTGGCAGGGGTGATCGCCTACGGCCACATCACCCTGAACGTGCTCAATCTCGTCTGATCTCGGAAGATAAGCAGGGTCGGGCCTGGTTAGTACCTGGATGGGACACCGCCTGGGAATACCAGGTGCTGTAGGCTTTTGGCTTTCTTTTTGTTTCTCCTGAGGTGCCATCTTGCCATTGCCAAGTTCAAAGGGGTCGAGGGTGGCAGGTGTGATCGCCTACGGCCACATCACCCTGAACGCGCCTGATCTCTTCTGATCTCGGAAGCTAAGCAGGGTCAGGCCTGGAGAGTACATGATAGGAGACCGCCTGGGAATACCAGGTGCTGTAGGCTTTTGGCTTTTCCTTTATTCATTGGCTTTCTTTTTGCTTCTCCTGAGGTGCCATCTTGCCATGGCCAAGTTCAAAGGTGTCGAGGGTGTCAGTGATGGTCGCCTATGGCCACATCACCCTGAACGCGCCTGATCTCTTCTGATCTTGGAAGCTAAGCAGGGTCGGTCCTGGTTAGTACCTGGATGGGGGACCGCCTGGGAACACTAGGTGCTGTAGGCTTTTGGCTTTTCCTTTATTCGTTTGCTTTCTTTTTGTTTCTCTTGAGGTGCAAAAGTTCAATTCTTTGCTGTCAGTTAAACCCATGTGAGCTAATTTTTGGCGCCTATACAGGCCGACACTTACTTCCGTATACTGTGTAAATGCCTAATGTACCTTCAGCCGCAAAATACTACGTTCTTATCTGTCAGTAAAACCCATGTGGGCTAATTTTTGGGGACTATACAGGCCATCACTTACTTCAGTATCCTGTGAATGCCTAATGTACCTTCAGCCAACAAATACTACATTCTTAACTGTCAGGTAAACCCATGTGAGCTAATTTTTGGGGCCTATACATGCCGACACTTACTTCTTTATACTGTGTGAATGCTTAATGTACCTCTAGCCATCAAATACTACGTTCTTTGCTGTCAGTTAAACCCATGTGAGCTATTTTTTGGGGCCTATACAGGCCGATACTTACTTGAAAAAAATGTTTTTTGTCAAAATGACTATCTGAGGTATTCGATCACCTGTGCGATTTTTTTGATTATGCGCTATAAACAAAAAAAGAGCGTCAATTTTGTAAAAATAACAATATTTTTCACATTTTTTATATGAAATTCCCCAAAAAAATGTAAAAATCTAAATTTTTTTACATTTTCGGCCAATTTGTTTTATGCTACCTATGTTTGGTAAAAAGAAATTGCAAAAAGCATATTTTGATTGGTTTGCGCAAAAGTTATCGCGTTTACTAACAAAGGGAAAGATTTTTGTCATTTTTGTTGTTTTTTTAACGCGTAATGGTGGTGATCTGCGATTTTTTTGCGGTACTGCAACATTGCGGTGGACAGATCGGACCCTTGACTGACAGTTTTTTACACTTTTGGGGTTACCAGTGACATTACTGCAGTAATCAGTGCTATACATATGCACTGTTACTGCAAAATGACACTGGTAGTGAAGGGGTTAACTTTATTTGAGAGGGAGGGGCTGTGTGTGTCCCTAGGGGCATGATTCTAACTGTGATTGGCTGTGGGTTGAACTGTAGAAACAGTGATCAACGGTCATACATAGTAGAACCTTGTGATCACAGTTTCTACACAGGGGAGAATGACAGGCGGCTTGTTTACACTAGCCACCTGACTTTCTCCCTCTCCCCCGACGATTGCAGAGTGACCGCCGGACGTCGGGTTTGCCAGTCACACGCGCGGTGGGGTCCGTGACCACGCAGGAGCGCGCCTCCGGCGGCGCGCGCTCGCTCCCTAGACCCTCACAGGCTAGCGATGTAGATCTACGTCACTTTGCCTGTGAGGGGCTGACTGCCGACGTAAATCGTTGTTAGGCAGTCGGCAAGTGGTTAAAAAGCCGGTTTTAGACAAGATAACTGCATTTGGTCACCAAAGGTCTGAAATTTTTTTTAGTCAAAATGACTGTATTTTTGTCTTTTAGAGCCTTAAAAAGCCGGTTTTAGACAAGATTTGTCTAAAACCGACCATTTGGGCTCCAATTTCCTGAAAAAAAGTTTTGGTCAAAATGACTTTATTTTGGTCTCCAAGTGTCTAAAAAGCCTTTTTAAGTCAAAATAACTGCATTTGGTCACCAAAGGTCTGAAAAAAAATTAGTCAAAATTAATGTATTTTTGTCTTTTAGAGCCTTAACCACTTAACCCCCGGAGGATTTTCCTGCTAAAAGACCAGGGGGTATTTTGCGATTCGGCACTGCGTGACTTTAACGGACAATTGCGCGGTCGTGCGACGCTGTACCTAAACGAATTTGACGTCCTTTTTTCCCACAAACAGAGCTTTCTTTTGGTGGTATTTGATCACCTGTGCGATTTTTTGATCACGCGCTATAAACAAAAAAAGAGCGACAATTTTGCAAAAATAGCAATATTTTTCACATTTTTTTATATGAAATTCCCCCCAAAAAAAATGTAAAAATCAAAATTTTTTAACATTTTTGGCCAATTTGTTTTATCCTACCTATGTTTGGTAAAAAAAATCGCAAAAAGCGTATTTTGATTGGTTTGCGCAAAAGTTATCGCGTTTACTAACAAAGGGAAAGATTTTTGTAATTTTTGTTGTTTTTTTTAACGCGTAATGGCGGCGATCTGCGATTTTTTTTGCGGTACTGCGACATTGCGGCGGACAGATCGGACCCTTGACTGACATTTTTGACACTTTTGGGGTTACCAGTGACATTTCTACAGTAATCAGTGCTATACAGTGCGTGACATAAAACATAAGACACTGCTGTGTTCACATGTGCTATTGAAAAATCACCAATTTTATATCATATTTTCTATTCCGCTATTCAATCTACACCCTTTGGGGTAAAAATAATTAAATTGCGGGATAGTCTGTATCGGTAAGTGTGAGATACACCTTCCAAATTTTTGGGGCGCATCTTTCACCACTGAGGATTGCAGGGTGCTTCAGTTTGCCTCCTGTTCCGAACTCCTCCTACTCCTCATCCTGCCTTTAGGGTACAAAAAAATTGTAATCGGGGCCTAGTCTGGGTTTGTAAGTGTCAGATACACCTTTTGATATCATATTTTCTATTCCGCTATTCAATCTACACCCTTTGGGGTAAAAATAATTAAATTGCGGCATAGTCTGTATCGGTACGTGTGAGATACACCTTCCAAATTTTTGGGGCGCATCTTCCACCGCCGAGGATTGCAGGGTGCTTCAGTTTGCCTCCTGTTCCAAACTCCTCCTACTCCTCATCCTGCCCTTAGGGTACAAAAAATAGTAATCGGGGCCTAGTCTGGGTCTGTACGTGTGAGATAAACCTTTTGATATCATATTTTCTATTCCGCTATTCAATCTACACCCTTTGGGGTAAAAATAATTAAATTGCGACATAGTCTGTATCGGTACGTGTGAGATACACCTTCCAAATTTTTGGGGCGCATCTTTCACCACTGAGGATTGCAGGGTGCTTCAGTTTGCCTCCTGTTCCGAACTCCTCCTACTCCTCATCCTGCCTTTAGGGTACAAAAAAATTGTAATCGGGGCCTAGTCTGGGTTTGTAAGTGTCAGATACACCTTTTGATATCATATTTTCTATTCCGCTATTCAATCTACACCCTTTGGGGTAAAAATAATTAAATTGCGGCATAGTCTGTATCGGTACGTGTGAGATACACCTTCCAAATTTTTGGGGCGCATCTTCCACCGCCGAGGATTGCAGGGTGCTTCAGTTTGCCTCCTGTTCCAAACTCCTCCTACTCCTCATCCTGCCCTTAGGGTACAAAAAATAGTAATCAGGGCCTAGTCTGGGTCTGTACGTGTGAGATACACCTTTTGATATCATATTTTCTATTCCGCTATTCAATCTACACCCTTTGGGGTAAAAATAATTAAATTGCGACATAGTCTGTATCGGTACGTGTGAGATACACCTTCCAAATTTTTGGGGCGCATCTTCCACTGCCGAGGATTTCAGGGTGCTTCAGTTTGCCTCCTGTTCTGAACTCCTCCTACTCCTCATCCTGCCTTTAGGGTACAAAAAATAGTAATCGGGGCCTAGTCTAGGTCTGTACGTGTGAGATACACCTTTTGATATCATATTTTCTATTCTGCTATTCAATCTACACCCTTTGGGGTAAAAATAATTAAATTGCGGCATAGTCTGTATCGGTACGTGTGAGATACACCTTGCAAATTTTTGGGGCGCATCTTCCACCGCCGAGGATTGCAGGGTGCTTCAGTTTGCCTCCTGTTCCGAACTCCTCCTACTCCTCATCCTGCCTTTAGGGTACAAAAAATTGTAATCGGGGCCTAGTCTGGGTTTGTACGTGTCAGATACACCTTTTGATATCATATTTTCTATTCCGCTATTCAATCTACACCCTTTGGGGTAAACGAGGGCCCTGAGTCCGCCAGGTATAGGATCATGTCGTCTGCATACAGTCCGACACGCTCCTCAAGGTCACCATGACGGAGACCATTAATGTCTGGGTCCGCCCGGAGGGCCATCGCAAGAGGCTCGACCGCCAGGGCATGCAACAGTGGGGAGATGGGGCAGCCCTGACGCGTGCCTCGAGAGAGAGGAAAGGACCTAGAAGTCCAGCCATTGGCTACCACCCGGGCCCGAGATTGACTGTATAATACTGTGAGCCATTTAATGAACTTTGGGCCAAACCCAAATCTGGGTAGACACTGCCACAGGTACGACCACTCGACAGAGTCGAAGGCCTTAGCAGCATCTAAGGTCACAACCACCCTGGTACCGACATAGTCATGGTGGGCCTGCACGTTCATAAACAAGCACCTGGTGTTGAAGGCCGTATTCTTAGCCGGCATGAATCCCGTCTGATCGGGGTGTACCAACGAGAGGATCACCGCATTGAGTCTGAGGGCAAGCACCTTAGCCAGGATTTTAACATCACACTGTAATAGTGAGATGGGCCTGTAGAATTCCGGATACCGGGGATCCTTACCAGGCTTGGGAAGCAAAATGATCAGTGCCTCACACATCGAGGCAGGAAGAGAGCCCGACTCAAATGCCGCCTCAAACACCGTGAGCAGACGGGAGGTCAATGACTCCGAATACTGCGAGTAGGCCATCAGATCCAGGCGCTTTAGCCCTAGCAAAGCAGGAAATGGCAGAAGCTATTTCATCCCGAGAAATCGGGGCCTCGAGCGCCGCGACCTGTTCAGGTGTCAGTGTAGGAAACTCCAGGGCATCCAGCAAACCGGCCAGATCCAACGGATCATAATCCACCTTAGAGGAATAAACCTCGCTAAAGTACGAAGCAAACAGCTCTGCCACAGCCGCGGGATCCGAGGAGTCTCCCAGCACCGAAGGGTGAAGTGTAATCACCACAGGCGGTCTATCGTCCATATGTGCCAAATAGGCCAACAATTTGCCCGATCGCTCCCCATGCTCAAAAATACGCTGCCGACTGAAAAATAGTTTGTGATTAGCACGTTCCTGGAACATATGGTCCAGGGCCCTAGACCTTAGTTTAAGTTGGGAAAGCGCGTCCGGCGTCGGAGAGCTGGCATACTCAGCCTCTAAGTCAGCCAATTGTTGTTCAGCCGTAAATAGGTAGGTCCGCGACGCCCTCCGATGTCGAGCTATGCGCGACACCAAAAGTAAACATGCATGCCCCTTGAAGGCCTCCCACACAGTCAGCACGGAAGTAGTGTCAGAGTTGGAGCTGAAGAAAAAGTCCCATTCTTTCGTCAAAGAGTCAATGTCTGGAATAGTCTTGAGCCAAAAAGGATTTGGGCGCCAATGTCTCTGAGGAGGGGCAGTAAGCGGGGACAAAGTAACCATGTATGGGGCGTGATCAAAGAGCAGTCTCGGGCCAAAACGGGCACCTAGAAGCCTGGGCAGGAGGGCCTGGGAGATCCATATACCATCAATCCTAGACATGGTGGAGTGGGATGTGGAGAAGCACGAGTAGGTCCGTGCATCAGGATGTAGACATCTCCATGAGTCAAGGAGATGACAACTGGTTAGCATTCTATGGAAGCGCGTGGGTCTATCTGGGTAAGGTGGGGAGCCTGGTGCACCCACCCTATCCAGAAACGGATTGGAGACCGTATTAAAGTCCCCCATCCAAATCTCACCAGGATGCCATACCCTCAGTCAGGAGGGTAGCACTAAAAGGGGGAGGAAAGTACCAAGCTAAGAAAAGTATAACCCCCTATGACTCCAGCAACAAAGACATATCTACCCAAGGGGTCTGTCACCACCTCCCGCACCGCCAAAGCCACAGACCGAGAGACCAGCAACGACACACCCCTCGAATGAGAGGAGTGCGACGCATGGAAAGACCAGCCGACCCACGGTCTGTGGAGGGCCCCGAGCAGGTTGCCCTCAGCATGCGTCTCGACCAGCGCAATTACATCCGCCCTCTGTTCCTTGAGATAAGACAGGATAACGGTGCGCTTGACCCTGTCACGGATGCCTCGCACGTTCCACGTAAGAAAGGTAAGCCCCGCCATATCATGAGGGAGGAGAGAACATGTCGCGGCACAGGATGGCGACAGAACCCCGGGACAAGCTTAGACCGCACCCGCCGCCCATGGCCTGAAACCCAGGAGCCTAGCCAAACAGTGTGAAAATATAGGGCAGTGCAAATACATGACAGTACACAATATACATAGCAAAACTCAATAAACATAAACCCCCACCCCCCACCCAGCCCAACACACACCCCAACTTGTGTGAGCATCAATCCCAGAACCAAACAGTCCACAGGCAGCAGTGACCAGCCGCCCCGGGTAGTTCCACCAAAAGGCGAAGCCCCCCAGAACCAGCCAGAGCACCGCACATTCTCGAGGGCGAACAATCTCCGAAGAGGGGTCCCATTTCTGGGACACAACAGTGAGCACAAGTCATGGTATCGAAGGTTCATAGTACCCACGGTGGGCATAGAGGCCTCCCGGCCGGAAGGCAAAGATAGGAAAGAGTCTGTATCGGCAACGCAGATATAAAAAAGAAAAAGTCCAGGGGGGAGAGAGAAAAAAAAAAGAAAAAGGGGTTCGTTCGACCAGGGGGAGCCAAGAGGCAGGCAAAGGTATCTGGGCATCCCTAGGAGGAGTACAGTCCATAGATACTGGATTGACAGGGGAACAATAGGAGCACCAGCATGAACTTCCAAGGCATGGAGGACAGGTGAGGGGGGGGGAACAGTGGGGAAACCACCAGGGCAGTTCAGGCTGAAGTCCGTACAGTCATCCAATGCACACAGGGGCAGGGATGGGGCGGCAGACTCACCACTCACGGCAGACAATCCAGCCAGGCTATCGCAGCGTCAGGGTCCTCGAAAAAATGCACTCTATCCTCTCTAACCACTCGTAGCCTAGCTGGGTATAGCATTGCATACTTGAGGTTGCGGGTCCTAAGGCGCCTCTTGACTTCCCCAAACTGGCTGCGCTGCTTCTGGACTTCCGCTGAGAAGTCCGGGAACGCCATGATGTTATGGTTGTCCAGCGGGATATTCCCACACTCCCTGGAAAGCAAGAGCACCGCATCCCTATCCCGAAAGTTCATAAAGCGGGCAATAAAGACCCAGGGTGGTGCACCTGGGGGCGTCTTCTTTGCTGGCATGCGATGTGCCCTTTCCACAACAAAGGCCTGCGAGAACGCCTCCCTGCCGTACAATTTGACCAGGAGGTCTTCCAGGAACGTAGCAGGGGATGACCCCTCCACAGCCTCCGGCAAGCCAACAAAAACAAACGTTATTACACCTGGCTCTGTTCTCCAGGTCGTCCTGTTTATGTAGCAGATACTGTATGTCCCTGGCAGCCTGCTCTGCAGCGTTCTGTATGGGGGGTAAATCATCCTCCACTCTGGATAGCCGTCCCTCCGCCTCAGACATCCTGCCCCGCAATTTCTGAAAGTCCTGTCTGAGCAAGGATATGTCTACCTTTATCTCTTCTATTTTGGTGGTCAGGGATGCCTTGCAGTCCATGAATGTTTTTGTCTTTTAGAGCCTTAAAAAGCCGGTTTTAGACAAGATTTGTCTAAAACCGGCCATTTGGGCTCCAATGGCGTGAAATTTTTTTGGTCAAAATGACTCTATTTTGGTCTCCAAGTGTTTAAAAAGCCTTTCTCTTACGTCCTCCGACAGTCGCCGCCCCTTCCCAAGTCTTCACCAATGGGTATTGACCTTTGCTCCGCAGGAGTAGCTAGGCAACAAGAATTGTTAATACAAAAGCTTTTAGCATAGACACACCCCTAGGGGCTGTCCCCTCAGTCAATACCTCCCTGCACCAGCATTCCCAACTCAGTTTGACTTTGCCTAGCTTAGGAGTAGCTGGCTGTCCTGTGCTGGGGCTCTGTCTCAGCCTTCTACCCTTTCTTTGATTTTATTTCAAGTATTTTTCTCTTTTCCTTGCTAGCTGTTATTTTGGCAGTCTTAGTTTAGGGATCTTCTGATGAAGAATCATCATGCGGAGCTGGGTCTCAGACTGGCCGCCCTGGATCCCAGGGCTGAGAGCCGGATGGATCCCCAGCCTGCCATTGAGCGTTCAGCTTAGGTTTTACCCTGGCAAATTGAACGACCCATCCCTGTTTGCTGCAGGGATGCTGCCTGTGGGGTGGCTACCTCACTGGACGCCGTGACTGCGGTCCGCAAAGCGTCCTGGCTGCGGCACTCCCTGTCTGCCCTGATAGCGGTTTGTCGCTGGAGACGGCTCCCCACGCCATCTGGTACGGTAAGCACCTTCTGTGTGGGGACCTTCTGTGTGGGTGTCAGTCTGTGGCTGTGTAGTACCCCCCATGTCTGTGTAACTGCGGGCTCCCTGTCAGATCCCTGTGTGTCTGCACTGCCTGTGGGCTGCGAGGGGGGGCCATCCTGCTCTGCTGTTAAACATGCTCTGGGTGCAGTTTGTGTGCAGACATGTGTGTATGCGGCGGTCGCTGCAGCGATCCACCATTTTTTATTTGCCTGTATACTGTGACCGGCCCTGTCCTTATGCAGCGCCATGTTTTAGTGCCATTCGCCGCCATTTTGGCGGGCGGTACTCATCATGCACATGGCGGCGCCATTTTCTAGTAGCCTTTTCCCTCGGCCGAGCGGCCATTTTGCTGGAGCCTTCCATAGGCTATATCAATCAATCAGCATTGCATCACTTCCTCTTTCTCTGGGAACAGCGATCGGTGGCAGCAGTCTGGTGTGCTCTCTCCAGGTTTTTACCTTTTTGTCCTGTCATTCCTTGCTCAGTATTGTCTATCCCTGTGGGGTCAGTGCATACAGTAGTGTGCGGTGGGCTGCGCTCGCCGTGGTATTAAAGGGCCAGTACCTTTATACCCGTCTGTACTGGGGCATGGATTCTCAGGATAGCAAGTTTCCCCCCGGTGGGGGACCAGGGGGCTGCCGCACCCCCCGAGGGGGCCGATCTGACCTCTGTAGTGGCTTCCTTAGTGTCTCAGGTGCAGATGCTGCTGGCTGAACGATCCGCAAAAAGGGCCAGGTTATCCATTTCTTCTGATTCAGAGGGCGATGGGTCTGCTGTGGCTGGCGTACCCTTCTCGGGGTCTCGCACATCTTTGGACCTTGTGGGGTCTGAGGGGGAGCCTGAGGTGGAGGGGGTTGATGTTTCTCCCCCTGGCTCGCCTGAAGAGCTTGCACTCATGAATGAGCTGATTGCTTCCATAAAGGACACCTTGCACCTGGAGGATGAGCCTACTCCTCCTGCTAGGATGTCTGCCTTTGGTACACAGAGGGCTCGCAAATCAGCGCAAGTTTTTCCCTGCCCTGCTGAATTTCACCATATTGTTAATGAACAGTGGCGCAATTTGAAGAAGCCTTTTACTGTGCCAAATAAGTTTAAACTGCTTTATCCGTTTGCACCTGCCACCAACGAGCGTTGGTGTGTGGCGCCTCCGGTGGATCATGCGGTAGCCGTTTTGAACAAAGCTACTGTGGTGCCTTCTGAGGATACCCCGGTTTTCCGGGACCCTACGGACAGGAGAATAGAGTCTCTTGCCCGTCATGCCTATATGGTGGCTGGTTCTATGCTGAAGCCTATTTTTGCTTCCATTATGGCGGCTCAGGCTGTTGCTGATTGGACCAAGATGCTCAGGCGCACCTTGGCAGCTGATTCCGCCCCGCCGACCACGTTGGCTATGGTGGACCAGATCCATCAGGGTGTCATGTACTTGTGCGATGCGGACTTGAATTTAGCTCCCTTGGCTGCACGCCTGTCCAGCGTGGCGGTACTAAACCGTTGTCTGATTTGGCTGAAGAATTGGTCGGTCGACCAATCTTCTCGCAAGACGCTGGCGGATTTTCCATACGCGGGGTCTCGCCTTTTTGGCGAGGCTTTGGATACCCTGATAAAAGGGGTTACGGGGGCAAGAGTACTCTCCTGCCCCAGTCTTTCAAGCATAAGTCTTTCCGGGGAAAGAGGAATTCCTCGTCTAGGCCCTCTCAGGGGTCCTTTCGTGCCTTTCGGTCACAGTCCAAAGGCAAGCCCTTCAAAGGCCAAGGCTCCCAGAAGAAGCCGTGGGCGGGGAAGCAGAAGTCCGGCCAGTCCGGTTCAACTTCCCATACCACTTCCACCTGAAGGGGCGCCCTCACCCGTTTCTGGGGTGGGGGGACGTCTGCGCGGTTTCCTACAACCTTGGCTGGCCCGCATTCGGGACAGATGGGTTCAGGAAATCGTTTGATCTGGTTACAAGATCGAATTTCTCTCTCGGCCGGCGGGCAGATTTTTTCCCTCAAATCTTCAGCTGTCTCCGGAGCGCTTGCAGGATTTGCACCTAGCGGTGCGGGACCTGCGGGCCCAGGGGGTTGTGGTCCCGGTGCCTCATCGGGACAGATTTCGGGGATTTTACTCCAATCTGTTCACTGTGCCCAGAAAGGAGGGCAAGGTGCGTCCGATTCTGGACTTGAAAGCTCTGAACCGCTTTGTGCGGGTTCGCAAGTTCTGTATGGAATCCCTGCGCTCAGTGGTGGCTGCCCTGAGTCCGGGGGAATTCATGGCCTCCATCGATCTGAAGGATGCGTACCTACACATCCCCATTTTCGAGGGTCACCAGAGGTACCTTCGATTCGCCATTGTGGAGGATCATTACCAATTCGTGGCATTACCTTTCGGTCTCGCTTCCGCTCCGCGGGTTTTTATCAAAGTGCTGGCACTGGTTCTGGCCCTGTTGCGAGCACAGGGCATTGCTGTCTTGGGGTATCTGGACGATATCCTGATACGGTCAAACGCCAGTCAGAGCCTGGTGACCGACCTGTCCACCACGATGCGGACACTGCAGGAGTTCGGTTGGACTATCAACATTCCGAAGTCGACTCTATGTCCTTCGGTTCATCTTCCCTACCTGGGAATGATTCTGGACTCTGTTCAAGCGAAGGTCTTCCTACCGGAAGACAAGCTCCGGACACTTCGGGACGAGGTCAGGTCCCTCATTGACAACTGACACTCGTCTCTCCGGACATGCATGAGATGTCTGGGGTTAATGGTCTCGTCAATCGAGGCGATCCCTTTTGCGCAGTTTCACACACGGGGTCTCCAAGCGGAGATTCTGGCCGAGTGGGACGGGCGGCCGCAATCCCTTGTTCTGCGGATCTCGTTGAGCCACGGCACCAGAAGGGAGCTTCTGTGGTGGCTCCAGTCCCCGGTGGTGTCGGGGGGCAAGTCTTTTCGTCCGTTATCATGGACGGTACTCACCACGGATGCCAGCCTGTCGGGCTGGGGTGGTGTCCTGGGCGTTCTGTCCGCCCAGGGAACTTGGTCGGGGGAGGAGTCCTCCCTTCCGATCAACATTCTGGAATTGAGGACGATAAAGCTTTGCCTTCTGAGATGGACGGACCGACTTCGGGGCCGTCCAGTTCGGGTTCAGATGGACAATGCCACCGCGGTGGCCTACATCAACCACCAAGGGGGCACCAGGAGTGCCCGAGCGGCTCGGGAAGTAGCCGACATTCTGTCTTGGGCCGAGACGCACGTCCCGGCGATAACGGCTGTTCACATTCCGGGGGTGGAGAACTGGCAGGCGGACTATCTGAGTCGCCAGACCCTGGACCAGGGAGAATGGTCCCTCCACCCGGATGTCTTCCAGATGTTGTGCTCAAAGTGGGGGTCCCCGGATGTGGACCTGTTCGCGTCTCGTCTAAACAACAAGGTGGAAAGGTTCGTGGCACGGACGCGCGATCCTCGGGCAGACGCCTCAGACGCGTTAGTGGCGCCCTGGCATCAGTATCGTCTGATGTATGCCTTTCCACTGATTCAACTGCTGTCCAGGCTTCTTCGCAGGTTAGCCTCGGAACCGCACACGGTGATTCTGGTGGCGCCAGACTGGCCTCGCCGGTCTTGGTACGCAGACCTCGTAAATCTGGCGGTCGAGGCTCCGTGGCGTCTGCCACTTCGGGAAGATCTCCTGTCTCAAGGGCCGATATTCCATCCTGCTTTACAGTCGCTGGCTTTAACGGCCTGGCTGTTGAAAGCCAGGTCCTGAAGGATAGGGGTCTCTCCCCTGAGGTCATTCCCACTTTGATCAAGGCTAGAAAAGCCTCTTCAGGGAAGATTTACTACCGTACTTGGAAAGCGTATTTTGCCTGGTGTGAGTCCAAGGGGTATTCCCCTCGCTCATACTCGGTGTCGAGAGTGTTGGCTTTCCTTCGAACGGGCATGGACCAGCGTTTGGCGTTGGCCACGATTAAGGGTCAGATTTCTGCACTGGCCGTTCTCTTTCAACGCCCTGTGGCGTCTAATTCATTGGTTAGCACCTTTGTTCAGGAATGCGACATTTGGCCCCTCCTAGGAGGGAACCTTTACCTCCATGGGACTTGAACTTGGTTCTGTCCGTGTTACAGCAGGCTCCCTTTGGAAAGATCAGGGAGATCTCGTTGTCTCTGTTGTCCAAAAAGGTTGCTTTTTTGGTTGGGGATCACTTCAGCTCGCAGGGTGTCGGAGCTGGCGGCTTTGTCCTGCAATTCTCCCTACCTGGTGGTCCACAAGGATAAGGTGGTCCTGCGGCCTAACCCATCTTTTCTTCCGAAAAGGATCTCGGAATTTCACCTGAATGAAGACATTGTCTTGCCTTCGCTGTGCGCGAGGTCTAAGCATCCGAAGGAGGTTGTTTTCCTGGGTTGTTGCTCCTGTTGAGCACGTTTTCCTGTTGCCCAGTTGGTTCTATTACTGTGGTAAGGTTCCTTTCTCTGATGTGGGTACTGCGTTGCCTTTTCTACGGTTGCGTCTCCCACCCCTCATGCCTACACTGCTTTGGGACATCCCATTGGTGAAGACTTGGGAAGGGGCGGCGACTGTCGGAGGACGTAAGAGAAAACGGAATTTTTGTAAAATCTTACCGTAAAATTCCTTTCTCTGAGTCCTCCGACAGTCGCCGCCCCCGCCCCTCTTTTGGGGTTTTTGTGTACTCTTACTGCTGTGCTACCAAACTGAGTTGGGAATGCTGGTGCAGGGAGGTATTGACTGAGGGGACAGCCCCTAGGGGTGTGTCTATGCTAAAAGCTTTTGTATTAACAATTCTTGTTGCCTAGCTACTCCTGCGGAGCAAAGGTCAATACCCATTGGTGAAGACCTGGGAAGGGGCGGCGACTGTCGGAGGACTCAGAGAAAGGAATTTTACGGTAAGATTTTACAAAAATTCAGTTTTTTTAGTCAAAATAACTGCATTCGGTCACCAAAGGTCTGAAAATTTTTTTACTCCAAATGACTATATTTTTTGTTTTCTAGAGCCTTAAAAAGCTGGTTTTAGACAAGATTTTAGACATTTGGCTCCAATGGTCTGAAAACATTTTTTGGTCAAAATGACTCTATTTTGGTCTCCAAGTGTCTAAAAAGCCTTTGTAAGTCAAAATAACTGCATTTGGTCACCAAAGGTCTGACAAACTTTTTTAGTCAAAATGACTGTATTTTTGTCTTTTAGAGTCTTAAAAAGTCGGTTTTAGAAAAGATAACTGCATTTGGTCTCCAATGGTCTGAATTTTTTTTGTCAAAATGAATGTATTTAGTATGCTGTGGCTGAAGGTACATTAGGCATTCACAGGATACAGAAAAAAGTGTCGGCCATAAAAGTCCCCAAAAATTAGCCTGACAGCCAAGAACGTAGTATTTGGTGGCTGAAGGTACATTAGGCATTCACAGGGTACAGAATTAAGTGTCGGCCTGTATAGGCCCAAAAAATTAGCCCACATGGGTTTAACTAAGAACGAAGTATTCTGTGGCTGAAGGTAAGTGTCAGGTATACCCATGTGGGCTAATTTCTGGGGCATTTTATGGCCGACACTTACTTCTTTATCCTGTAAATGCCTAATGTACCTTTAGCCACAGAATACTACGTCCTTAGCAGTCAGGTAAACCCATGTGAGCTAATTTTTGGGGCCTATAGAGGCCGACACTAACTTCTGTATACTGTGTGAATGCCTAATGTACCTTCAGCCATCAAATACTATGTACTTTGCTGTCAGTTAAACACGTGAGCTAATTTTTGGGGCCTATACAGGCCGACACTTACTTCTGTATCCTGTGAATGCCTAATGTACTTCCATCCTTTAAATACTGCGTTCTTTGCTGGCAGGTAAACCCATGTGAGCTAATTTTTGGGGCCTATAGAGGCCGACACTAACTTCTGTATACTGTGTGAATGCCTAATGTACCTTCAGCCATCAAATACTATGTACTTTGCTGTCAGTTAAACACGTGAGCTAATTTTTGGGGCCTATACAGGCCGACACTTACTTATGTATACTGTGAATGCCTAATGTACCTCCAGGCATCAAATAAACTACGTTCTTTGCTGTCAGTTAAACCCATGTGAGCTAATTTTTGGGGCCTATACAGGCCGACACTTCTGTCTACTGTGAATGCCTAATTTATCCCCAGCCATCAAATACACAACGTTCTTTGCTGTCAGTTAAACCCATGTGAGCTAATTTTTGGGGCCTATACAGGCTGACACTTACTTCTGTACCCTGTGAATGCCTAATGTACCTTCAGCTTCAGAATACTACGTTCTTAGCTGTCAGTTAAACCTATGTGGGCTAATTTTTTGGGACTATACAGGCCGACACTTACTTCAGTATCTTGTGAATGCCTAATGTACCTTCAGCCTCCAAATACTACATACTTAGCTGTCAGGTAAACCCATGTGAGCTAATTTTTGGGGCCTATACATGCCAACACTTACTTCTGTATACTGTGTGAATGCCTAATGTACCTCTAGCCATCAAATACTATGTTCTTTGCTGTCAGTTAAACCCATGTGAGCTAATCTTTGGGGCCTATACAGGCCGACACTTACTTTTTTATCCTGTGAATGCCTAATGTACCTCCAGCCATCAAATACACTACATTCTTTGCTATCAGTTAAACCCATGTGAGATAATTTTTGGGGCCTATACAGGCCGACACTTACTTTTGTATACTGTGTGAATGCCTAATGTACCTCCAGCCACCAAATACTACTCTTAGTTTTCAGGTAAACTGATGTGGGCTAATTTTTGGGGCCTTTTATGGCCGACACTTACTTTTTTATCCTGTGAATGCCTAATGTACCTTCAGCCACAGAATAGTACGTTCTTAGCTGTCAGGTAAACCCATTTGGGCTAGTTTTTGGGGCCTTTTATGGCCGACACTTACTTCTTTATCCTGTAAATGCCTAATGTACCTTCAGCCACAGAATAGTACGTTCTTAGCTTTCAGGTAAACCCATTTGGGCTAGTTTTTGGGGCCTTTTATGGCCGACACTTACTTTTTTATCCTGTAAATGCCTAATGTACCTTCAGCCACGGAATACTACGTTCTTAGCTGTCAATTAAACCCATGTGGGCTAATTTTTGGGGCCTATACAGGCCGACACTTACTTCTGTACCCTGTGAATGCCTAATATACGTTCAGCCACCAAATACTACATTCTTAGCTGTCAATTAAACCCATGTGGGCTAATGTTTGGGGCCTTTTATGGCCGACACTTACTTCTGTATCCTGTGAATGCCTAATGTACCTTCAGCCACAGAATACTACATTCTTAGCTGTCAATTAAACCCATGTGGGTTAATTTTGGGGGCCTATACAGGCCGACACTTACTTCTGTACCCTGTGAATGCCTAATTTACCTTCATTCACCAAATACTACATTCTTAGCTGTTAGGTAAACTCATGTGGGTTAATTTTTGGGGCCTTTATGGCCAACAATTCTGTATCCTGTGAATGCCTAATGTACCTTCAGCCACAGAATACTACCTTCTTAGCTGTCAGGTAAAAGCACGTGGGCTAATTTTTGGGGCCTTTTACGGCCGACACTTACTTCTGTATCCTGTGAATGAAAAAAATGTTTTGTCAAAATGACTGTATTTTTGTATTTTAGAGTCTTAAAAAGCCGGTTTTAGACAAGATAATTGCATTTCGTAACCAATGGCCTGAAAAAATTTGTTTGGTCAAAATAACTCTATTTTGGTCTCCAAGTGTCTAAAAAGCCTTTTTTAGTCAAAATAACTGAATTTGGTCACCAAAGGTCTGAAAAAATGTTTTAGTCAAAATTACTGTATTTTTGTCTTTTAGAGCCTTAAAAGCCGGTTTTAGACAAGATTTTAATTTGGGCTCCAATGGCCTGAAAACATTTTTTTGGTAAAAATTACTCTATTTTGGTCTCCAAGTGTCTAAAAAGCCTTTTGTAGTCACAATAACTGCATTTGGTCACCAAAGGTCTGAAAGAAAAATTTAGTCAAAATGACTATATTTTTGTCTTTTAGAGCCTTAACCTCCCTGGCGGTATGATTCTTTTGGATTTTAGGTGCTGAAAGCGGTACCATTATTTTAGGTGCTGAAAGCATGTAATTCTTGTGAATGAGCAGCCCAAACCAACTGTATACATTTATTATACATATTATATATATATATATGTATGTATATATATATTATATATATATATATATATATATATATATATATATATATATATATACGTATATATATTGTAAGGGATTAGCTCGGTGGTAGGCGTATGGGTGACCCCTTTGGGGGTGCGTTTTCACAGAGATAGCCGATTAGAGGTTGAACACAAGACTGATTTATTCATGCAATTTACTTCACACAATTGCAAGCGTCAAAACAGCCAAAATAAAATAAAAGACAAAATAAATCCTTGCCTCTGTGGGCGGCTACCTTCTCACGCTGGAACCTACCTAAGAAGTCTTTCCAACCTACTGTTGGGCCGACACTGCTGATCCTACAGCAGACACTCAAATGTCCATTTGTTTGCTTTTCACACAGCACAAACATTGTCCATTGAACATGTCCCTTTGTTTCTTTCACATCAACACATGTTCATTTATAACAGGATCCTTTACTCTTCAGACTCTTCACATGGAACACTTTGTCTTCTCACCTTTGAGACGTCTTCACTCGTGGTTACCCTCCTTAGCTTCACATCGCTGTAGGGGGTCTTCTCCCATGCTCACCAGCTTGTCGGGAGGCACACATCCGACTGTCCCCCTCTCCCAGCCCACACGGCGACAGGCGGCAGCAGTCCTTCTCCCATGCCCACACGGCGTCGGGAGGTACACGTATGTCTGTCCTCCTCTTCCCAGCTCACACAGCGACAGGAGGCAGCACTCAATAGATTTTCTCTGGACAAATTATAGAGTCCTTGATCTCCTCATTCTGAACAGCTGAATGGTTTTCAACTTCCTGCTGGCTCTCTCTGCAGCCAACACCCTATAGTATCAGTGAACTTTCAAAGCAGGTGGGAATGTGTCTCCTCTCAGTGACTACATTCCCAGATTTACCTGACTTCCTGTCACATACCCCCCCCTCTTGTTTCAACCCTAGGGTTGGGACACATATTTCCAGGCACGCATGTGTCAGGCACTGCTGACTCACTGATAAGCCTCCTATTATCCTCAAGCTTCCGGATGAAACTGTTTTGTCATCTTCATTGACAGATTTCTCATAAATGCCACACAGTTTGTCTCTCATCTCATATACACATTCTTCAACTGCATTTTTGGCATCATTTTGCTCCTTCTCGTTTCTGTCATCTTCATTGACAGCTTTCTCATAAATGTCAGACAGCTTGTCCCTCATAACCGTCTGTCCAATCCACCATGGAGGACCGTGATCCATAGGCAACTCAATTGGGCTAGTCTTAATGTCTTCAACATTCTTAAGACGCCTCTCTCTGCAATCCATAAATGTTTTCCACAAAACTTTGAGAACCTTTGCTTCACTAAGCTTTGTTCCAAGTAGGGACTCTTGACATCCCTCTGTGACTTGAGTTGCCTCTCCATACATCTGTACACAATCATTGACTTTTTGTTGTAAAAGGGAATGATCTTCCTTCTTGAGCTTTGCTTGCTCTAAGATGCTGTGCAGAGGATTTTCCAATTGAGACAACAGGCTGTCACACATTTCTTCAAAGTGACCCCTGTTCCTTTTCCCAGAGATATCAATATCATTCAAACATTTCATATTCATAGGCAGATCTGAAGCATTTGCACTCATCAACTTCTTAAACTTTTCGCCCTCCTGAGCGAGTCGCAGTAAAGGCCTACTATTTGATTTGATATTCAGTTTATATTTCTTGCCAAACTCTTCACAGAAGTAGCCAACCAGAATATCATCAACTTTCCTTCCACCAACATCGGGGTTAAAGGCAACAACACAGTTGAACCCAGCGATCTGGGTGGTATCCATTATAGACCTCCTCTCTGCATCAGTGAAGAAGCATGGAACTGCAACACATTCTTTTACAGGTTTCTTCAATGCACTTTCTGCTGAACTATTTGACCGCTCAAGGTCACCTAGTTCCTTTTCTCTATCTGAATTCCACATGGAATGCATCTCAAGATCACGATCAAACTTCTGCCACCCGTCTTTCACCAGTTCCATTTTGGAAACACTCCCTGAAAGGCACTTATTCATTTGCTTCACGTTTTCACCAACAGCCTTAGTTTTCTCCACTAGGTTTTCAGCCTGAACTGAGAAATCATCACATTTCTTACTCAGCTCCTTTGTTTGCTGAAGTTCTAATGATACATTTTCCAATGCTTGAAGTTTTTGAAGGAACGGTTTATTCCAAAGGGGTGATTCAAGCCACATGTCGTCACATTTCTGAGGCTCACTCAGGACAGACCCCAAAACACTGATCCTTTTAAAAACTGCATCAGGCACACTATCCCCTCTTTGGGACAGATCCTCTGTTGCCTGGAATTCCTCTTCCAGTTCCTGCAACGGAATCTTCATCTCTTCTAGTTGCTGTTCTAAGGCTCGCTTAGACTTTTCTAGCTCCTGAACGCTTTTCACAACATCATCCTTGGAGCTGACCAATTCTTCCATTTCTGTACGCAGCTGTTTAACACTTTCTAGTTCAGCCTTACACTCTAGAGCTTCCTCCAAAGAGCGAGCCAAGAACAGGGCTTTGCTCTCGTTATCACGCGCCTCCGTTTCTGCACGTGCGCGTTCTTCTGCATATTTTGCAGACACATTCTTCTCTTCACCAAGCATCTGATCAAACTTCTTTTTCACATCTTCAACACACTGTAATGAACCAACGCTTTCTTCCATGCGTTTTTTCATAACCGCTATCTGAGCTTGCAATGTTGCGACTTGCTCTGATAGGTTTTTCTTTGCTTCCGCCTCCTCTTTTAATTGTTCCAGGAAGCCATTTTTCTCATCTTCCATTTGTTTGAGCTTTGTGCTAAAACTCAGCCTTTGACACCTCTCTTCCTGTAAGAGTTCCTGCGTGTCTTGCAGCTGCGATTCCAAGATAGAAAAATCTTCCGCAATTTCTCTAGATTTGCTGTCTGCTTGAGAAAGCTGATTTGTAACATTGTCCAACTCAACCTGCAGTCGGTTTGCCTTCTCTGACAGCTTAGCACACAATCGGTCACCTTCTGACACCTTGACTTGCGATTCCAGAAGCTGTGCCTCTACTTTTTCCCTCTTATGTTCACAATCTCCTTTTCCCTGCATAAGAGCCTTCACCTCATTGGCTAGCATCTGGGAATAAGAATGTAATTCTGCCACACAGGCTTCTTTCTCCTTTAACTGCTGCTGGAAACGTTGGGCTTCACCTTTCCAACTTTCACAGTCTGCACGTAATTCATCTACCACATTGCTCAAAGTGGTGAGCTCATACACAGTACTCAGTAATTTAGCCTCTCTTTCACTTTTCTCTTTGTCGCTGAGAGACAATGTCGCTTTCAGAGCAACATTCTGTTCCTGCGACTCCTGCAGGTCTATTTTTGTAGCTCCCAAAGACTGAAGACTTTTTTCCAGCTGATTACGCAACTCCAACATATCAGCCATACTTTGCTTCTGCAAAGTCTGAATTTCACTTTCCTTTTCCATGAGGATGGTATCTTTCTCCATTATAGTCTCTCTGCGTTTTTGCAACTCGACCAAAAGAAGAGCAGTGGATTCTTCCCACTGTAACACATGAGACTTGAGTAGTTCATTCATTTCCTGCAAGTTTCTATGCTCCATTTTAAGCAATTCCAAGGCTTGTTCCTTTTCTTCCATTTTCCGTTGCAAGGCATCCAACTCAGCCCTGCACACATACTCGGTTTCCTCCAAACCGATGGCCTCCATTGGCTGCTGGCGTCTCTGTTTCCAGCCTGCCATGCTCTCTTGATGAGCCTTTTGTTGAGCTGCAAAGCTCTGCTGAAAATCCGCATTTGCCTGCTGTTGAGCTGCATTTGCTTGCTGTTGAGCTGCATTTGATATAATCAGATGTTTCAACATCTCCTCCATTTTGAGTTTACTTTTCATCTGAGCACACGTTTCATCAGTGTTGCTAGGGACAACAACCTTCCTCTTTAGTAGACTCTCTTTAGGCATGGATGGGGCTGGTTCAGACGGCAACATCCCCTCCATCCATAGAATCCGGTCTCTCATTTCATCTATCTTTGCATTTTTCAGGCGTTTGGATCGCCCCATCTTCAATAACTCCACAAACAAATTTTTCACAGTCCAGCAAACAATTTTCAGACCACTGTCTCTTCAACACATGTAGTTTTTCTCTCTCTTGCAAGATCTCTTTTCCTGCGCACACAGTTTGTGCAGTCACTTGCACCAGACACAACAAAGTTCATCAAAAAATTTTGAGACCGCTGTCTCTTTAAAACACTTTTTTTTTTTTTTTCTGTCAGGATCTTCTCTCCTGCACACATAGATTGTGCAATCTCATGCACCAGACAAAGTTCATCAAACATTTGCACTTCCTTGCAGGGATCTCTGCTTATGCCCACTGCATACCTCCACCATATGTAAGGGATTAGCTCGGTGGTAGGCGTATGGGTGACCCCTTTGGGGGTGCGTTTTCACAGAGATAGCCGATTAGAGGTTGAACACAAGACTGATTTATTCATGCAATTTACTTCACACAATTGCAAGCGTCAAAACAGCCAAAATAAAATAAAAGACAAAATAAATCCTTGCCTCTGTGGGCGGCTACCTTCTCACGCTGGAACCTACCTAAGAAGTCTTTCCAACCTACTGTTGGGCCGACACTGCTGATCCTACAGCAGACACTCAAATGTCCATTTGTTTGCTTTTCACACAGCACAAACATTGTCCATTGAACATGTCCCTTTGTTTCTTTCACATCAACACATGTTCATTTATAACAGGATCCTTTACTCTTCAGACTCTTCACATGGAACACTTTGTCTTCTCACCTTTGAGACGTCTTCACTCGTGGTTACCCTCCTTAGCTTCACATCGCTGTAGGGGGTCTTCTCCCATGCTCACCAGCTTGTCGGGAGGCACACATCCGACTGTCCCCCTCTCCCAGCCCACACGGCGACAGGCGGCAGCAGTCCTTCTCCCATGCCCACACGGCGTCGGGAGGTACACGTATGTCTGTCCTCCTCTTCCCAGCTCACACAGCGACAGGAGGCAGCACTCAATAGATTTTCTCTGGACAAATTATAGAGTCCTTGATCTCCTCATTCTGAACAGCTGAATGGTTTTCAACTTCCTGCTGGCTCTCTCTGCAGCCAACACCCTATAGTATCAGTGAACTTTCAAAGCAGGTGGGAATGTGTCTCCTCTCAGTGACTACATTCCCAGATTTACCTGACTTCCTGTCACAATATATATATATATATATATATATATATATATATATATATGTATATATATATATAAAATGTATACAGTTGGTTTGGGCTGCTCATTCACAAGAATTACGTGTATATATATATATATACGTGTATATATATATATATATATATATATATATATATATATATATATATATATACATATATATATATATATATATATATATATATACATATATATATATATACATATATATGTATATATATATATATATATATATATATATATATATATAATATGTGTGTGTATATATATATATATATGTATATGTGTATATATATATATGTATATATATATATATGTATATATATATATATATACATATATTTACATAAAAAGTACAGTAAAACTGCAGGAAAGGGCACTGGGGGGCAATGTAATGTGATTTTATTTTATTTTGAACGATATCAGTGTGTTTGGTGCATTTTACATTCGAATTTGCCGCCGGTTCCACCCCCCGGCGGACGTCACGTCGCCGGAGACGGAAGCCGGGGCTCGCAGACGATCGGGAGAGAGCTCCGCCACCGCACACCGCCCGCAGTCTTCGCTGGATCCCGGAGAAAAGGTAAGTAAAACCTCCTCCAGCATCCAGCGATCTTCTTAGCGCTACCCCGAGTGTGACTCGGGGTTACCGCTTTTGGCACTAAAATCTTACCCCGAGTCACACTCGGGAATACCGCTAGGAAGGTTAAAAAGCCGGGTTTTGACAAGATTTGCCTAAACCGGCCATTTGGGCTCCAATGGCCTGAAATTTTTTTGGGGTCAAAATGACTCTATTTTGGTCTCCAAGTGTCTAATTTTTAGTCAAAATAACTGTATTTGGTCACCAAAACATAGTCATTTGGACTAAATTGTCTTTTCAGACCTTTGGTGACCAAATGCAGTTATTTTTACTAAAAAAGGGCGTTTTAGACACTTGGAGACAAAAATTGAGTCATTCTGACCCAAAAAAATGTTTCAGGCCATTGGTTACCAAATGTTTCAGGCCATTGGTTACCAAATATCTTGTCCAAAGCCCGCCTTTTAAACTCTAAAAGACGAAAATACAGTAATTTTGACAAAAAATTTTTTTCAGACCTTTGGTGACCAAATGCAGTTATTTTGACTAAAAAAGGCTTTTAGAAAAAAATTTTCAGGCCATTGGTTACAAAATGCAATTATCTTGTCTACAACCGGCTTTTTAAGACTACCCTGAATGTGCCCGATCTCGTCTGATCTCGGAAGCTAAACAGGGTCGGGCCTGGTTAGTACCTGGATGGGAGACTGCCTGGGAATAACAGGCGCTGTAGGCTTTTGGCTTTTCCTTTATTCGATGGCTTTCTTTTTGTTTCTCCTGAGGTTTCCATCTTGCCATGGCCAAGATCAAAGGGGTCGAGGGTGGCAGTGGTATTCGCCTACGGCCACATCACCATGAACGCGCCCGATCTCGTCTGATCTCGGAAATCTTGTCTAAAACCAGCTTTTTAAGGCTCTAAAAGACAAAAATACAGTCATTTTGACTACATATTTTTTTAGACCTTTGGTGACCAAATGCAGTTATTTTGACTAATAAAGGCCTTTTAGACACTTGGAGACCAAAAATTGAGTCATTTTGACCAAAAAAATTTTTTAAGGCCATTGGAGTCCAAATGGCCGGTTTTAGACCACTCTTGTCTAAAACCGGCTTTTTAATGCTCTAAAAGACAAAAATACAGTCATTTTGACTAAAAATAATTTCAGACCTTTCATGATTAACTGCAGTTATTTTGACTAAAAAAAGGCTTTTAGACACTTGGAGACCAAAATAGAGTCATTTTGACCGAAAAACTTTTTTCAGGCCATTGGAGACCAAATGGCCAGTTTTAGACAAATCTTGTCTAAAACCGGCTTTTTAAGGCTCTAAAAGACAAAAATACAGTCATTTTGACTAAATTTTTTTATCAGACCTTTGGTGACCAAATGCAGTTATTTTGACTAGAGTTGAGCGGACACCTGGATGTCCGTGTTCGGGGGGTTCGGCCGATCTTGAAAAAAAGTCCGGGTCCATGTCCTGGACTTTTTCCCGAACTTTACCTGGACACCGAACCCCATTGAAGACAAAGGGGACCCAAACTTTCAGCCACTAAAATGGCTCTAAAACACCAATGGAAAGGGCTAGAGTGCTGCAAATGGCAGCAAAACGTAGTTAAGAGCATGGCAAGTGCTCTGCAAACAAATGGATAGGGAAATAACTTAAAACAACAAAAAAACTGAAAAATAAAACAATTTTCTTCATCTGTAAAGGATGAGGCCCATATGGAGTAGGAGGGAGGTTGAGGTGGTGGTGGATGTGGCGGTGTAGGTGGAAGCGGCGGTGGAGGGGGACGAGGTAGCCAACACTGCTTTTTTTCAGTCATTTTAAATTAGGGTACACCCCAAAAGAGTGAGAAAGATCAAAAATATAACAATATCTGGGTAAGGTCGTTATCCATCTCTATTCTGCACAAGGTACGGAAAAGTCCTGTGGGATCCATGCCTGGTTCATTTTAATGAACGTGAGCTTGTCCACATTGTCTCTGGACAGGTGCCTGCGCTTGTCTGTCATAATGCCCCCAGCCATGCTAAATACACGTTCAGATAATACACTGGCTGCAGGGCACGCCAGCACCTCCAAGGCGTAAAGGGCAAGCTCAGGCCATGTGCCCAATTTGGAGACCCAGAAGTTGAAGGGGTCATTCACTACATGTAGGCGTGTGCACACATACTGCTCCACCATGTTGGTGAAATGCTGCCTCCTGCTAAGAGGTTCCATATGAGCTGCTGGTGCTGCTGCTTGTTGTGGCGTGCTGACAAAGCTTTTCCACATTTCGGCCATGCTAACCCTGCCTTCTGAGGTGCTGGCGGTGCCCTGGTTGTGTTGGCGACCTCTTCCTCCTCCTCCTCTGCCTTGGCCTTGTGCTTCCACTGTGGCCTGCTGTCAGGTGGGAATGCCAGCAGCATCGCGTCTACCAGCGTGCTCTTGTACTCGCGCATCTTGCAATCGCGCTCCAGTGAGTGAATTAAGGACGGTACGTTGTCCTTGTAATGGGGATCTAGCAGCGTGGCCACCCAGTAATCAGCACAAGTTAGAATGTGGGCAACTCGGCGGTCATTGTGGAGACACTGCAGCATGTAATCGCTCATGTGTGCCAGGCTGCCCAGAGGCAACGAAAGGCTGTCCTCTGTGGGAGGTGTATCGTCTGTGTCCTCTGTATCCCCCCAGCCACGCCCCAGTGATGGCCATGATCTGGCCTGGGTGCCACCCTGCTGTGAACATGGTTCCATCTCCTCCTCCATCTCCTCCTCCTCATCCTCCAGAACTGTGCCCCTGCTGGACAATTGTGTACCTGGCGTTTGTGTGTGCAGGAACCCACCCTCGGAGTCACTTGCGAATGACTGCCCTGAAAGCCTTGGAAATGTTACCTCTTCATCCTCCTCCTCCTCATCCTGTGCCACATCCTCTTCCATCATCTCCCGAATCATTTTTTGAAGGAGGCATAGAAGTGGGATAGTTAAGCTGACAACGGCGTCATCGGCACTGGCCATGTTGGTGGAGTACTCAAAACAGTGCAACAAGGCACACAGGTCTCGCACGGAGGCCCAGTTATTGGTGGTGAAGTGGTGCTGTTCCACAGAGCGACTCACGCGTGCGTGCTGCAGCTGAAACTCCACTATGGCCTGCTGCTGCTCGCAAAGTCTTTCCAGCATGTGCAAGGTGGAGTTCCACCTTGTGGGCATGTCACATATGAGGCGGTGAGCGGGAATGCCGAAGTTACGCTGCAGCGCTGACAGGCGAGCAGCAGCAGGGTGAGAACGCACTTTCTGCAGCAGCTCTGACATATCGGGGTAATTCTTAAGGAACCTCTGCACCACCAAATTCAGCACATGCGCCAGGCAAGGGATGTGCGTCAAATCGGCTAGGTCCAGAGCTGCTATGAGATTTCGCCCGTTATCGCACACCACCAGGCCGGGCTTGAGGCTCGCTAGCAGCAACCACTCATTTGTCTCCTTTTCCATGCTCCTCCACAACTCCTGCGCGGTGTGTGGTTTTTCCCCCAAACAGGCAGGTTTTAAAACTGCCTGCTGTCGTTTACCCCTGGCTGTGCTGAAGTTGGTGGTGAAGGTGTTACGCTGACCGGATGAGGAGGCGGTAGAGGATGAGGAAGCAGAGTAGGAGGAGTTAGGAACAGGAGGCAAACTGAAGCGCCCTGCAATCCTTGGTGGTGGAAGGACATGCACCAAATTGCTATCTGCCTCAGGCCCATCCGCCACTGCATTTACCCAGTGTGCAGTTAGGGAGATATAACGCTCCTGACTGTACTTACTGGTCCACTTATCGGTAGTTAGGTGGAACTTGCCACAGATGGCGTTGCGCAGTGCACACCTGATTTTTTCCCCAACTTGGTTGTGCAGGGAAGGGATGGCTTGCCTGGAAAAGTAGTGGCGGCTGGGCACGACGTACTGTGGGACAGCCACCGACATAAGGCTTTTAAAATTGTGCGTCTCCACCAGACAGAATGAAAGCATTTCAAAGGCCAAGAATTTTGAAATGCTGGCATTCAGGGCCAGGGATCTCAGGTGGGTAGGGGGGTACTTCCTCTTCCTCTGAAGTGTTTTGGAGATGGAAAGCTGAACACTTCCACGGGACATTGTGGAGATGGTTGGTGACCCAGGTGGTGGTGTTGCTGACAGATTGTCTGTTTGCGGGGTGGCAGGTGCCGGTATCACTACAGAGGTGGATGGAGAGGCCGAGACTGCAACAGAAGAGGAAGCAGGAGGAGCCAGAGACCTTTCTTGGTTTTGAAGGTGTCTACTCCACTGCAGCTTGTGCTTTGCACTTAGATGCCTGATCATGCAGGTTGTGCTCAGGTTGAGAAGGTTTATGCCTCGCCTCAGGCTCTGATTGCACAGGGTGCAAACCACTCGTGTCCTGTCATCAGCACATTTTCTGAAGAACTTCCACGCTAGAGAATTCCTTTGAGCTGGCTTTGGTGCGCTCGGTCCCTTGCTGCGTTGGGCAGTAGCAGGCATAGTGTCTAGGGCACGGCCGCTCTGCTTCTGCACCCTGCTCCCTCTTCTGCTGTGCTGGTGGCTCTGTGCGACCACCGCCTCTTCCTCCAAACCACTCAGGTCACCTGCATGACGTTCATTCCATGTGTGGTCGAGGACCTCATCGTCCTCCACATCATCTTCCACCCAGTCTTCACCCCTGCGCTCCTTGTTGGTCTCCACAATTCTGAGTGCCGCAGCAGTTGGCACCTGCGTTTCATCATCATCGGAGACGTGCTGCGATGGCCCTTCCTTGTACTCATCTTGAGAAATAAGTGGTTGGGCATCTCTGCACTCAATCTCTTCCACTTCTGGGGCAGGGCTAGGTGGATGGCCCTGGGAAACCCTGCTGACAGAGTCATCAAAAAGAAGAAGAGACTGCTGCATGACTTGGGACTCAGACTGCTTGCCTGATTTGCAAGGGGGTGAGGTGAAATACGGTTGGACATTGGCTGCAGGTGCCAACTCTGACCTTTCTGCAGTAGACAGGGTGGGAGACAATGTGAAGGAACTGGAGGCACTGTCAGCAACCCAATCTACTATCGCCTGTACTTCTTCTGGCCTCATCACTTCTAGAGGCGCATGATGCCCTACCAAATACTGCTGCAGGTTCTGTCGCCTACTCACACTTGAGGAATGTGTTTCACTTGTGCGTGTAGCTGGCACAGATCGACCACGTCCTCTCCTTGCAACAGGAGCTCTACCAGCAGCACCACGACCCAGGCCACGGCCCCTATTTGACGGTCTCCTCATATTTTTGTAATTTATGATCTTGCCCTAGAAAGGTGTTTATTGAATAGCAGAACAAAACAACAACAGTATCGCACGGGTGTATCTCACAGTCAAATATGCAAACTATGCCGCAATTTAATTTTTTTTACCCCAAAAGGGTGTTTATTAAATAGCGGAATAGAAAAACAGTATACAAATACAACTGGTGTATCTCACAGTCAAAAATGCAAAGTATGCTGCAATTTAATTTTTTTCACCCCAAAAGGGTGTATATTGAATAGCGGAATAGAAAAAAGGATATAAAACAGTGTATCTCACACGTACAAACACAGACTAGGCCCCAATTACAATTTTTTGTATCCTAAAGGGAGGATGAGGAAGAGGAGTAGGTGGAGTTCAGAACAGGAGGCAAACTGAAGCGCCCTGCAATCCTTGGCGGTGGAAGGAGATGCGCCAAACAAATTTAAAAGGTGTATCTCACACGTACCGATACAGATTATGCCGTAATTTAATTTTTTTCACCCCAAAAGGGTGTATATTGAATAGCGGAATAGAAAAATTTTATAAAACGGTGTATCTCAAATGTGCAAACACAGACTAGTCCCCGATTACAATTTTTTGTAACCTAAAGGGAGGATGAGGATGAGGAAGAGGAGTAGGAGGAGTTCAGAACAGGAGGCAAACTGAAGCGCCCTGCAATTCTCGGCGGTGGAATGAGATGCGCCAAACTAATTTAAAAGGTGTATCTCACACGTACCGATACAGACTATGCCGTAATTTAATTTTTTACACTCCAAAAAGGTGTATATTGAATAGCGGAAATGGAAAAATTTTATAAAACGGTGTATCTCACACGTACAAACACAGACTAGGCCCCGATTACATTTTTTTGTACCCTAAAGGCAGCATGAGGATGAGGAAGAGGAGTAGGAGGAGTTTGGAACAGGAGGAAAACTGAAGCGCCCTGCAATCCTCGGCGGTGGAAGGAGATGCGTCAAACAAATTTAAAAAGATGTATCTCACACGTACCGATACAGACTATGCCGCAATTTAATTCTGTTTACCCCAGAGGGTGTAGATTGAATAGCGGAATAGAAAATATGATATCAAAAGGTGTATCTGACACGTACAAACCTAGACTAGGCCCCGATTACAATTTTTTGTACCCTAAAGGCAGGATGAGGAGTAGCAGGAGTTCGGAACAGGCAGGAGGCAAACTGAAGCACCCTGCAATCCTCGGCAGTGGAAGATGCGCCCCAAAAATTTGGAAGGTGTATCTCACACGTACCGATACAGACTATGCCGCAATTGAATTCTTTTTACCCCAAAGGGTGTCGATTGAATAGCAGAATAGAATATATGATATCAAAAGGTGTATCTGACACGTACAAAACCAGACTAGGCCCGATTACAATTTTTTGTACCCTAAAGGCAGGATGAGGAGTAGGAGGAGTTCGGAACAATCAGGAGGCAAACTGAAGCACCCTGCAATCCTCGGCGGTGTAAGATGCGCCCAAAAAATTGGAAAGGTGTATCTCACACGTACCGATACAGACTATGCCGCAATTTAATTCTTTTTACCCCAAAGGGTGTACATTGAATAGCGGAATAGAAAATATGATATCAATAGGTGTATCTGACACGTACAAACCCAGACTAGGCCCCGATTACAATTTTTTGTACCCTAAAGGCAGGATGAGGAGTAGGAGGAGTTCGGAACAGGAGGCAAACTGAAGCACCCTGCAATCCTCGGCGGTGGAAGATGCACCCAAAAAATTGGAAAGGTGTATCTCACACGTACCGATAAAGACTATGCCGCAATTTAATTCTCTTTACCACAAAGGGTGTAGATTGAATAGCGGAATAGAAAATATGATATCAAAAGGTGTATCTGACACGTACAAACCCAGACTAGGCCCCGATTACAATTTTTTGTACCCTAAAGGCAGGATGAGGAGTAGCAGGAGTTTGGAACAGGCAGGAGGCAAACTGAAGCACCCTGCAATCCTCGGTGGTGGAAGATGCGCCCCAAAAATTTGGAAGGTGTATCTCACACGTACCAATACAGATTATGCCGCAATTTAATTCTTTTTACACCAAAGGGTGTAGATTGAATAGCGGAATAGAAAAAATGATTTTAAAAGGTGTATCTGACACGTACAAACCCAGACTAGGCCCTGATTACAATTTTTTGTACCCTAAAGGCAGGATGAGGAGTAGGAGGAGTTTGGAACAGGAGGCAAACTGAAGCACCTTGAAATCCTCGGCGGTGGAAGATGCGCCCCAAAAATTTGGAAGGTGTATCTCACACGTACCGATACAGACTATGCGGCAATGTAATTCTTTTTACCCCAAAGGGTGTAGATTGAATAGCGGAATAGAAAATATGATATCAAAAGGTGTATCTCACACGTACAGACCCAGACTAGGCCCCGATTACCATTTTTTGTACCCTAAAGGCAGGATGAGGAGTAGGAGGAGTTCGGAACAGGAGGCAAACTGAAGCACCCTGCAATCCTCGGCGGTGGAAGATGCGCCCCAAAAATTTGGAAGGTGTATCTCACACGTACCGATACAGACTATGCCGCAATTTAATTCTTTTTACCCCAAAGGGTGTCGATTGAATAGCAGAATAGAAAATATGATATCAAAAGGTGTATCTGACACGTACAAAACCAGACTAGGCCCGATTACAATTTTTTGTACCCTAAAGGCAGGATGAGGAGTAGGAGGAGTTCGGAACAAGCAGGAGGCAAACTGAAGCACCCTGCAATCCTCGGCGGTGTAAGATGCGCCCAAAAAATTGGAAAGGTGTATCTCACACGTACCGATACAGACTATGCCGCAATTTAATTCCTTTTACCCCAAAGGGTGTAGATTGAATAGTGGAATAGAAAATATGATATCAAAAGGTGTATCTGACACGTACAAACCCAGACTAGGCCCCAATTACAATTTTTTGTACCCTAAAGGCAGGATTAGGAGTAGGAGGAGTTCGGAACAGGAGGCAAACTGAAGCACCCTGCAATCCTCGGCGGTGTAAGATGCACCCAAAAAATTGGAAAGGTGTATCTCACACGTACCGATAAAGACTATGCCGCAATTTAATTCTTTTTACCACAAAGGGTGTAGATTGAATAGCGGAATAGAAAATATGATATCAAAAGGTGTATCTGACACCTACAAACCCAGACTAGGCCCCGATTACAATTTTTTGTACCCTAAAGGCAGGATGAGGAGTAGCAGGTGTTCGGAACAGGCAGGAGGCAAACTGAAGCACCCTGCAATCCTCGGCGGTGGAAGATGCGCCCCAAAAATTTGGAAGGTGTATCTCACACGTACCGATACAGACTATGCGTCAATTTAATTCCTTTTACCCCAAAGGGTGTAGATTGAATAGCGGAATAGAAAATATGATATCAAAAGGTGTATCTCACACGTACAGACCCAGACTAGGCCCCGATTACCATTTTTTGTACCCTAAAGGCAGGATGAGGAGTAGGAGGAGTTCGGAACAGGAGGCAAACTGAAGCACCCTGCAATCCTCGGCGGTGGAAGATGCGCCCCAAAAATTTGGAAGGTGTATCTCACACGTACCGATACAGACTATGCCGCAATTTAATTCTTTTTACCCCAAAGGGTGTCGATTGAATAGCAGAATAGAAAATATGATATCAAAAGGTGTATCTGACACGTACAAAACCAGACTAGGCCCGATTACAATTTTTTGTACCCTAAAGGCAGGATGAGGAGTAGGAGGAGTTCGGAACAAGCAGGAGGCAAACTGAAGCACCCTGCAATCCTCGGCGGTGTAAGATGCGCCCAAAAAATTGGAAAGGTGTATCTCACACGTACCGATACAGACTATGCCGCAATTTAATTCCTTTTACCCCAAAGGGTGTAGATTGAATAGTGGAATAGAAAATATGATATCAAAAGGTGTATCTGACACGTACAAACCCAGACTAGGCCCCAATTACAATTTTTTGTACCCTAAAGGCAGGATTAGGAGTAGGAGGAGTTCGGAACAGGAGGCAAACTGAAGCACCCTGCAATCCTCGGCGGTGTAAGATGCACCCAAAAAATTGGAAAGGTGTATCTCACACGTACCGATAAAGACTATGCCGCAATTTAATTCTTTTTACCACAAAGGGTGTAGATTGAATAGCGGAATAGAAAATATGATATCAAAAGGTGTATCTGACACCTACAAACCCAGACTAGGCCCCGATTACAATTTTTTGTACCCTAAAGGCAGGATGAGGAGTAGCAGGTGTTCGGAACAGGCAGGAGGCAAACTGAAGCACCCTGCAATCCTCGGCGGTGGAAGATGCGCCCCAAAAATTTGGAAGGTGTATCTCACACGTACCGATACAGACTATGCGTCAATTTAATTCCTTTTACCCCAAAGGGTGTAGATTGAATAGCGGACTAGAAAATATGATATCAAAAGGTGTATCTGACACGTACAAACCTAGACTAGGCCCCGATTACAATTTTTTGTACCCTAAAGGCAGGATGAGGAGTAGGAGGAGTTCAGAACAGGAGGCAAACTGAAGCAACCTGAAATCCTCGGTGGTGGAAGATGCGCCCCAAAAATTTGGAAGGTGTATCCCACACGTACCGATACAGACTGTGCCGCAATTTAATTCTTTTTACCCGAAAGGGTGTAGATTGAATAGCGGAATAGAAAATATGATATCAAAAGGTGTATCTCAAACGTACAGACCCAGACTAGGCCCCGATTACCATTTTTTGTACCCTAAAGGCAGGATGAGGAGTAGGAGGAGTTTGGAACAGGAGGCAAACTGAAGCACCCTGCAATCCTCGGCGGTGGAAGATGCGCCCCAAAAATTTGGAAGGTGTATCTCACACGTACCGATACAGACTATGCCGCAATTGAATTCTTTTTACCCCAAAGGGTGTCGATTGAATAGAAGAATAGAAAATATGATATCAAAAGGTGTATCTGACACGTACAAAACCAGACTAGGCCCGATTACAATTTTTTGTACCCTAAAGGCAGGATGAGGAGTAGGAGGAGTTCGGAACAAGCAGGAGGCAAACTGAAGCACCCTGCAATCCTCGGCGGTGTAAGATGCGCCCAAAAAATTGGAATGGTGTATCTCACACGTACCGATACAGACTATGCCACAATTTAATTATTTTTACCCCAAAGGGTGTAGATTGAATAGCGGAATAGAAAATATGATATCTAAAGGTGTATCTGACACGTACAAACCCAGACTAGGCCCCGATTACAATTTTTTGTACCCTAAAGGCAGGATGAGGAGTAGGAGGAGTTCAGAACAGGAGGCAAACTGAAGCACCCTGCAATCCTCGGCGGTGTAAGATGCACCCAAAAAATTGGAAAGGTGTATCTCACACGTACCGATAAAGACTATGCCGCAATTTAATTCTTTTTACCACAAAGGGTGTAGATTGAATAGCGGAATAGAAAATATGATATCAAAAGGTGTATCTGACACCTACAAACCCAGACTAGGCCCCGATTACAATTTTTTGTACCCTAAAGGCAGGATGAGGAGTAGCAGGAGTTCGGAACAGGCAGGAGGCAAACTGAAGCACCCTGCAATCCTCGGCGGTGGAAGATGCGCCCCAAAAATTTGGAAGGTGTATCTCACACGTACCGATACAGACTATGCCGCAGTTTAATTATTTTTACCCCAAAGGGTGTCGATTGAATAGCAGAATAGAAAATATGATATCAAAAGGTGTATCTGACACGTACAAAACCAGACTAGGCCCGATTACAATTTTTTGTACCCTAAAGGCAGGATGAGGAGTAGGAGGAGTTCGGAACAAGCAGGAGGCAAACTGAAGCACCCTGCAATCCTCGGCGGTGCAAGATGCGCCCAAAAAATTGGAAAGGTGTATCTCACACATACCGATACAGACTATGCGTCAATTTAATTCCTTTTACCCCAAAGGGTGTAGATTGAATAGCGGACTAGAAAATATGATATCAAAAGGTGTATCTGACACGTACAAACCTAGACTAGGCCCCGATTACAATTTTTTGTACCCTAAAGGCAGGATGAGGAGTAGGAGGAGTTCAGAACAGGAGGCAAACTGAAGCACCCTGAAATCCTCGGTGGTGGAAGATGCGCCCCAAAAATTTGGAAGGTGTATCTCACACGTACCGATACAGACTATGCCGCAATTTAATTCTTTTTACCCCAAAGGGTGTAGATTGAATAGCGGAATAGAAAATATGATATCAAAAGGTGTATCTCACACGTACAGACCCAGACTAGGCCCCGATTACCATTTTTTGTACCCTAAAGGCAGGATGAGGAGTAGGAGGAGTTTGGAACAGGAGGCAAACTGAAGCACCCTGCAATCCTCGGCAGTGGAAGATGCGCCCCAAAAATTTGGAAGGTGTATCTCACACATACCGATACAGACTATGCCGCAATTGAATTCTTTTTACCCCAAAGGGTGTCGATTAAATAGCAGAATAGAAAATATGATATCAAATGGTGTATCTGACACGTACAAAACCAGACTAGGCCCGATTACAATTTTTTGTACCCTAAAGGCAGGATGAGGAGTAGGAGGAGTTCGGAACAAGCAGGAGGCAAACTGAAGCACCCTGCAATCCTCGGCGGTGTAAGATGCGCCCAAAAAATTGGAAAGGTGTTTCTCACACGTACCGATACAGACTATGCCACAATTTAATTCTTTTTACCCCAAAGGGTGTACATTGAATAGCGGAATAGAAAATATGATATCAATAGGTGTATCTGACACGTACAAACCCAGACTAGGCCCCGATTACAATTTTTTGTACCCTAAAGGCAGGATGAGGAGTAGGAGGAGTTCGGAACAGGAGGCAAACTGAAGCACCCTGCAATCCTCGGCGGTGTAAGATGCACCCAAAAAATTGGAAAGGTGTATCTCACACGTACCGATAAAGACTATGCCGCAATTGAATTCTTTTTACCCCAAAGGGTGTCGATTGAATAGCAGAATAGAAAATATGATATCAAAAGGTGTATCTGACACGTACAAAACCAGACTAGGCCCGATTACAATTTTTTGTACCCTAAAGGCAGGATGAGGAGTAGGAGGAGTTCAGAACAAGCAGGAGGCAAACTGAAGCACCCTGCAATCCTCGGCGGTGTAAGATGCACCCAAAAAATTGGAAAGGTGTATCTCACACGTACCGATAAAGACTATGCCGCAATTTAATTCTTTTTTCACCAAAGGGTGTAGATTGAATAGCGGAATAGAAAAAATGATATCAAAAGGTGTATCTGACACGTACAAACCCAGACTAGGCCCTGATTACAATTTTTTGTACCCTAAAGGCAGGATGAGGAGTAGGAGGAGTTTGGAACAGGAGGCAAACTAAAGCACCTTGAAATCCTCGGTGGTGGAAGATGCGCCCCAAAAATTTGGAAGGTGTATCTCACACGTACCGATACAGACTATGCGGCAATGTAATTCTTTTTACCCCAAAGGGTGTAGATTGAATAGCGGAATAGAAAATATGATATCAAAAGGTGTATCTCACACGTACAGACCCAGACTAGGCCCCGATTACCATTTTTTGTACCCTAAAGGCAGGATGAGGAGTAGGAGGAGTTTGGAACAGGAGGCAAACTGAAGCACCCTGCAATCCTCGGCGGTGGAAGATGCTCCCCAAAAATTTGGAAGGTGTATCTCACACGTACCGATACAGACTATGCCGCAATTTAATTCTTTTTACCCCAAAGGGTGTCGATTGAATAGCAGAATAGAAAATATGATATCAAAAGGTGTATCTGACACGTACAAAACCAGACTAGGCTTGATTACAATTTTTTGTACCCTAAAGGCAGGATGAGGAGTAGGAGGAGTTCAGAACAAGCAGGAGGCAAACTGAAGCACCCTGCAATCCTCGGCGGTGTAAGATGCGCCCAAAAAATTGGAAAGGTGTATCTCACACGTACCGATACAGACTATGCCGCAACTTAATTCCTTTTACCCCAAAGGGTGTAGATTGAATAGTGGAATAGAAAATATGATATCAAAAGGTGTATCTGACACGTACAAACCCAGACTAGGCCCCAATTACAATTTTTTGTACCCTAAAGGCAGGATTAGGAGTAGGAGGAGTTCGGAACAGGAGGCAAACTGAAGCACCCTGCAATCCTCGGCGGTGTAAGATGCACCCAAAAAATTGGAAAGGTGTATCTCACACGTACCGATAAAGACTATGCCGCAATTTAATTCTTTTTACCACAAAGGGTGTAGATTGAATAGCGGAATAGAAAATATGATATCAAAAGGTGTATCTGACACCTACAAACCCAGACTAGGCCCCGATTACAATTTTTTGTACCCTAAAGGCAGGATGAGGAGTAGCAGGTGTTCGGAACAGGCAGGAGGCAAACTGAAGCACCCTGCAATCCTCGGCGGTGGAAGATGCGCCCCAAAAATTTGGAAGGTGTATCTCACACGTACCGATACAGACTATGCGTCAATTTAATTCCTTCTACCCCAAAGGGTGTAGATTGAATAGCGGACTAGAAAATATGATATCAAAAGGTGTATCTGACACGTACAAACCTAGACTAGGCCCCGATTACAATTTTTTGTACCCTAAAGGCAGGATGAGGAGTAGGAGGAGTTCAGAACAGGAGGCAAACTGAAGCACCCTGAAATCCTCGGTGGTGGAAGATGCGCCCCAAAAATTTGGAAGGTGTATCCCACACGTACTGATACAGACTGTGCCGCAATTTAATTCTTTTTACCCCAAAGGGTGCAGATTGAATAGCGGAATAGAAAATATGATATCAAAAGGTGTATCTCAAACGTACAGACCCAGACTAGGCCCCGATTACCATTTTTTGTACCCTAAAGGCAGGATGAGGAGTAGGAGGAGTTTGGAACAGGAGGCAAACTGAAGCACCCTGCAATCCTCGGCGGTGGAAGATGCGCCCCAAAAATTTGGAAGGTGTATCTCACACGTACCGATACAGACTATGCCGCAATTGAATTCTTTTTACCCCAAAGGGTGTCGATTGAATAGAAGAATAGAAAATATGATATCAAAAGGTGTATCTCACACGTACAGACAAAGACTAGGCCCCGATTACCATTTTTTGTACCCTAAAGGCAGGATGAGGAGTAGGAGGAGTTTGGAACAGGAGGCAAACTGAAGCACCCTGCAATCCTCGGCGGTGGAAGATGCGCCCCAAAAATCTGGAAGGTGTATCTCACACGTACCGATACAGACTATGCCGCAATTGAATTCTTTTTACCCCAAAGGGTGTCGATTGAATAGCAGAAGAGAAAATATGATATCAAAAGGTGTATCTGACACGTACAAAACCAGACTAGGCCCAATTACAATTTTTTGTACCCTAAAGGCAGGATGAGGAGTAGGAGGAGTTCGGAACAAGCAGGAGGCAAACTGAAGCACCCTGCAATCCTCGGCGGTGTAAGATGCGCCCAAAAAATTGGAAAGGTGTTTCTCACACGTACCGATACAGACTATGCCACAATTTAATTCTTTTTACCCCAAAGGGTGTACATTGAATAGCGGAATAGAAAATATGATATCAATAGGTGTATCTGACACGTACAAACCCAGACTAGGCCCCGATTACAATTTTTTGTACCCTAAAGGCAGGATGAGGAGTAGGAGGAGTTCGGAACAGGAGGCAAACTGAAGCACCCTGCAATCCTCGGCGGTGTAAGATGCACCCAAAAATTTGGAAGGTGTATCTCACACGTACCGATACAGACTATGCGTCAATTTAATTCCTTCTACCCCAAAGGGTGTAGATTGAATAGCGGACTAGAAAATATGATATCAAAAGGTGTATCTGACACGTACAAACCTAGACTAGGCCCCGATTACAATTTTTTGTACCCTAAAGGCAGGATGAGGAGTAGGAGGAGTTCAGAACAGGAGGCAAACTGAAGCACCCTGAAATCCTCGGTGGTGGAAGATGCGCCCCAAAAATTTGGAAGGTGTATCCCACACGTACTGATACAGACTGTGCCGCAATTTAATTCTTTTTACCCCAAAGGGTGCAGATTGAATAGCGGAATAGAAAATATGATATCAAAAGGTGTATCTCAAACGTACAGACCCAGACTAGGCCCCGATTACCATTTTTTGTACCCTAAAGGCAGGATGAGGAGTAGGAGGAGTTTGGAACAGGAGGCAAACTGAAGCACCCTGCAATCCTCGGCGGTGGAAGATGCGCCCCAAAAATTTGGAAGGTGTATCTCACACGTACCGATACAGACTATGCCGCAATTGAATTCTTTTTACCCCAAAGGGTGTCGATTGAATAGAAGAATAGAAAATATGATATCAAAAGGTGTATCTCACACGTACAGACCCAGACTAGGCCCCGATTACCATTTTTTGTACCCTAAAGGCAGGATGAGGAGTAGGAGGAGTTTGGAACAGGAGGCAAACTGAAGCACCCTGCAATCCTCGGCGGTGGAAGATGCGCCCCAAAAATTTGGAAGGTGTATCTCACACGTACCGATACAGACTATGCCGCAATTGAATTCTTTTTACCCCAAAGGGTGTCGATTGAATAGCAGAATAGAAAATATGATATCAAAAGGTGTATCTGACACGTACAAAACCAGACTAGGCCCAATTACAATTTTTTGTACCCTAAAGGCAGGATGAGGAGTAGGAGGAGTTCGGAACAAGCAGGAGGCAAACTGAAGCACCCTGCAATCCTCGGCGGTGTAAGATGCGCCCAAAAAATTGGAAAGGTGTTTCTCACACGTACCGATACAGACTATGCCACAATTTAATTCTTTTTACCCCAAAGGGTGTACATTGAATAGCGGAATAGAAAATATGATATCAATAGGTGTATCTGACACGTACAAACCCAGACTAGGCCCCGATTACAATTTTTTGTACCCTAAAGGCAGGATGAGGAGTAGGAGGAGTTCGGAACAGGAGGCAAACTGAAGCACCCTGCAATCCTCGGCGGTGTAAGATGCACCCAAAAATTTGGAAGGTGTATCTCACACGTACCGATACAGACTATGCCGCAATTTAATTCTTTTTACCCCAAAGGGTGTACATTGAATAGCGGAATAGAAAATATGATATCAATAGGTGTATCTGACACGTACAAACCCAGACTAGGCCCCGATTACAATTTTTTGTACCCTAAAGGCAGGATGAGGAGTAGGAGGAGTTCGGAACAGGAGGCAAACTTTAGCACCCTGCAATCCTCGGCGGTGTAAGATGCACCCAAAAAATTGGAAAGGTGTATCTCACACGTACCGATAAAGACTATGCCGCAATTTAATTCTCTTTACCACAAATGGTGTAGGTTGAATAGCGGAATAGAAAATATGATATCAAAAGGTGTATCTGACACGTACAAACCCAGACTAGGCCCCGATTACAATTTTTTGTACCCTAAAGGCAGGATGAGGAGTAGCAGGAGTTCGGAACAGGCAGGAGGCAAACTGAAGCACCCTGCAATCCTCGGTGGTGGAAGATGCGCCCCAAAAATTTGGAAGGTGTATCTCACACGTACCAATACAGACTATGCCGCAATTTAATTCTTTTTACACCAAAGGGTGTAGATTGAATAGCGGAATAGAAAAAATGATATCAAAAGGTGTATCTGACACGTACAAACCCAGACTAGGCCCTGATTACAATTCTTTGTACCCTAAAGGCAGGATGAGGAGTAGGAGGAGTTTGGAACAGGAGGCAAACTGAAGCACCTTGAAATCCTCGGCGGTGGAAGATGCGCCCCAAAAATTTGGAAGGTGTATCTCACACGTACCGATACTGACTATGCGGCAATGTAATTCTTTTTACCCCAAAGGGTGTAGATTGAATAGCGGAATAGAAAATATGATATCAAAAGGTGTATCTCACACGTACAGACCCAGACTAGGCCCCGATTACCATTTTTTGTACCCTAAAGGCAGGATGAGGAGTAGGAGGAGTTTGGAACAGGAGGCAAACTGAAGCACCCTGCAATCCTCGGCGGTGGAAGATGCTCCCCAAAAATTTGGAAGGTGTATCTCACACGTACCGATACAGACTATGCTGCAATTTAATTCTTTTTACCCCAAAGGGTGTCGATTGAATAGCAGAATAGAAAATATGATATCAAAAGGTGTATCTGACACGTACAAAACCAGACTAGGCCCGATTACAATTTTTTGTACCCTAAAGGCAGGATGAGGAGTAGGAGGAGTTCAGAACAAGCAGGAGGCAAACTGAAGCACCCTGCAATCCTCGGCGGTGTAAGATGCGCCCAAAAAATTGGAAAGGTGTATCTCACACGTACCGATACAGACTATGCCGCAACTTAATTCCTTTTACCCCAAAGGGTGTAGATTGAATAGTGGAATAGAAAATATGATATCAAAAGGTGTATCTGACACGTACAAACCCAGACTAGGCCCCAATTACAATTTTTTGTACCCTAAAGGCAGGATTAGGAGTAGGATGAGTTCGGAACAGGAGGCAAACTGAAGCACCCTGCAATCCTCGGCGGTGTAAGATGCACCCAAAAAATTGGAAAGGTGTATCTCACACGTACCGATAAAGACTATGCCGCAATTTAATTCTTTTTACCACAAAGGGTGTAGATTGAATAGCGGAATAGAAAATATGATATCAAAAGGTGTATCTGACACCTACAAACCCAGACTAGGCCCCGATTACAATTTTTTGTACCCTAAAGGCAGGATGAGGAGTAGCAGGTGTTCGGAACAGGCAGGAGGCAAACTGAAGCACCCTGCAATCCTCGGCGGTGGAAGATGCGCCCCAAAAATTTGGAAGGTGTATCTCACACGTACCGATACAGACTATGCGTCAATTTAATTCCTTCTACCCCAAAGGGTGTAGATTGAATAGTGGACTAGAAAATATGATATCAAAAGGTGTATCTGACACGTACAAACCTAGACTAGGCCCCGATTACAATTTTTTGTACCCTAAAGGCAGGATGAGGAGTAGGAGGAGTTCAGAACAGGAGGCAAACTGAAGCACCCTGAAATCCTCGGTGGTGGAAGATGCGCCCCAAAAATTTGGAAGGTGTATCCCACACGTACCGATACAGACTGTGCCGCAATTTAATTCTTTTTACCCCAAAGGGTGCAGATTGAATAGCGGAATAGAAAATATGATATCAAAAGGTGTATCTCAAACGTACAGACCCAGACTAGGCCCCGATTACCATTTTTTGTACCCTAAAGGCAGGATGAGGAGTAGGAGGAGTTTGGAACAGGAGGCAAACTGAAGCACCCTGCAATCCTCGGCGGTGGAAGATGCGCCCCAAAAATTTGGAAGGTGTATCTCACACGTACCGATACAGACTATGCCGCAATTGAATTCTTTTTACCCCAAAGGGTGTCGATTGAATAGAAGAATAGAAAATATGATATCAAAAGGTTTATCTGACACGTACAAAACCAGACTAGGCCCGATTACAATTTTTTGTACCCTAAAAGCAGGATGAGGAGTAGGAGGAGTTTGGAACAAGCAGGAGGCAAACTGAAGCACCCTGCAATCCTCGGCGGTGTAAGATGCGCCCAAAAAATTGGAAAGGTGTATCTCACACGTACCGATACAGACTATGCCGCAATTTAATTCTTTTTACCCCAAAGGGTGTAGATTGAATAGCGGAATAGAAAATATGATATCAAAAGGTGTATCTCACACATACAAACCTAGACTAGGCCCCGATTACAATTTTTTGTACCCTAAAGGCAGGATGAGGAGTAGGAGGAGTTCGGAACAAGAGGCAAGCTGAAGCACCCTGCAATCCTCGGCGGTGTAAGATGCACCCAAAAAATTGGAAAGGTGTATCTCACACGTACCGATAAAGACTATGCCGCAATTTAATTCTTTTTACCACAAAGGGTGTAGATTGAATAGCGGAATAGAAAATATGATATCAAAAGGTGTATCTGACACGTACAAACCCAGACTAGGCCTCGATTACAATTTTTTGTACCCTAAAGGCAGGATGAGGAGTAGCAGGAGTTCGGAACAGGCAGGAGGCAAACTGAAGCACCCTGCAATCCTCTGTGGTGGAAGATGCGCCCCAAAAATTTGGAAGGTGTATCTCACACATACCAATACAGACTATGCCGCAATTTAATTCTTTTTACCCCAAAGGGTGTAGATTAAATAGCGGAATAGAAAAAATAATATCAAAAGGTGTATCTGACAAGTACAAACCCAGACTAGGCCCCGATTACAATTTTTTGTACCCTAAAGGCAGGATGAGGAGTAGGAGGAGTTTGGAACAGGAGGCAAACTGAAGCACCTTGAAATCCTCGGCGGTGGAAGATGCACCCCAAAAATTTGGAAGGTGTATCTCACACGTACCGATACAGACTATGCCGCAATGTAATTCTTTTTACCCCAAAGGGTGTAGATTGAATAGCGGAATAGAAAATATGATATCAAAAGGTGTATCTCACACGTACAGACCCAGACTAGGCCCCGATTACCATTTTTTGTACCCTAAAGGCAGGATGAGGAGTAGGAGGAGTTCGGAACAGGAGGCAAACTGAAGCACCCTGCAATCCTCGGCGGTGGAAGATGCTCCCCAAAAATTTGGAAGGTGTATCTCACACGTACCGATACAGACTATGCCGCAATTTAATTCTTTTTACCCCAAAGGGTGTCGATTGAATAGCAGAATAGAAAATATGATATCAAAAGGTGTATCTGACACGTACAAAACCAGACTAGGCCCGATTACAAATTTTTGTACCCTAAAGGCAGGATGAGGAGTAGGAGGAGTTCGGAACAAGCAGGAGGCAAACTGAAGCACCCTGCAATCCTCGGCGGTGTAAGATGCGCCGAAAAAATTGGAAAGGTGCATCTCGCACGTACCGATACAGACTATGCCGCAATTTAATTCCTTTTACCCCAAAGGGTGTAGATTGAATAGTGGAATAGAAAATATGATATCAAAAGGTGTATCTGACACGTACAAACCCAGACTAGGCCCTGATTACAATTTTTTGTACCCTAAAGGCAGGATTAGGAGTAGGAGGAGTTCGGAACAAGAGGCAAGCTGAAGCACCCTGCAATCCTCGGCGGTGTAAGATGCACCCAAAAAATTGGAAAGGTGTATCTCACACGTACCGATAAAGACTATGCCGCAATTTAATTCTTTTTACCACAAAGGGTGTAGATTGAATAGCGGAATAGAAAATATGATATCAAAAGGTGTATCTGACACGTACAAACCCAGACTAGGCCTCGATTACAATTTTTTGTACCCTAAAGGCAGGATGAGGAGTAGCAGGAGTTCGGAACAGGCAGGAGGCAAACTGAAGCACCCTGCAATCCTCTGTGGTGGAAGATGCGCCCCAAAAATTTGGAAGGTGTATCTCACACATACCAATACAGACTATGCCGCAATTTAATTCTTTTTACCCCAAAGGGTGTAGATTAAATAGCGGAATAGAAAAAATAATATCAAAAGGTGTATCTGACAAGTACAAACCCAGACTAGGCCCCGATTACAATTTTTTGTACCCTAAAGGCAGGATGAGGAGTAGGAGGAGTTTGGAACAGGAGGCAAACTGAAGCACCTTGAAATCCTCGGCGGTGGAAGATGCACCCCAAAAATTTGGAAGGTGTATCTCACACGTACCGATACAGACTATGCCGCAATGTAATTCTTTTTACCCCAAAGGGTGTAGATTGAATAGCGGAATAGAAAATATGATATCAAAAGGTGTATCTCACACGTACAGACCCAGACTAGGCCCCGATTACCATTTTTTGTACCCTAAAGGCAGGATGAGGAGTAGGAGGAGTTCGGAACAGGAGGCAAACTGAAGCACCCTGCAATCCTCGGCGGTGGAAGATGCTCCCCAAAAATTTGGAAGGTGTATCTCACACGTACCGATACAGACTATGCCGCAATTTAATTCTTTTTACCCCAAAGGGTGTCGATTGAATAGCAGAATAGAAAATATGATATCAAAAGGTGTATCTGACACGTACAAAACCAGACTAGGCCCGATTACAAATTTTTGTACCCTAAAGGCAGGATGAGGAGTAGGAGGAGTTCGGAACAAGCAGGAGGCAAACTGAAGCACCCTGCAATCCTCGGCGGTGTAAGATGCGCCGAAAAAATTGGAAAGGTGCATCTCGCACGTACCGATACAGACTATGCCGCAATTTAATTCCTTTTACCCCAAAGGGTGTAGATTGAATAGTGGAATAGAAAATATGATATCAAAAGGTGTATCTGACACGTACAAACCCAGACTAGGCCCTGATTACAATTTTTTGTACCCTAAAGGCAGGATTAGGAGTAGGAGGAGTTCGGAACAGGCAGGAGGCAAACTGAAGCACCCTGCAATCCTCGGTGGGGTAAGATGCGCCCAAAAAATTGGAAAGGTGTATCTCACACGTACCAATACAGACTTACCGCAATTTAATTCCTTTTACCCCAAAGGGTGTAGATTGAATAGCGGAATAGAAAATATGATATCAAAAGGTGTATCTCACACGTACAGACCCAGACTAGGCCCCGATTACCATTTTTTGTACCCTAAAGGCAGGATGAGAAGTAGAAGGAGTTTGGAACAGGAGGCAAACTGAAGCACCCTGCAATCCTCGGCGGTGGAAGATGCTCCCCAAAAATTTGGGAGGTGTATCTCACACGTACCGATACAGACTATGCCGCAATTTAATTCTTTTTACCCCAAAGGGTGTCGATTGAATAGCAGAATAGAAAATATGATATCAAAAGGTGTATCTGACACGTACTGAACCAGACTAGGCCCGATTACAATTTTTTGTACCCTAAAGGCAGGATGAGGAGTAGGAGGAGTTCGGAACAAGCAGGAGGCAAACTGAAGCACCCTGCAATCCTCGGCGGTGTAAGATGCGCCCAAAAAATTGGAAAGGTGTATCTCACACGTACCGATACAGACTATGCCGCAATTTAATTCCTTTTACCCCAAAGGGTGTAGATTGAACATTGGAATAGAAAATATGATATTTAAAGGTGTATCTGACACGTACAAACCCAGACTAGGCCCCGATTACAATTTTTTGCACCCTAAAGGCAGGATTAGGAGTAGGAGGAGTTCGGAACAGGCAGGAGGCAAACTGAAGCCCCCTGCAATCCTCGGCGGTGGAAGATGCGCCCCAAAAATTTGGAAGGTGTATCTCAAACGTACCGATACAGACTATGCCGCAATTTAATTCTTTTTACCCCAAAGGGTGTAGATTGAATAGCGGAATAGAAAATATGATATCAAAAGGTGTATCTGACACGTACAAACCCAGACTAGGCCCCGATTACAATTTTTTGTACCCTAAAGGCAGGATGAGGAGTAGGAGGAGTAGGAGGAGTTCGGAACAGGAGGCAAACTGAAGCACCCTGCAATACTCGGCGATGGAAGATGCGCCCCAAAAATTTGCAAGGTGTATCTCACACGTACCGATACAGACTATGCCGCAATTTAATTATTTTTACCCCAAAGGGTGTAGATTGAATAGCGGAATAGAAAATATGATATCAAAAGGTGTATCTCACACGTACAGACCTAGACTAGGCCCCGATTACTATTTTTTGTACCCTAAAGGCAGGATGAGGAGTAGGAGGAGTTCAGAACAGGAGGCAAACTGAAGCACCCTGAAATCCTCAGCGGTGGAAGATGCGTCCCAAAAATTTGGAAGGTGTATCTCACACGTACCGATACAGACTATGCTGCAATTTAATTATTTTTACCCCAAAGGGTGTAGATTGAATAGCAGAATAGAAAATATGCAGCAGTGTCTTATGTTTTATGTCACGGTCAGCTCTGCAGCAGGCTATGAAGCGAAAAAAAAAGAAAATTCCCCTTTAAGTTTGTAATTTTTAAATAGATTAGTACAGACTATGCCACAATTTAATTTTGTTTAACCCAAAAGGGTGTATATTGAATAGTGGAATAGAAAAAAGTGTATAAAATTGAAAATCACTCAATAGCACATGTGAACACAGCAGTGTCTTATGTCATGGTCAGCTCAGAGTCAGCAGCAAGCAGGCTATGAAGGGGGGAAAAAAATTCCACTTTAACTTGTAGTAAAATATAGCTGATGAACGCTGCACACAACTGACTGATAAAAATTGATTTTTTTTCTCCCTCCTCCTCAGTGGGCTCAAGTGAGGGCAAAAAGATTGTTCACTGCACCACCCCCACACAGCAAAATCGATGTAAACTGTCCCTGCCTAATCTCTGCAGCCTGTCCCTAAAATGCTCAAAAAGATCGTTCACTGCACCACCCCCACACAGCAAAATCGATGTAGACTGTCCCTGCATAATCTCTCCAGCCTGTCCCTAAAATGCTCAAAAAGATCATTCACTGCACAACCCCCCACACAGCAAAATCAATGTAGACTGTCCCAGCCTAATCTCTGCAGCCTGTCCCTAAAATGCTTAAATAACTTTCCCTGCCTACACTCCGACCTGTCCCTGCATTCTTTTCGGACACAATTTTTCACTGTCTGTCCCTAATCAGCAGCCAGCACGTATGATGTGTGCTCTCTCCCTAATACTACAGCAGAATGACGCAGCGCGCTGGGTCTCAAACTTATAAAGACATGGTCACATGCTTCAGATGGCCAATCACATTAGTAGGCATGGCTGGGATGGCTTAAGGCACACCAGTTAAACGCTTGTTGATTGGCTGTTGAAAGCCTGCCATTAAAAGCGCGCCATTACATACAAAACAAGAAATAAAATAACCGAAAACGGATTTTAAACCTGAACATACAGTAAAGTTTTCGGGTCCGTGTTAGGGTAACAAAAATCCAATTATTCGGTACAAACCCGAATAATACAGTCCGTGTTCGCTCAACACTAATTTTGACTAAAAAAGGCTTTTTAGACACTTGGAGACCAAAATAGAGTCATTTTGACCAAAAACATTTTTCAGGCCATCGGAGCCCAAATGGCCGGTTTTAGACAAATATTTTGACTAATTTCTTTTCAGACCTTTGGTGACCAAATGCAGTTATTTTACAAAAAAGGCTTCTTAGACACCTGAAGACCAAAATAGAGTCATTTTGACCAAATATAATTTTTCAGGCCATTTGAGCCCAAATGTCTAAAATCTTGTCTAAAACCGTTTTTTTTTAGGGTCTAAAAGATAAAAAATACAGTCAATTTGACAAATTTTTTTTCAGACCTTTGGTGACCAAATGCAGTTATTTTGACTAAAAAAGGCTTTTTTAGACACTTGGAGACCAAAATAGAGTCATTTTGACCCAAAAAATTTTTTCAGGCCATTGGAGCCAAATGTCTAAAATCTTGTCTAAAACCGGCTTTTTAAGGCTCTAAAAGACAAAAATATAGTCATTTGGACTAAATTGTCTTTTCAGACCTTTGGTGACCAAATGCAATTCTCTTGACTTAAAAAGGCTTTTCAGACACTTGGAGACCAAAATAGAGTCATTTTGACCAAAAATTTTTTCAGGAAATTGAAGCCCAAATGACCGGTTTTAGACAAATCTTGTCTAAAACCGGCTTTTTAAGGCTCTAAAAGACAAAAATACAGTCATTTTGACTAAAAAAATTCAGACCTTTGGTGACCAAATGCAGTTATCTAAAACCGGCTTTTTAACCACTTGCCGACTGCCTAACGACGATTTACGTCGGCAGTCAGCCCCTCACAGGCAAAGTGACATCGCTAGCCTGTGAGGGTCTAGGGAGTGAGCGCGCTCCGCCGGAGGCGCGCTCCTGCGTGGTCACGGACCCCACCACGCGTGTGACCGGCAAACCCGACGTCGGGAGAGAGGGGAGAGGAGAAAGTCAGGCGGCTAGTGTAAACAAGCCGCCTGTCATTCTCCCCTGTGTAGAAACTGTGATCACAAGGTTCTACTATGTAGGATTGTTGATCACTGTTTCTACAGCTCAACCCACAGCCAATCACAGTTAGAATCATGCCCCTAGGGACACACACAGCCCCTCCCTCTCAAATAAAGTTAACCCCTTCACTACCAGTGTCATTTTGCAGTAACAGTGCATATGTATAGCACTGATTACTGCAGTAATGTCACTGGTAACCCCAAAAGTGTAAAAAATGTCAGTCAAGGGTCCGATCTGTCCGCCGCAATGTCGCAGTACCCCAAAAAAAATCGCAGATCGCCGCCAGTACGCGTTAAAAAAAACAACAAAAATGACAAAAATCTTTCCCTTTGTTAGTAAACGCGATAACTTTTGCGCAAACCAATCAAAATACGCTTTTTGCGATTTATTTTTACCAAACATAGGTAGCATAAAACAAATTGGCCGAAAATGTAAAAAATTTTTTGATTTTTACATTTTTTTGGGAATTTCATATAAAAAATGTGGAAAATATTGTTATTTTTGCAAAATTGATGCTCTTTTTTTGTTTATAGCGCATGATCAAAAAATCGCACAGGTGATCAAATACCACCAAAAGAACGCTCGTTTTGTGGGAAAAAAATGGATGCCAAATTCGTTTAGGTACAGCGTCGCACGACCGCGCAATTGTCCGTTAAAGTCACGCAGGGCCGAATCACAAAATACCCTCTGCTCAGGAAGGGGGTAAAATCTTCCGGGGCTTAAGTGGTTAAGACTCTAAAAGACAAAAATACAGTCATTTTGACTAAAAATCTTTTTCAGACCTTTGGTGACCAAATGCAGTTATTTTGACTAAAAAAGGCTTTTTAGACACTTGGAGACCAAAACAGAATCATTTTGACGAAAAAAAAATTTCAGGCCTTTGGAGCCCAAATGGCCGGTTTTAGACAAATCTTGTCTAAACACAGCTTTTTAAGGCTCTAAAATTTTCCGGGGCTTAAGTGGTTAAGACTCGAAAGACAAAAATACAGTAATTTTGACAAAAAAATTTCAGACCTTTGGTGACCAAATGCAGTTATTTTGACTAAAATAGGCTTTTTAGACACTTGGAGACCAAAATACAGTCATTTTGACCCCAAAAAAATGTTCAGATCATTGGAGACAAAATGCAGTAATCTTGTCTAAAACTGGCTTTTTAAGACTCTAAAAGACAAAAATACAGTGATTTTGACTAAAACATTTTTCAGACCATTGGTGACCAAATGCAGTTATTTTGACTAAAAAAGGCTTTTTAGACACTTGGAGACCAAAATAGAGTCATTTTGACCAAAAAAATGTTCAGGCCATTGGAGAGCAAAATGCAGTTATCTTGTCTAAAACCGGCTTTTTAAGACTCTAAAATACAAAAAAACAGTCATTTTGACTAAAATTTTTTTTTCATTCACAGGATACAGAAGTAAGTGTCGGCCGTAAAAGGCCCAAAAAATTAGCCCACATGGGTTTAATTGACAGCTAAGAACGTAGTATTCTGTGGCTGAAGGTACATTCACACAGTATACAGAAGCAAGTATCAGCCTGTATAGGCCCCAAAACTTAGCTCACATGGGTTTAACTGACAGCAAAAAACGTAGTGTATTTGATGGCTGGAGGTACATTAGGCATTCACACAGTATACAGAAGTAAGTGTCGGCCTGTATTGGCCCCAAAAATAGCTTGCATGGGTTTAACTGACAGCAAAGAACGTAGTATTTGATGGCTAGAGGTACATTAGGCATTCACACAGTATAAAGAAGTAAGTGTCGGCATGTATAGGCCCCAAAAAATAGCTCATATGGGTTTACCTGACAGTTAAGAATGTAGTTTTTGTTGGCTGAAGGTACATTAGGCCTTCACAGGATACAGAAGTAAGTGTCGGCCTGTATAGTCCCCAAAAATTAGCCCACATGGGTTTTACTGACAGCTAAGAATGTAGTATTTTGCGGCTGAAGGTACATTAGGCATTCACACAGTATACAGAAGTAAGTGTCGGCCTGTATAGGCGCCAAAAATTAGCTCACATGGCAGCAAAGAATTAAAAAGCCGCTTTTAGACAAGATAACTGCATGTGGTAACCAATAGCCTGAAAAAATATTTTGGGTCAAAATGACTCTATTTTGGTTTTCAAGTGTCTAAAAAGCCTTTTTATAGTCAAAATAACTGCATTTGATCACCAAAGGTCTGAAAAAAAATTTAGTCAAAATGACTGTATTTTTGTCTTTTAGAGTCTTAAAACACTCTAAAACTCTTTTTAGATAAGATAACTGCATTTGGTCTCCAATGGCCTGAAAAAAAGTTTTTTGGTCAAAATTACTCTATTTTGGTCTTAAAGTGTCTAAAAAGCCTTTGTTAGTCAAGATAACTGCATTTGGTCACCAAAGGTCTGAAAATTGTTTATTAGACAAAATGACTGTATTTTCATCTTTTAGAGTCTTAAAAAGCCGGTTTTAGACAAGATAATTGCTTATCGTAACCAATGGCCTGAAAAAATTTGTTTGGTCAAAATAAATCTATTTTGGTCTCCAAGTGTCTAAAAAGCCTTTTTTAGTCAAAATACCTGCATTTGGTCACCAAAGGTCTGAAATTTTTTTGGTCAAAATGACTGTATTTTCGTCTTTTAGAATTTTAAAAAGCGGGTTTTGGACAAGATAATTGCATTTAGTAACCAATGGCCTGAAACATTTTTTTGGGTCAAATTGGCTCAATTTTTGTCTCCAAGTGTCTAAAAAGCCTTTTTCAGTCGTATTAACTGCCTTTGGTCACCAAAGGTCTGAAATTTTTTTGTCAAAATGACTGTATTTTCGTCTTTTAGAGTCTTAAAAAGCCGCTTTTAGACAAGATAACTGCATTTGGTCTCCAATGGCCTGAAAAAAATTATTTTGGTCAAAATGACTCTGTTTTGGTCTTCAATTGTCAAAAAAGCATTTTTTAGTCAAAATAACTGCTTTTGGTCACCAAAGGTCTGAACATTTTTTTTAGAAAAATAACTGTATTTTTGTTTTTTAGAGTCTTAAAACACCGGTTTTAGACAAGATAACTGCATTTGGTAAACCATTGGCCTGAAAAAATTTTTTTGCTCAAAATGTCTCTATTTTGGTTTTCAAGTGTCTAAAAAGCCTCTTTTGTAGTCAAAATGACTCTACTTTGGTCTCCAAGTGTATAAAAAGCCTTTTTTTGTCAAAATAACTGCATTTGGTCACCAAAGGTCTGAAAAAAATTTAGTCAAAATGACTGTATTTTTGTCTTTTAGAGCCTTAAAAAGCTGGTTTTAGACAAGATTTGTCTAAAACCGGCCATTTGGGCTCCAATGGCATGAAAAAGTTTTTCTGGTCAAAATGACTCTATTTTAGTCTCCAGGTGTCTAAAAAGCCTTTTTTAGTCAAAATAACTGCATTTGGTCACCAAAGGCCTGACAAAATGTTTTAGTCAAAATGACTGTATTTTTGTCTTTTAGAGTCTTTTGTCAAAATTAATGTATTTAGTATTCTGTGGCTGAAGGCCTTCACAGGATACAGAAGTAAGTGTCGGCCATAAAAGTCCCCAAAAATTAGCCTGACAGCTAAGAACGTAGTATTTGGTGGCTGAAGGTACATTAGGCATTCACAGGGTACAGAAGAAAGTGTCGGCCTGTATAGGCCCCAAAAATTAGCCCACATGAGTTTAACTGACAGCTAAGAACGTAGTATTCTGTGGCTGAAGGTGAGTGTCAGGTAAACCTATGTGGGCTCATTTCTGGGGCCTTTTATGACCGACACTTACTTCTGTATCCTGTGAATGCCTAATGTACCTTTAGCCATTAAATACTACGTTCTTTGCTGTCAGTTAAACCCATGTGAGCTACTTTTTGGGGCCTATAAAGGCCGACACTAACTTCTGTATACTGTGTGAATGCCTAATGTACCTCTAGCCATCAAATACTACATTCTTTGCTGTCAGTTAAACCCATGTGAGCTAATTTTTGGGGCCCATACAGGCCGACACTTACTTCTGTATACTGTGTGACTGCCTAATGTACCTTCAGCCACAGAATACTACGTTCTTAGCTGTCCGTAAAACCCACATGTGAGCTAATTATTGGGGACTATACAGGCCGACACTTACTTCTGTATCCTGTGAATGCCTAATGTACCTCTAGCCATCAAATACTACGTTCTTTGCTGTCAGTCAAACCCATGTGAGCTATTTTTTTGGGCCTATACATGCCGACTCTTACTTCTGTATACTGTGTAAATGCCTAATGTACCTCTAGCCATCAAATACTACATTCTTTGCTGTCAGTTAAACCCATGTGAGCTAATTTTTGGGGCCTATACAGGCCGACACTTACTTCTGTAAACTGTGTGAATGCCTGTTGTCAAAAACCGTCCATTTGGGCTGCAATGGCCTGAAAATGACTGTATTTTTGTCTTTTATATATTTTTATAGTCTTTTTTATATTTTTGTCTTTTAGAGCCTTAAAAAGCCGGTTTTAGACAAGATTTTAGACATTTGGCTCCAATGGCCTGAAAGAAATGTTTTGGTCAAAATGACTCTATTTTGGTCTCCAAGTGTCTAAAAACCTTTTGTTAGTCAAAATAACGGCATTTGGTCACCAAAGGTCTGAAAAAATTTAGTCAAAATTATTGTATTTTTGTCTTTTAGAGCCTTAAAAAGCCGGTTTTAGACAAGATTTATCTAAAACCGGCCATTTGGGCTCCAATGGCCTGAAAATAAATTTTCGGTCAAAATTACTCTATTTTGGTCTCCAAGTGTCTAAAAATCCTTTTTTTAGTCAAAATAACTGCATTTGGTCACCAAAGGTCAGAAAAAAAATTTCGTCAAAATGACTATATTTTTGTCTTTTAAAGCCTTAAAAAGCCGGTTTTAGAAAAGATTTTAGACATTTGGCTTTAATGGCCATGAAAAAAATGTTTTGGTCAAAATGACTATTTTGGTCTCCAAGTGTCTAAAAACGTTTTGTTAGTCAAAATAACGGCATTTGGTCACCAAAGGTCTGGAAAAAAAAATGTAGTCAAAATGTCTGCATTTTTGTCTTTTAGAGCCTTAAAAAGCTGGTTTAAGACAAGATTTGTCTAAAACCGGCCATTTGGGCTCCAATGGCCTGAAAAAAATGTTTTGGTCAAAATTACTCTATTTTGGTCTCCAAGTGTCTAAAAAGTCTTTTTAAGTCAAAATAACGGCATTTGGTCACCAAAGGTCTGGAAAAAAATTTGGTCCAAATGACTATATTTTTGTCTTTTAGAGCCTTAAAAAGCCGGTTTTAGACAAGATTTTAGACATTTGGCTCCAATAGCCTGAAAATTTTTTTGGGGTCAAAATGACTCAATTTTGGTCTCCAAGTGTCTAAAAAGCCTTCCTTTTTTAGTCAAAATAACTGCATTTGGTCACCAAAGGTATGAAAAACAAATATTTTGGTCTCCAAGTGTCTAAAAAGCCTTTTTTAGTCAAAATAACTGCATTTGGTCACCAAAGGTCTGAAAAAATTTAAGTCAAAATGAATGTATTTTTGTCTTTTAGAGAATTAAAAAGCTGGTTTTAGACAAGATTTGTCTAAAACTGGCCATTTGGGCTCCAATGGCGTGAAAAAATTTTTTGATCAAATTGACTCTATTTTGGTCTCCAAGTGTCTAACCACTTTACCACCGGAGGATTTTGCTGTCTTACGTCCAGGCCACTTTTTGTGCTTCGGCACTGTGCGACTAACTGACAATTGTGCCGTCATGCAATGTGGTACCCAAATGAAATTTACGTCCTTTTTTTCCCACAAACAGAGCTTTCTTTTGGTGGTATTTGATCACCTCTGCGCTTTTTATTTTTTGCCATATTAATAAAAAAAGAGCAAATATTTTGCAAAAAAATGACATTTTCAACTTTGTCTTTTAAAAAATATCCAATATACTCAATTTATGTCATTTTTTTGGCCAAAATATGTCTTTGACAAAAAAAATTCAATAAGCATATTTTTATTGGTTTGCGCAAAAGTTATAGCGTCTACAAACTATGGTGTAAATACTGAAATTTTACGCAGCTTTCATTTCTGACTGCCTATCTCATTTCATGAAGTGCTAAAATGGCAGGGCAGTACAAGACCCCCCAAATTACCACTTTTTGGAAAGTAGACATCCTAAGGAATGTTCTGAGAGGCATGTTGAGCTCATTGAATATTTAATTTTTTAGTCACAGGTGTTTGAAAAATGACTAAAAAAACTTTTTTTTTTAACACAAAGTTGTATCTAAAAGATAAATTAATTACACCCCAAAATACATTCTGCTGCTTCTCCTGAGTATGAGGATACCCCATGTGTGAGACTTTTTGGGAGCCTAGCTGTGTACGGGACCCCGAAAATCAATCTCCATCTTTAGGTTTTCTAATGGCGTAAATTTTTGATTTTACTCCTCACTACCCATCACAGTTTCGGAGGCCCTGAAATTTCAAGATAGCACAAAACCCCCCCAAATGACCCCATTTTGCAAAGTAGACACCCCAAGCTATTTGCTGAGAGGCATGGTGAGTCCATGGAATATTTTATATTTTGCCACAAGTTCCGGGAAATATATTATTATTATTTTTTTTTTTTACACAAAGTTGTCACTAAATTATATATTTCTCACACATGCCATGGGTATATGTGGAATGACACCCCAAAATACATTCTGCTGTTTCTCCTGAGTACAGGGATACCCCATGTGTGAGACTTTTTTGGAGTCTAGCCGAGTACAGACCCCCGAAATTCAATCACCACTTTCAGGCTTTCCAAGGGCGTAAATTGTTGATTTCACTCCTGGCTACCTATCACAGTTTCCGAGGCAATGAAATGCCAAGACAGCACCACCCCCCCCCCCAAATGACCCCTTTTCGGAAAGTAGACACCCTAATCTATTTGTAAAGAGGCATGTTGAGTGTTTTGCAGATCTCACTTTTTGTCACAAAGTTTTGGAAATTGAAAAAAGAGGAAAAAAATACATTTTCCTGTTTTTTCTTCATTTTCCAAAAAAAATGAGAGATGCAAAATACTCACCATGCCTCTCAGCAAATATATTGGAGTGTCTACTTTGCAAAATGGGGTCATTTGGGGGGGTTGTGTGCCATCTTGGAATTTCATGGCCTTCAAAAGTGTGATAGGTGGGGGGGCGTGGCCAGGAACGGCATGTCAGAGGACGCATCTCACTGAGCTCCCTCTCGAATCCATACATCGATCCTTTCCCCGGTCTCCTACGCCGCTTACCGGGTATTGGCGGCATCCCTGTACCGTCGGGTACACGCCTGTGATCCCTCCGGCTGGCCTTCGGGCGATGCACCGCCGCAAATTGCGGGAGAACTCCGGGATGTCTGGGCCCCAAAATGGCGCTGCGCACGGCCTGCCGCAGCGGACAAGAGGCTCCGAGAAGCCCGCCACCTCCAGGAAGTCCACCAAGCCCCCAAAAAATCCACCCAAAGAGCCGCAGCGCGATATGCGCTACTATGTACAGAAATCCCCTGGCTCGGTGGGGAAAGGGAGACCTCCAGACGCCAGTACCAGTGCTTCTGGCCCCTTCAGCCCGGGTGTGGTTGGCCCTGGAGTGGAGGACTGTGCTGTTGAGGGTGAGGAGGAGATGGAGCAGGGTGACGGGAAGTGGAGGAGCAGCCCACCCTTGCAAATATCCTGCGGGCAGTTAACAGATGCAACGCCAATGTAGACCACCTCAAAAAGCAATTTGGGGGCCTGACAGAAGCGGTGTCCCTTCTTCGGCAGGACCTCCAGAAGGTCAGGGAGCGCACCACGGCTGTGGAGGGGAGAGTGAGGGACTTGGAGAACCAGCTACCCCCCTGACCAGGGAGTCCCACCATACTGCTGGCATGACCAGGGCCCTAGAACAGCGGGCTGAGGATGTCGAGAACCGCCTTCGGCGGAACAATGTTCGCATTGTGGGTCTGCCTGAGAAAGTGGAGGGGAGAGACCCCACAGACTTTGTGGACTCTTGGCTCAAAGAAACTTTTGGTGGGGATGCCTTCTCCCCTCTTTATGCCGTTGAGAGGGCCCACAGGGTTCCCCCTCGTCCCCTGCAACCGGGCCGCCCGCCAAGGACCATGCTTGCCCGCTTGCTTAATTATAGAGACAAAGAGACTATCCTGAGACTGGCGAGAGAGCGGCGGGATATACAGTATAATGGGGTGCGGGTCTCGTTTTACCCGGATTTCTCCGCTGAAGTGCAGAGGAGCAGGGCGAAATTCTTCGCGGTCAAACAGCGCCTGCAGAAACTACATGCCTCCTATGCCATGCTGTATCCTGCGAAGCTCCGTATTATTGCTGGGGGTCAACATCATTTCTTTGAGGATCCGTCGGAAGCTTCCTCGTGGATTGACCACAATGAGCATTCCCTTCGTCCTCGTCAGCTGCCTCTGGAAGATGGTGTGGCCTGAAGATTCTTCTCCGGTGCCCTTCTGCGATGATGACCCGGTAGATGCTGTTTGGGGGGCCCTGCCCCCAGCCTGGAGATGGAAGTGCCTGTGATTTTTTCCTCTCTCCTGCTACCCCCTGTTTTTGTTTTTCTCTTCCCCTGTTCTACTCCTGTTTTGCAGGTGCTAATATCCTGGAGACCGTTGGGACTCGAACTTCTGTTTGCTAGCTTGGAGCTGTAAGGTTCTGTCCATTCCGCAGAAACTTGGGTTCCTGTAAGTACTTGTGACTCATTTCCCCCTTTTTGGATGTTTTTTTTTTCTCCCCCCCTCCTTTTTTATTTTTCTGTGGGGGGTAATTTTTCTCATCCCCTCTTGGACAGTATTTGGCTTCCTCACCAGTGTGGATGAGACCTGTTGTCCTCTACATGGGAGGGGAGGCTGAGCTGGGGTGCTCCCCAGGGACTATGTCTGCGACACCGGTGTCCGAGGGCCTTTGCAGTTGGACTCTGTGTGGCCGGTTGGGGCACCCTCGGCACAGTGCTCGGTTTTTTGCACTGTTTAGTTGGAAGGTCCTGTTGACCTCCTTGAATTGGAGTCCGAATTGTACCTTTACTGTATGTCTAGCTGGTGATAGCCATGACCCCTATCTTGTACCCTATCTTGTGCGATATCCGCTGATCGGTGTCCCTGCCCCGCCGGGGCTTGTTCTGCTCTGTCGCCCACCATGACGGCTGTCCCAGTTATTTCCTGGAATGTTAGGGGGCTGAGGGACCCACTTAAGCGTTCCATGGTTTCCTCGACCCTGCGCAGGCATTTTCCAGCCATCTGTTCGTTACAGGAGACTCACTTGGATGCTGAGTCGCGATCCTGGTTGCATTATGCCTGGGCGGGCTGGGAATACCACTCCACGCACACCTCCTGTATACCTTACACTGTATCCTGGCCTTTATCTATATTCCGCCCCGAGCCACCCGGAGGTTCCGGTCTATGTACTGGGGGACTTTAATTGTGTATTGGACGCTCAGTTGGACCGACATTCTTCTGCACTGGGGAGTGGAGGCATGGGACGATCGGCCTTGGCGAAATTCGCTGAGGAAGTGGGTTGGACGGACATCTGGCAGCTCCGCAATCCGGGGACCAGGGTCTTCTCCTGCTTTTCTAAAACCCACACCTCTTTATCACGTATCGATTTGTGCCTCTGCTCCTCTTCTGCTATTAGATATGTTGACAAGGTTGATTATGCCCCCAGGGGTGTCTCAGATCATACTCCTTTGGTGCTGTGTCTAGCTGTGCGCCCCTCCGCTACCCTGCAGAGGGCGCCGTGGAAACTTAATGCCTTCTGGTTGCACTTGTTCCCCTCACATGATAGGCTTAGAGAGGCTATACGGGAGTTCTGGCAGGTACATAATGTTGCAGGGGAGTGGGGTGTACAGTGGGAAGCTTTTAAGGCCTATCTACGGGGTTTATTCATCAGGGAGGTACAGGCCATCAAGAGGAACACGGCGGCTCTGGGGGTGCAGGCTGAGGGTTTGGTGACTCAGCTGGAGGCCCGCTATATTGCGGACCCATCTGAGACTAACCGAGAGGGCTGGCTGGCTGCTCAGGAGGCTCTGGTTCGTATTAATTCCTCTGGGGCTGAACGTAGGAGGTTCTTTCAATGGCAGGCTTACTATGAGGAGGGGGAAACCACGGGCAGGTTGTTGGCCAGGATTGCCCACTCTCATCAAACGTCGCCGTCCATTGGGGCACTTATGGGTGATGGGGCCGGGTCGTGAACACCCCGGATCGGGTTATGGAGGTGCTGAGGGCATTCTACGCTACCCTATACCAATCCAGACAGGGACACACTGCTGCGGAACTCTCGGATTATGTAGATGCCATCTCCCTGCCCTGCTTGTCAGATCTGGAGAGAGCTGAACTAGAGGCTCCCCTTACCCTGAAGGAGCTTCAGAATGCGTCGGCTTCCTTCCCTAACTGTAAAGCTCCGGGGGAGGATGGGCTGCCAATGGAGGTATACAAGGAGTATGCGGAGGAGACGCTGCCGATTCTTCTGGAGGTCTTTTTGGAGGCAAAGCGGAATATGAGGTTGCCGCCTTCTATGTGTAGGGCTAATGTTATCCTCCTCTTGAAGCTGGGGAAGGACGGTCTGGACCCCGGGTCCTACCATCCTATCTCGCTCTTGCAGAGCGACATTAAGATCCTGGCGAAGGCTCTTGCACTACGACTCAACCGGTAGTTGCTTCCATTGTACATGCTGATCAATTGGGCTTTATGCCGCACAAGTCGACGTCCATTAACCTGCGCCGCTTATTCCTGAACTTACAATCCCCGGCGGACAATGGGGGCAGTAGGGCATTGCTCTCACTTGATGCGCAAAAGGCGTTTGACAGTGTAGAGTGGGACTACTTGTGGGTGGTCATGTCCAAGTTTGGCTTTGGTGAGAACTTTATTTCATGGGTAAAACTGTTGTACCAGGCCCCGGTGGCTGCTATCCGGGAGGGTGGTAGGGTGTCCCGTCCCTTCTCCCTGTTTAGGGGAACTAGGCAGGGGTGCCCCCTGTCCCCCTTAATCTTTGCCCTGGCGATAGAGCCTCTAGCTGCCCTGATTATGTCCAATCAGAACATAGTGGGATTCCGATACGGCCCCTTGGAGGAAAAGATCATGCTATACACGGATGATACCATGCTTCTGTTGGGTGATACCTCTGGTTCTCTGAAGGAGGCTATGGAGGTTATTACTACGTTTGGCTCGTTTTCGGGCCTGCTTATTAATTGGTCCAAATCCTCCTTGATGCTGCTCGATGATCCCGAGGGTTCCCAGGAAGTGGGGGTAACGGGGATTCCTGTCTCCACTGAGTTTCGTTACTTGGGGTTGCAGGTGACTCCACAGCCCTTAGACTTTGCCGGTCTTAACCTATCTCCCCTCCTCGCCCGCTTTAGGGATAAGATAAAGGTCTGGTCGAGGTTGCGCATGTCACTGGTGGGCAGGGCCAACCTCATAAAAATTATTCTCATGCCCCAGCTGCTCTACGCCCTTCACAACTCCCCGGTCGTGGTCCCCCTAAGGCTATTCCAGATTGTCAATACCATTTTTAGATCATTTCTGTGGCTTAGTAAGAGCCCTCGTATAAAGTTGGAACACCTTCAGCGACCTAAGGAGCTTGGGGGTCTAGCAGTTCCAAATCCCTGGCTGTACTACTTAGCCTCCCACTTTAGCATATTGCACGGGTCATGAGTGAGAAGGGAGAGGGGTCAATTGCGTGCCTTGTAGCCCACATTGTGGGCAGGGGAGATGTGGTGGCCCAATTGGAATCCTTGCGATTTGGGAAGTCTAGTAAGCGCTATCCAACCTATGTCCTTATGCAAAAGACCTGGAACAAGGCTCGTCAGCTGCAGCAGGTATTGGGATATACGGACTATAGCCCTATCTGGAAGAATGCCAGATACCCGGAGCTGGCTGGACTGCCGTACGGGGCTAAGTGGCTGGGACATGGCATCTCTCATATGACCCATATATTCCGCGGTGGGGTGCTCAGATCTTTTGCTGCACTTCGGGAGGAATTTCGTCTCCCCAAGTCCATGCACTTTTATTATGTACAGTTGGCACATGCCGTTAAGGCCCAGGGGGGGATGATCTTTGGACTCACTTTCCCGCCCCGATATTTCACTTTATGTCTACTGTTTCTGATTTTAAGGGGTTTATTTCCCATTGCTATTCCCTCCTAATGAGCTCCTTCATGGATCGGCACCCCCTTCGAGTGGTTCCCCGGTGGGAGGCGGATGTGGGGGTATTTGAGGATGAACAATGGGAGGAGGCTCTACAGGCTGTGCAGCTGAGCTCTCTGAATGTGGCTCAGAGATTGTCTCAACTCTACATTTTGTACAGGACTCATTACACACCAGCCCGGCTGTTCAGGATGGGGAGGAGAGATTCTCCCACCTGTGGTCGATGTATGCGGGACCACGGAGACTTAATGCATCTTCTTTGGCGCTGCCCCAAACTTCATGTCTATTGGAAGGGAGTACTCTCGACGCTCTTGGGGGCCTTCGGGGTTACGATACCGGAGGACCCTAAGGTTTGTCTGTTGGGTATTCTTGGTGGAGTTCAGGCCCCTGAGCTGGCCCTGCAGGCCATCGGGCGAGCTCTGTTTCAGGCAAGGAAATTGATACTGAGGCAATGGATTTCACCAAGGGCCCCACTGGTTAAGGAATGGGTTGCGGCTATGGGTGACACACTTAGATTAGAGAAGTAAATATATCAACATAGGGGCAGCGTGGGTAAATTTGACCACCTGTGGGCTCCTTGGCTGGCTGTGCCGGGACTTGCCCCGGTGGAGTTGGTCCTGAACAATCTTCTGGCAGGGGTGAGGTGAGGCCCGGGGACCATTGTTACACGAGAGATCAGTGTCTGCTCTGCTTATGGTTGATGTATCTGGTGGGGGTGCAGGGTAGCTGGGTCGGATTATTGTATATTTCCCTGTTGCATATGGGGATCTCTGTTGGTAAACATGTATGCTATCACTGTGGGCTTTTCCATGCACTTGAGTATTGTACGTGTTCTGGACTCTGTATTTCTGTTCTTTTTTTTTGTGTGTTGATGTTTTGTTTGACATCTTTAATAAAATTTTTTGCCTGATTTAAAAAAAAAAAAAAAGTGTGATAGGTAGTAAGGAGTGAGATCAACAATTTACGCCCTTAGAAAGCCTGAAGGTGGGGAGTGGTTTTCCGGGTCCTGTACGCGGCTAGACTGCAAAAAAGTCTCACACATGGGGTATCCTTGTACTCAGGAGAAGCAGCAGAATGTATTTTGGGGTGTCATTTCACATATACCCATGGCATGTGTGAGCATTATATCATTTACTGACAACTTTTTGTAAAAAAAACAAAAAAAAACAAAAAAATAATAATTTTCCCGAAACTTGTGGCAACATATAAACTATTCCATGGACTCATCATGCCTCTCAGATAATAGCTTGGAGTGTCTACTTTGCAAAATGGGGTCATTTGGGGGGGGTTTGTGCCATCTTGGCATTTCATGGCCTTCAAAAGTGTGATAGGTAGAAAGGAGTGAGATCAACAATTTACGCCCTTAGAAAGCCTGAAGGTGGGGAGTGGTTTTGCGGGTCCTGTACGTGGCTAGACTGCAAAAAAGTCTCACACATGGGGTATCCCTGTACTCAGGAGAAGCAGCAGGATGTATTTTGGGGTGTCATTTCACATATACCCATGGCATGCGTGAGCAATATATTATTTAGTGACAACTTTGTGTAAAAAACAAAACAAAAAAAACAAATTGTCAGGTTCCTGAAACTTAGGGCAAAATGTAAAATACTCCATGGACTCAGTATGCCTCTCAGCAAATAGCTTTGGGTGTCTACTTTCCAAAAAGTAGTAATTTGGGGGGTGTTTGAACAGTCCTGGCATTTTATGCTCAATTTTAGCAACACATCACCCACTCTTCTGACCACTTGAAAACCAAGCCTTTTCTGTGAGTTTTGTTTACATGAAAAATATTTTTTTTCACAAGAAAATTACTTTGAACCCCCAAACATTATATATTTTTTTAAAGCAGAGGCCCTACAGAACAAAATGGTGGATGTTGCAATTTTTTTTGTCACATGTCACACGGTATTTGCGCACACATTTTCCAAACGCAATTTGTGCGTAAAAAAAAACACTTTTTTTATATTTAATGCAGAAATACACTATATCCTTCCAAATTGTTTGGTAAAATTTAAAAGATGATCTTACGCATAGACACCTAACATGACATGCTTTAAAAATTGCGCATGCCCGTGCCGCGGCAACAAACTACGTACGGTTTTAAATGCCTTTAAAAGTCTTTACAGGTTACCACTTTGGACTTACAGAGGAGGTCTACTGCAAGAATTACTGCCCTCGACCTGGCGTTCATGGCGATACCTCACATGCATGGTGCAATTGCGGTTTACATATGACACTAGACCAACGCTTTGCGCGCAAGCACGGGGGGACAGGGGGGCTTGATTTATTTATTTTTTTGCTTTTTTATGTTATTTTAACACCTTTTCTTTCATTTTTTTTCTTTAATCATTTTTATTGTTATCGCTGTGAATTTAAATTTCCCCTACGATAGCAATCTGTAGTGACAGGTACTCTTTTTAAAAAAAATTGGGGTCTTTTAGACTCTAGATCTTTCCTCTGACCTTAACGCATCTGACCACACCAAAATTGGTGTTATAAAATACTTTCCCAATTTCCAATTTACCAGTACATTGCTGGTCCTTGTTTGGCATATAGGTTTTTTTTTCATGCAGCCTGTGGGCTGAACGAAAAAAAAGAGAACCTATCAGAAATCAGCACAGGAATAATGTGTAGTATTACTCATCATTAACCGCCCAAACAACCACCCAGTGAATTTAATGATGGGTATACACGACACTATCCACGTATACCAAAATAGGATTTTAACTGCAGTGCTGAAATCAGAAAATCACCACAGCTGCTGCCAGCAAAGGTATCCATATATGCTGAGCGCAAACACTGTTTGTGTCAGAATATATAAAATCAATGCCGTGGCAGCCGACGAGTACCTGCAAGAGAAACAGGTCACAAAAGAATGAAAAAACAAACATAGTACATTAAAAGAACAGTAGGAAGTGTAGAAGAACATAAAAAATGACGTCGACAACTATTTTTGGCTTTTATGTATTTTTTTTTCTTCAAACGTTAGAGTTCCAGGTTCCAGGTTGGTGTCTCTTTAAAATGACGATAACCATCGAACATCTTTTGAGACCCTGTGTAAATGTGCCCTAAACTGTGCCGTGCTGTACCCTACGCTAATAATGCACTAGTGTGTGGTAGCGACGGAAACAGTCACCGTGGCAAAGACCAGGTCGGTCAGGACATTCGGGACAATAATTCCGGCTGTCACGCCTCAATCCGCACTTGCTGCAGACACGGCATCTTTTTTGGGGGTATCGTTGGGTAGGGGTACTCGGGAGGTATTGCGGAAAATGCCTCTCATGGAGCCGGCTCACTGCATCTGGTTGGGGAATTGGGGCAGGAGCACCAACTGGATACAGGAGGGCTCTGATTATCTCTTCTTGGAATTGAAAGAAGGATAATGTTCTGGCAGACACTTTGTATAAGACAAAAGCGTTGTAAATAGCCAATTGAAATAGGTATACAGACACTTTTTTGTACCAGCGTCTGGCCTTACGGGCAATTAAGTACGGTCCCATCATCTGGTCGTTGAAGTCCACCCCTCCCATTTTACGGTTATAGTCGTGGACACAGAGGGGCTTCTCAACAACAACACCGGAGACCGTAGTAATTTGGACTGCCGTGTCTGGGTGAATGGAGGACAGAATGAAAACGTTTCGTTTTGTCCCTCCACTTCACTGCAATTCCTCGCACCTCAAGCAGGCTCTCTCCCCCGAGCTCAGTGGGGCATTTACTAGCTGTTGGAGGAACCCCCGGCGATTAGATCGCACGGTGCCACAAGCGCCAATTTGAAATTGAAAGAGGTGTCTAAAAAGTGGCACGCTTGTATAGAAATTGTCCACGTACAAGTGGTACCCCTTTCCGAATAAGGGTGACACCAAGTCCCAAACTATCTTGCCGCTGCTCCCTATGTAGCCTGGGCAGTCGGGGGGCTCCACAGTGCTATCTTTTCCCTCGTAGACACGGAAATTAACTGTATAGCCTGTGGCCCTGTCACAAAGCTTATACAACTTGACCCCGTATCTGACACGCTTGCTGGGGAGGTACTGTTTGATAGCAAGGCGACCAGTAAACTTAATCAGGGACTCGTCAACGTAGACATCTTGTTGGGGGGTAAACAAGGCTGTGAACTGCTGATTGAAGTGGTCTACGAGGGGCTGAATTTTGTGGAGCCGATCATATGCAGGGTCTCCCCGAGGACGACAGAGTTCATTGTCATTGAAATGCATGAACCGAAATATTTGTTCGTATCGAGCCCTGTATATAGCAGCAGAGAACACTTACATTTGATGAATTGGGTCAGTGGACCAATATAACCGCAATTCATTCTTTTTTGTAATGCCCGTGTTGAAGGAAAGGCCCAGAAAGATTTTAAACTCAGGAATCGTAATAGGATTCCAGGCGAATGGTCTGGCAAGGGGTGAATTTGGGTTGGCGGCGATGAATTGTTGAGCGTACAAATTTGATTGGTCCACCATAGATCTGAAAAGATCTTCATTGAAAAACAGCTGAAAAAAGTTTATGGGATTAAAACCAGCTGTTTCCACTTGGATTCTGGGTTGGGCGGTGAATGGGGGAAGAACTGGTGCTGTGGAATCTGTGGGCTGCCAATTAGGATATGCCAGCACTTCAGGGAGGACACTATGGGCTCTACGGGCCTGTCTTCGGATACGCGGTGGCTGCGGGCCACGACTCGTGCTAGCCACCGCACCAGCTTCAACTGCACTTGGGTGACTCGCCACGTCACCAGGTGATACTGCAGTGCTGGTTGAAGGTCCAGGGTGTACTAGGCCGCTCGTGCTTGCCAGATCACGAGAAGTGTGAGCGACACTAGTACTGGCACTTGTAACGCTCCTGCGTTTTATGTATGATGTGGATTTTCAGCTGCAGAAATATTCCACTTCAGTAGTCATGTAGAGAAACGCTGAGACACCAATCCCAACTCCCAATGACTCATCATGTGTGGATGATCTCAATTCAGCAAGTAAATACACACACTCAATAAGATGTTTCCTAGAGTGACTTATGTATATAGTAACACAGTGATGATAGGCTGAAGAGACAGGTTGGGTAGAGATGGTAGATGACAGACACTTGAAAGGAAATGTTCTTGAAAGTAAGATAGTAGCAGATGGGATGCAGATAGGTTTAGCAATCATGTATGGTAGCAGATGACAGAGTAGCAGGTGGACATACAAGAGAGATCAACCCAGTGCAAGAACAGGTGGTAGCAGGCTCAAGAGCTAGCAATCTTAGATAATGCAGATGTAGTAATAGTCCTTAGTATGCAGAGCTAGATAGTGTAAGCTTTAGTATGAAGGTTATAGAGGTTTCCCCTGTGGGGTACTTATCACTAATAGCAATGTAGCAGAGGAGAGGTTCGGCAAGAGCGGATGATCCGGTAGCGGGATACAGGGATCAGCGCAGCGTGGTTCCGACAGCGAGGTATGCTTGCAAGCATGAGAGCTTCAAGACAGGTTAGCATCAAGGCACAAAGCAGTTTGAACGAACACATGTGAGTGAGAGCCGGCGATCTAAATAGCCATCCAGTCCGGCGCTCAGTGATGACAGCATCAGTCTTAAAGGTGTATGCGCACCTTACCAAAAGAGAATGGTGGGGCGCATACACTTATGAAAGAGTAATTAGGGTACCCAAAGGTACCAGAACATTACAGTACCCCCCCTTAAGGCCGGCTCCTGAAGGCCTCTGGAGCTGGTTTGTCTGGGTACTTCGCATGAAAATTGCGGATTAATCTAGAGGCATGTATGTCAGAGGTGTTTAGCCAGGTGTCTTCTTGGGGCCCATAGTTCTTCCATCGAACCAAGTACTGAAGTCTTCCTCTGTGGATACGAGAATCCAGAATCTCTTTTATCTCATATTCTTCTCCACCTTCAACTTGTACAGGAGGAGAAGGTGGGATAGTAGGCCTTATTCCTTGGTCAGGAACATGGGGCTTCAGTAGCGACACATGGAAAATGGGATGTATTTTGAGGTCTATTGGCAATGTAAGCTGTACTGCAGGTTTTCCAATAAGTTTCTTGATTGGGAAAGGTCCCAAGAACAGAGGTCCAAGCTTTTTGCTAGGGATTTTCAGTCTTAAATTTTTTGTTGAGAGCCAAACGAGGTCCCCGATAGCGTACTGAGGAGAAGGTCTTCTGCGAAGATCATAGTACTTCTTTTGTTGACTATGAGCGTGTGCAATGGTAGTATTAAGCAAACCCAAAGAGTCCTTTATTTGGGTAAGATAGTCTGAGGCTACTGGGTTATTTGAAGGAAGGATGCGTGGTGGAAGAATAGAGGGATGAAACCCATAGTTCAAGTAGAACGGACTCTGCTTGGTCATACTGTGGGTTGCGTTGTTGTAGGCAAATTCTGCCAGAGGGAGAAGATCCACCCAATCATCCTGTTGGTAAGAAGTGTAACAACGTAAATATTGCTCGATGCATTGGTTGACTCTTTCAGTCTGTCCGTTGGTCTGCGGATGGTAAGGAGAAGTGAGCTTCCGCTCGATCCGTAGTATGTGACATAGTTCTTGCCAGAACTTGGAAATAAATTGTGATCCACGGTCAGACAGAAGAGTTTTTGGGATACCATGTAACTTAAAGACATGTTTCATCAGGAGTTCTGCCGTTTGTTTGGACGAAGGTAGTCTGCGAATAGCAATGAAATGTGCCATTTTTGTCAGATGGTCCACTGACACTAAGATGGTATTAAATCCTTTGGAAGGAAGCAATTCCACTATAAAGTCCAAGGACACAACTTCCCATGGAGTTTGGGGTATTGGTAGACTGCATAGTAGACCGGATGGTCTCGTAGTGTCAATTTTGGACCTGGCACAGACATTGCATGAAGAGACGAATTTTTGTATAGATGTTTTCATGTCAGGCCACCAGAATTGCCTGGTAATCAGATTAAGAGTCTTTGTCATACCCATATGTCCTGCCATAGGCACATCATGTGATAATTCCAAGATCTTGGTGCGTATGGTAGGTGGTATGTAAAGTTTGTCGTTGTAGTAGAGGAAGCCTTCTGCATCAGTATTTAGTTGGGGTGGGGGTGAATCCAAACTTATACCATGCAAAACCTCTTTCTTCAAGGAACCGACAACTCCAATAATGCGTTTGTGAGGTATTATAGGAACGGAAGGGATTTCAAAGTAGTTTTCTTCAGTTAGTCGTGATAGTGCATCCGCCTTTTTGTTCTTATCTGCAGGTGTGTAGGTCACTAGGAAGTTAAACCTTAGAAAGAATAGTGACCATCGTACCTGTCGGTGAGAGAGAGTTTTGTTAGTCTGAAGATATTGGAGATTTTTATGGTCCGTGTATATAAGTATTGGTAATTGGGTGCCTTCGAGTAGATGTCGCCAATTCTCCAGCGCCAATTTTATAGCAAGCAGTTCCTTTTCACCCACGGGGTAATTTATCTCTGGACTGCTTAGGGATTTAGAAAAAAAGGCGACTGGATGAAGTGGTGAAGTGTGAGTTGGTCGTTGGGAGAGTATTGCTCCTACTGCCATGTTTGACGCATTTACTTCCAGAATGTATTGGAGGGATGGGTCTGGATGGCATAGTATGGGAGCAGAAGTAAACCTTGTCTTTAACAGGTGAAAAGCTTTATTTGCTTCATCTGACCATTTGAATGTTTTTTTAATGCTAGTGAGCTGTGTGAGGGGTCTCACAATGGCAGAGAAGTTTCTGATGAACTTCCTGTAGAAATTCGAAAATCCAAGGAATCGCTGTAGCGCCTTGCGTGTGGTTGGTGTAGGCCAATCCTGAATGCAGGATATCTTACTCATGTCCATCTCGATTCCTGTTTTGGATATGATGTAGCCTAGAAACAGTACCTCTTCTTTATAAAACAAACATTTTTTCAGTTTCACATAAAGGTTGTGTGCAAGCAATCTCGATAATACTAGTCTTACATGTCTTATGTGTTCAGACAGGGATCGTGAATATATAAGTATATCGTCCAGATATACCACAACACAGACATCTAGTAAGTCTCTGAAAATATCATTTATAAATCGTTGAAAAACTGCAGGGGTGTTGCATAGCCCGAATGGCATTACAAGATATTCGAACAATCCGTATCTGGTTCTGAATGCAGTCTTCCACTCGTGTCCATCACGGATTCGAATGAGATTGTATGCTCCTTTCAGGTCCAATTTTGAAAAATAGGTAGCTCCACGCACCTGCTCAATGAGCTCAGGGATAAGCGGTAGAGGATAGCGATCTTTTATTGTAATAGCATTCAATTGCCTATAGTCTGAATAAGGCCTGAGACTTGAGTCCTTATTGCGGACAAAAAAGAGTCCTGCTGCTGTGGAAGAAGTGGAAGGTCTAATAAAACCTTTCTTCAAATTCTCATCCAAATAGTCTTTGAGATGGGAAAGTTCATCCTGTGAAAGAGGATAAACATGACCGAACGGCAATTTGCTATTTGGGAGTAGATCAATGCTACAATCATAGTCTCGATGGGGAGGTAGTGCTTGAGCATTTTTCTCAAGAAAAACCTCAGAGAGATCCTGATAACATAGTGGTGCAATCTCATCTGTCACCACAGACAGGATCTTCCCGAAAGACGGGAGGTTACCAGTACCCTCGCAATAGCAAGAGAGGAAGGCCAGGGTCCGTTCCTTCCAATCTATGGTTGGTTGATGTGTGTGCAACCAGGGAAGTCCCAACACAATGGGAAAGTGGGGTGAAGGTATTAGATCGAAGGTAGTGGTCTCCATATGAGACCCGTTAGTAGTGACTAGGAGTGCCTGTGTCTGATCAGTGATCGGACCAGAGGATAAAGGAACACCGTTAATAAAACTCACTGAGACAGGTTTAAGTTTAGAAATAATAGGAACTTTATTTAAAGCAGCAAAACGTATGTCAATATAATTTCCACAAGATCCTGTGTCAATCATGGCCTTAGTAGTAATCCTGTTCTGGTCCCACTGTAATGTTAAGCAAACAGAAAGGTAAGGGTTAGTGATTGAAGTTGTCAATCCCCCTAGGAGGACATGTGAACACTCACCCTTCTTTTTGTAGACTAGGGCACAGACGTTTATCTTGTGATCCGGGGATGCACAGTACAAGCAGAGATTACCAGATCGTCTTTTGGCTCTTTCCATAGTTGATAGAGGTGGGCGTATGGTTCCTACCTCCATAGGAACGGGGTCAACGGCCGAAATCCGAGAAGAACTGGATAATGGCATTCCCATTTTCTCAGCCTTTCTTTCTCGTAGTCTTCTATCTATGGTGATACTGAGTTGTATCAATGCATCCAGGGTTTTTGGCAGATCCGCTCGGGCGAGCTCGTCCTTAACGGCCTCTGATAGGCCAAGCCTAAATTGGGTTTTCAGAGATGCATCATTCCATTCTGAATCAAGGGTCCATCTCTTGAATTCTGCGACAAAGTCTTCTACAGGTCTCCCACCTTGTTTCAAGGATCTTAATTGAAGATCGGCAGTACTCTGCCTATTGGGATCATCATATAGGCTAGTGAGTTCTGCTAGGAACAAGGCATAGGAGTTGAGAAGCTGGCCGCTTTTCTCAAAAAGAGAGTCTGCCCAGGCCCGAGGATCACCTGTTAGGTAAGAAATAATAGTACAAACCTTAATGTGATCAGTAAGGTAGGTACGGGGTTTTAGCAAGAAAAGTAACTCACATGCGTTTTTAAATTCGCGAAATTTTTTGCGATCGCCTGTAAATACCAAAGGAGGATTTATTTTGGGTTCAGGGGACTGAGCAGTGGTAAGTTGTGTCAGTCTAATTACCTGCTGCGACAGAGCCTGATTGTCTTCTTTTAATTCAGCAAGTGCGTGTATTAACGCAGTTACTTGCTGTTTTAATTGTGGTTATTTCTGCTGAATCCATTTGTGGTTCGTTCAATCTGTAACGCTCCTGCGTTTTATGTATAATGTGGATTTTCAGCTGCAGAAATATTCCACTTCAGTAGTCATGTAGAGAAACGCTGAGACACCAATCCCAACTCCCAATGACTCATCATGTGTGGATGATCTCAATTCAGCAAGTAAATACACACACTCAATAAGATGTTTCCTAGAGTGACTTATGTATATAGTAACACAGTGATGATAGGCTGAAGAGACAGGTTGGGTAGAGATGGTAGATGACAGACACTTGAAAGGAAATGTTCTTGAAAGTAAGATAGTAGCAGATGGGATGCAGATAGGTTTAGCAATCATGTATGGTAGCAGATGACAGAGTAGCAGGTGGACATACAAGAGAGATCAACCCAGTGCAAGAACAGGTGGTAGCAGGCTCAAGAGCTAGCAATCTTAGATAATGCAGATGTAGTAATAGTCCTTAGTATGCAGAGCTAGATAGTGTAAGCTTTAGTATGAAGGTTATAGAGGTTTCCCCTGTGGGGTACTTATCACTAATAGCAATGTAGCAGAGGAGAGGTTCGGCAAGAGCGGATGATCCGGTAGCGGGATACAGGGATCAGCGCAGCGTGGTTCCAACAGCGAGGTATGCTTGCAAGCATGAGAGCTTCAAGACAGGTTAGCATCAAGGCACAAAGCAGTTTGAACGAACACATGTGAGTGAGAGCCGGCGATCTAAATAGCCATCCAGTTCGGCGCTCAGTGATGACAGCATCAGTCTTAAAGGTGTATGTGCACCTTACCAAAAGAGAATGGTGGGGCGCATACACTTATGAAAGAGTAATTAGGGTACCCAAAGGTACCAGAACATTACAGCACTCTGCTGCATACGAGAAACTCCCGGTTCTTGCAAGTCAGCAACTCCAGAATGGGGTCAGGTACGCCTGACCTTAGCAGGGACCCCTCTGTCATCGGAGCTATCTGTCAGGGAGCCGCTGCTGTCATCTGGTTCGTATATTGACCCTGATTCTGCCAGTGAGGCTTCCCCATCGCTCTCACCTGACATGGCCATTATACTGTAGACCTCTTCACCACTGTACCAACGTTTTGTCACTTTAGTAACTAAATTTACCGGTACAGTAGTGCGACTACTACGTAATAAAAGCACCTGCTTGTCGAGGACTATTTGGTCGCTACAAAAAAAAAACTGCTAGTGCTAACAGAGATCAGGCCTGACTCTGCTAACGCAGCGGTTTTGTGTGATTTGTGTTTTTTGGAAGTGTCAGTAATCTATTGATTACTAAACTTGCCTGGGTAAGGTGGTCTGGGCAAGGGGACTAAACGCAGGTGCTAGCAGGAATCAGTGCTGATTGTGCAAACACTGCATTTTGGGAACACTAAATTATGAGGACGCTAGTATAGTTCTGATCAGATCAGCTATTGATCTGTTCAAACACTATTACTAGTAATGGAGGTGTGTGTATGTGTTTTAGTGTACTTGACTCTAACTGACGCTAAGTAACGGTTGGTGTAGTGGGACCCTGACGCTAACTAGCTAGCCTAAGTTGTCGGTAATCACTGTATATAGTGAACACTGTGACAGGGCAGTGAAGGGGTTAACTGGGAGAGATCAAGGGGTTAAACCTTTATAAGTGATAGATGGCGGGTGGCCTAAACCTATTTGGGCTTAGCGCAAGCGCAAATTAGGGTCACAAGTGACACTAAATACAGTGATCAGTAGTTATCTGATTTACTGTATATATTAGTGCACTGTGTTATAGGGAGTGAAGGGGTTAACTGGGGGAGATCAAGGGGTTAAAAGTTTATTAAGGGATAGGTGGCGGGTGCCCTAACCCTATCTGGGCTTAGCGCAAGCACAAATTAGGGTCACTAGTGACACTAAATACAGTGATCAGTATTTACCTATATACTGTATTTAGTGCATAGAGTAATAGGGAGTGAAGGGGTTAACTGGGGCTGATCAAGGGGTTAAAACTTTATTAGGGGATAGGTGGCGGGTGCCCTAACCCTATTTGGGCCTAACGCAGGTGCAAACTAGGCTCACAAGTGACACTTATACAGTGATCAGTAAAATATCTGTATACCACTGTATATAGTGTTCACTGTGAGGGTTCAAAGAAAAGCCTATAGATAGTCAAGACATATGAGGTATCAGCTTCCAGATGCTAGACTATATCACAATTGGGAAAAGAGGGATAAGAGAGACCTCAAACTCCCTAGTTTAAGAGGTACTCAATGGGGTATGGGGAATTGGAAATGGGAAATGTTTCTGGATTTTTGGATACCAATAGCTAGTAGTTATGAATTGATCTCACAAATACATAAAATAAATTTTATTCCATAAAAAAGTTGGTTGTACATACATATTGTCGTGGCATACCTATCTCGCATTTTCTGGATACCTTATTGGCCTTTACAGGATGCCTTGACTGGCATTTAGAATGGTTATCTTAAACAAAATGTCTTTCGAGTTAATCTCATTTTACTTTGATTTCTTTACATGTGTCACTGAGCTTGCAAAGGCTAAGAATATATCAGATGAACGAAACAGTGGAAATTCCCTATCTCTCAGAATATCAACTCTGTCTGGACAGCTGACCACAAAGCCAATAATATCTTCTAAAAGCCCCTTTGGAACTTTTATTGTGTGTCACCAAGAAATTTCCCTTTATGACAGAGAATCACGATCTAGATTGACATAATGCTTACTATAATTAGTTGTTAACTTTGATTGGATAAAAGATGTTAATAACAACCCATTTCTGTACGTCAGATTGTAATGACAAACCCATATTTGAGTATATATAAACTCCAGCAATGTTGTAATAAATCAGGTCACTATGATTCAGCCATCTTGAGTCTTGTCTGATCTCATTATATATATAGCTATATATTGTCTGATTTGGTATCACTGACTAACAGGTAACAGGTATTTTGTACCTGAGGAAAAATTCCACAACAATTTGGCGAGCCAGCCAGGAGAGGTGACGTCATCTGCGGACGGAGTGAGACATCTGGACTGCATTGGATACACTGAAAATATCTGGCCAGGTAAGCCCATTGTCTGCTTACAATGTTTTTCAGTCCATCCAATGACGTCCAGGTAACTCTGTTTTATTTTTGACGTAATACCCTCTTAAAGAACCTAAACCCTTAGTCGGTGTATATATTGTTGCGAAAGGTGAGGTTGGGTCAACCCTCACCGCTGTGGGTGTCTTGGACACGCAGGAACGTGACCCCCAGTTGTGTTCTGGTAAAGCGGTCTCATTTCGGAGTGTCCATTTGAGACGTAGCAGGCATTGAATGTATATGACTGTTTTAGCCTGACATTTTGTATACATCTAGAAGGTTTCTATCTCTATGATATATATATATGTAAACATATGCATATGGTAATAGGCTGATTTTAAGTTAGAAGTTATCCTGATATTGTGTATCGGCTAAGGGCCGAAGTCCAGGTCAGGATAGTTAGAAGTTATCCTGATATTGTGTATCGGCTAAGGGCCGAAGTCCAGGTCAGGGTAGTTGGGAGTTAACCTGATATTGTGTATCGGCTAAGGGCCGAAGTCCAGGTCAGGGTAGTTGGGAGTTAACCTGATATTGTGTATCGGCTAAGGGCCGAAGTCCAGGTCAGGGTAGTTGGGAGTTAACCTGATATTGTGTATCGGCTAAGGGCCGAAGTCCAGGTCAGGGTAGTTGGGAGTTAACCTGATATTGTGTATCGGCTAAGGGCCGAAGTCCAGGTCAGGGTAGTTGGGAGTTAACCTGATATTGTGTATCGGCTAAGGGCCGAAGTCCAGGTCAGGGTAGTTGGGAGTTATAGGTAGTTATTCTATATCTTGGATAACAGTGAAATGGGAAACTGGGTTTCCGTAGATACCGACCAGGGGTCGATGAGAAAGGTCATTAGGACCATGGCCTTAGAGTGTATGGGTAACAGGGTTACCAGATAACCCTGTCCTAGTCGATGAGAAAGGTCATTAGGACCATGGCCTTAGAGTGTATGGGTAACAGGGTTACCAGATAACCCTGTCCTAGTTGTAGGATAAGATAAGATAGGATATGACAGATTTTTGTAAAGTGTATGAAACAGATTTGGCAAGAACAAACTTAAAATCAGTTGCAGAAATATGGAAGCAGGAGAGTATGAAGTTGAATGAGTATTATGATAAATGAGTTGAAACAAGTATAAACAATAATGTGTTGAATTGTTTCATGAGAAAGCACAGCAATCTTGTATTCAATAGTAGAATGTAAGGATGCTCATTGCCCTTTAATTCTGAAAAAAAAAAAAAACAGGCTCTGTGTCTTTGATATAAAAAGAGGAAGTAGTTTATAAGCTGGGAGTTTGTAGCACGGAGGAAAAGATTGTTTCTTTATATGATAAATGAACGGCATATGATATTTTTGGGGTTATTCTGTATTAAATTAAACTAAGATGAAAAATAATATGTTGCCCTTTAAACCAGGAATCTTTGTTTAGACATTAAGGGTTACCGCAATTAACATGACCATTGAACCCTATTGGCACTGAGCCAAAAGTTTTAAAATAGAATAACGTTTTAAATTATTATGGTATATTAAGTGGTATTTCAGGGGCACCCTCCGTAACCAAAGAGGAACCTCTGATAAGATTTTTGAAATTCGAGACAAGGTTCTTAGAGGTTTTTTGTTTGAAAGATAAAAGTACATTACTTCCTGTCATTATGGGTGTATAAAAAGTGACCTACTACAAATAGTGTAAAGACAGGACATTAGAGCAAAGAATTGCAACCACCCCCTCTACCCCCAGATAGACAGTAAATAAGGTATACAGCTAACCTGTGTCCGCATGTCCCCATCAGAAGCGTCCGAAAGGTTTACAGAAGGAATAACAGTAACAGGGGTGAGAGTGGTTTCCTGCCTGGCTTCAAAGGAAAAGGGGAAGTCATTTAAAAAAAAAAAAAAAAAGTAATGTTTGTGTTGAGTTAAAATTTCAGTGTTCAGTTTCAGATGAAGTGCCCATTAATCCAGTATGTAGCATATGTCTCTTGCCAGCTTGACCCAGTGATAAAAGGATCCTCAAGCTGTGTGCGGGCCACAGCCTGCAAAAGAGCTTCTGGATAAAACAGGTGCAATGTTTTTAAGCCAGTTTACTTCCAGTACAGGAGCAGGCATTAGAGGGGGAGGGGGAAAAAATGTTTGTTAAATATCCCCCATGACTGTTTTTGAGCTGATGATGGCAGAATCTGAATTGTTGAGCCCTGCCAAAAAGGCTCCTCTCTGGAGCCCTGATGAGACCCTTTATGTAGATGTATCATGTTTATAAACAGAGGAGGGTAAGCCTGTAACTGGGTATGCAGTAGTAACAGCAATAAATAAACAAAAAGAATGCAGAGGCATTAAATCTAAAGTTCTAAGCACAAGCAGCTGATGGTTTTGGCAAAGGCCTGTGAATTTTAAAGAGTTAACATTCACATTGACATGATTTTGGTCATATTTTTGAAAGCTTGTAACTTTTTGACCTCAGCCCAAGTTCTCTCGGTAAGCCAAGAAAAAGCATGCAGATATAATAGAGACTGTTCTTAGTCTTCCAGTGTTTCACCAAGGTGGCCATTTATTAAAAAAAACCAAGGCACATGCAAGAGAGGACACAGAAGAAGCTGCAGGAAACGCAAGGGCCGACAGAGCAGCGAAGAAGGCTGCACTGGAACAGGTCCCAATCCGGGTACTGACACTCCTAGGAAAGCAACCAACTCCTGTAAGTATGGCAATCTTGATATCATTGCAGAAAAAGCCCCCTCACTGGAGCGTGAGAAGTGGCGGAAGAAAGGTGCAACACGGGATGTAACTGGTTGCTGGAGGACGGAGGAGCATTTCTGTCTGATCTCAGGCCCTATACCCGAGGGTGGCAGCCGCAGCTCACGGATCGTGTCATATCTCAAAGACTCTAATGACCACCTTGGTAATACAACACTGGTTAGCACCAGGTTTTCCTGGAGTAGCTGCAAAATATACTGCTTCTTGTCTTACCTGTGCTAGGTACAATGTTGGTAGAGCTGTAAGCACCCCATAAAAGCACCACCTAAGTCAGACTGTCCTTTCCAAGGAGTTCAAATAGATTACATTGATTTCCCACAGTCTGGTCCCTATGCACATGTTTTAGTTTTGTATAGACATTTTTCAGGATGGCCTAAGGCCTGGCCAGTCTCTAGGGGTAAAGTACAAACCACAGGAAAAAGGCTTTTGCCCCAGGTAATGTGCAGGTATAGAATCTCAGAAACTATGGAAAGTGACAGGGGTACTCACTTTAAAGGAAGGGTTCTACAAGAGATCCTATCCACACTAAATATAGAGAAAGCCTTTTACACTCCATATCACTCACAGAGTAGCGGAAAGGTACAAAAGGTACATATCACAGAGTAGCGGAAAGGTACAAAAGGTTGTATGGTAAAAAAAAAACAAGTTGAGTAAAATAATAGCAGAAACAGGTAGATTGTTTTACGTTTTTTTCCTTTGTCAGGAACACTCCCAAGAGAGGTGTGGGTACCTGAAGCAGGTCTCTATTTACCACAGAAATTGCAAGCTGCACACTCAGATCTCACTAGATGTGTTGCAGCGCTTTAAAAGCAATTGACAAAAATGCATAATAGTGTGTTTTCATTCCTACCAGATCCAAATGAGGATACTAAAAGTCATAAAGTAAGGCTACTAAGAGTGCAATTGGTTACACCAACATCCCTCAAGGTAGAAGGGATACATGGATTCACGCCAGTCATTGAAAAAAGGTGGTACAATGATTTTCTTTAAATTTTTGATATGTATGGAAATGTTGGGTATAATGAAGGGGCAGGACAATAAAAGAGACAGACAACCTAAGGCCCAATGTACTGTTAAGTTTAAATACCAGGTAGCCAGGAAGTCAGGGTACTCAGGGTGCTAGATATGTCCACAATTACACCCAGAGTCCCAGACTATACCTGTGCTAGTAAACCCACTTGCATTAGAGGATCTAAATCAGACAGAGTTTTCAAAATCCTATAGAAACATTACCAGTGCCCAAAAGGACATGTTAATTCCCCCAAAAGTCGCAGGTTTCAAGAATCCTACAGTGTGTATAGAGTTCTATGGAAATAAAACTGATGTAGGGAGGGTGGACTGTTCACAAGCACTGATAAACATATCCTGCCTGCAGCTGACTGTGAACAGCCCATGAAATGAAACTTGCATGCATTACAGAAATGAAACTGTTAAACAAAATATGAGCCATATTGAATGACAATATGGACATTTCTCACCTAGGAGAAGCCCTCAGGTTTCTGTTGTTCAGACAGAAACTGGGGTATTATGCAGAAAAGTTATTAATACCCATTTTCACCCCAGGGTGGTCACATTCAGGGTTGGGAATCTATTGTGTCTGGGGCAATAAGGCCCATAGTTTACTTTCTCAGTGTGTCACAGGAACAGGTACCACAACCTCTTTATTTCCAATGGTGTCCGCCCAATCTAATGAACACAGTCTTTTGGAGGTTTTGCCTTATCTCCTAAAATAATGAAAGTGGTGTATTTATATTGATGTTTATTATAATTAACATTGATGATCTCTAGTTATCTGTTGAATTAAAATAATTATGTGTTTGGTTGATAAGGTTACCAAGGCCAAGGAGACAACCTATTTCAACTCTATACGGAAATAAGAAGGGATTGATGATGCTGAGTATGCTGTAATGAGAAATCTGTCACCTCAAACCCCCATGTATGAAGTAATCTCCGCCTCAGAACCTTACCAAGACTCGGACACCCCCCACTGAGGTTTGCCCTCTGGGCCAGTGTTCCAAGCGTAAGGGGCTGCTCCCTTGGATGAATCTGATAAGCGGAATAGGTAGTTAGTTAGCCTGATCAATAAATTCTCAAGAGGGGGGCAGATGTCGTGGCATACCTATCTCGCATTTTCTGGATACCTTATTGGCCTTTACAGGATGCCTTGACTGGCATTTAGAATGGTTATCTTAAACAAAATGTCTTTCGAGTTAATCTCATTTTACTTTGATTTCTTTACATGTGTCACTGAGCTTGCAAAGGCTAAGAATATATCAGATGAACGAAACAGTGGAAATTCCCTATCTCTCAGAATATCAACTCTGTCTGGACAGCTGACCACAAAGCCAATAATATCTTCTAAAAGCCCCTTTGGAACTTTTATTGTGTGTCACCAAGAAATTTCCCTTTATGACAGAGAATCACGATCTAGATTGACATAATGCTTACTATAATTAGTTGTTAACTTTGATTGGATAAAAGATGTTAATAACAACCCATTTCTGTACGTCAGATTGTAATGACAAACCCATATTTGAGTATATATAAACTCCAGCAATGTTGTAGTAAATCAGGTCACTATGATTCAGCCATCTTGAGTCTTGTCTGATCTCATTATATATATAGCTATATATTGTCTGATTTGGTATCACTGACTAACAGGTAACAGGTATTTTGTACCTGAGGAAAAATTCCACAACAATATCAATATCACAAAAGACAAAACATAATGACAAAGTCAATATAAAATCAGGTTGTGCTGAAGTACATTGAACACAATTGGAACTGTGGAGTATAGTTGACGTGTCTCCACAGTTGATTCTCTACATGTTTCGCGGACTGAGCCGCTTCTTCAGGAGAAACAGTAGTGCATTAAAACGATTCTATAAGAGTAGAATAAAGTCAATGAATCACAATAAAGTCAACAAACATAATACATATAAGACAAATGGGACTTGAAAGGCCCTAGTGGAATGGGGAGTATTTACATTACCTGCGGTCACCATGAGGCGGATATGGCCAATGGGGGCAGCAGGATCACCAAATAGTCTCACCAGCGGATATGGGAGACCTTAACACAGTTATAAAAAAGGTATACAAATATTCATGAGTGCACTAGAACTCTGAGTAATATCAATGTAACATAAAAGGAGGGGGAGAAAGGGAAGGAGCAAGGAACAGGAGAGGGAGGGGGAAGGGGAAAGACAGAAGATGGACAGAGGTAGGAAGGGAAGAACCCAATGGGTGGGATGAAAAGAATACATTGACTGTTACTCCTTATAAAATGATAATCACCTTGCAGAGGGTTTACCTAAGTATTACCATGCGGAGAGGGTACGAGGACTAGATGCCTTAAGGTGTCACAAGAAAAAAGAAACTATATATATATCCTCTTTTCAGGTCTAGTTAAAAATCCGGTCAGGGGGATGACCCAGGGGGAGCGCCCCTGAAAAAATACAGTGGGGACTGTCCCCTAAGTCTATTCTGATCTTAAATAGTCTTTGTGACCATCCACTGTTCCGTTGGGAATGATAGAATACCAGACATGTTCTATAAAAGAAGAAGAAGAGATATTCCAAGGATAAGTGGAAGGTCCCGTAATTTAGCAAAGAATATAGCAAGAATAATAAAGTCTGTGGTTTATTACCTGAAAGGCTTCCTCTAGATTATCCTCCCCGCATGGTGCATAAGACGCCGATGCCGCCATGATGGCTGCGCCGGCCTCTTATTGTCTCCAAGAAAACGTGACGTCATGACGCCGCGAGCGCGGCGTCCGGCATCACGCGCCCAGTCCCCTCTAAGTGCGCATGAGCTTGCGCAGATGCACTCCAGCGGACATCCGGTGGAACCAGCGGAAACCGCTAGTAAGGGAGGACACATATCCGCCGGAAAGACCAGATCCCGCGGCCAATCCCCAAAGCCCCACATCCGGGTGGCAGCAGGAAATATCAATATGAGACACAAAAGTTTCGTACAACAGATATGCCCACAGTACAATAAATTTATGTGAATAAACATATAAATGACGAGCGTAGCATACATTAATGTTTGATTTATTCCCAATACCGAGATAGCGATCATTAGGGGATAGGTGGCGGGTGCCCTAACCCTATCTGAGCTTAGCGCAAGCGCAAATTAGGGTCACTAGTGACACTAAATAAAGTGATCAGTATTTACCTATATACTGTATTTAGTGCACAGAGTAATAGGGAGTGAAGGGGTTAACTGGGGCTGATCAAGGGGTTAAAACTTTATTAGGGGATAGGTGGCGGATGCCCTAACCCTATTTGGGCTTAACACAGGCGCAAACTAGGCTCACAAGTGACACTTATACAGTGATCAGTAAAATATCTGTATACCACTGTATACAGTGTTCACTGTGAGGGGTTTAGGGGTGACCAGGGGGTGATCAGAGGTGATCAAGGGGTTAAATGTGCCTATGTGAGGTGTGTCAATGTGCTGTTTGGTGGAACTCACGTTTTTGATGTCTCTCTGTCTTCTCCTGGAACCAAAAGGACTCCAGGAGGGACAGTGACATCACTTCCCCTGCCTGTGTTTACATTACACAGACAGGGGACAGATTTCCATTGGCTGGGACCAATCACCAGACACTGACCAAAAATCATTGGTCAGTATCTGGTGACTGATCGGTTCCCTACCGAATCCGATTGAAATCGGGACCCACGGCGCGCAGGAGCGCACTCTGCGAGCCGAGATCGTGCCCGACGAAGGTCTACGTCGCTGGACGGGATCGTGCCACACTGCCGCAGTAGTATCAACATAAGCGGTCGTAAAGTGGCTAAAAAGCCTTTTTTATTCAAAACAACTGCATTTGGTCACCAAAGGTCTAATAAAAAAATTTAGTCAAAATGACTGTATTTTTGTCTTTTAGAGCCTTAAAAAGCCGGTTTTAAACAAGATTTGTCTAAAACCGGCCATTTGGGCTTCAATGGCCTGAAAAAATTTTTTTGGTCAAAATGACTCTATTCTGGTCTCCAAGAGTCTAAAAAGCCTTTTTTTAGTCAAAATAACTGCATTTGGTCACCAAAGGTCTGACAAAAAAATTATTCAAATTGACTGTATTTTTGTCTTTTAGAGCCTTAAAAAGCCGGTTTTAGACAAGATTTTAGACATTTGGGCTCCAATGGCCTGAAATTTTTTTTGGTCAAAATGACTCTATTTTGGTCTCCAAGTGTCTAAAAAGCCTTTTTTAGTATAAATAACTGCATTTTGGTCACCAAAGTCAAAATGAATGTATTTTTGTCTTTTAGAGCCTTAAAAAGCCGGTTTTAAACAAGATTTGTCTAAAACCGGCCATTTGGGCTCCCATGACCTGAAAAAATATTTTTGGTCAATATGACTCTATTTTGGTCTCCAAGTGTCTAAAAAGCCTTTTTTAGTCACAATAACTGCATTTGGTCACCAAAGGTCTGATAAAAAAATTAGTCAAAATGACAGTATTTTTGTCTTTCAGAGCCTTAAAAAGCCAATTTTAGACAAGATTTTAGAGCCTTAACCACTTCCCGCCCACCCTATTACAGAATGACGGCAGGAATGTGGTTGTGTTATCCTGACCGGATGTCATATGACGGCGGCAGGATAAAACAGCTCTGGGCGCCCCCCGGGGGCGCGCAGAGCGGCGATCGGTGATGCGAGGTGTCAGTCTGACACCCTGCATCTCCGTTCTCGGTAAACAGACTACTGACGTAGCTCTTTACCATGTGATCAGCCGTGTCCAATCACGGCTGGTCACATAGTAAATAGGAAGAGCCGTTGATCGGCTTTCCTCAGTTCGTGCCTGATTACCAGTGCCGACCCCCCCTGTCAGAGGAGCCGATCGGCGGCTCCTCTGACAGGGGGGGGTCGGCACTGGTAATCAGATCATTGATTACCAGTGCAGACCCTCGGGGGGGATGCCACTAGAACCACCAGGGATGCCCACTATGACCCCAGGGATGCCCACTATGACCCCAGGGATGCCCACTATGGCCACCAGGGATGGCAATCAGGGCTCAGGTAGCCCCCCATTGCCCTCCCCATCAGTGATGCCCACCAGTGCCCTTCCTATCAGTGCTGCCCACAAGTGCCCATCATTGCCATCTTTCAGTGTCACCCACCAGTGCCCATTATTGCCCACCAGTGCCGCATATCAGTGCCCATTAGTGCCCATCAGTGCAGCCTGTCAGTGCCAATCAGTGCCGCCCATCAGTGCCCATCAGTGCCCACCAGTGCCGCCTATCAGTGCCCATCAGTGCCACCTATCAGTGCCCGTCAGTGCCACCTATCAGTGCCCATCAATGCCGCCTACCAGTGCAAAGCAGTGCCGCCTATCAGTGCCCACCAATGCTGCGTATCTGTGCTACCTATTCATGCCACATATCAGTGCCTATCAGTGCTGCATATATGTGCCGCCTATCAGTGCCGCCTATCAGTGCCACCCCATCAGTGCCACCCCATCAGTGCCTCCTCATCAGTGCCTGTCAGTGCAGTCTCATCAGTGCTCATCAGTGCAGGAAAAAACTTATTTTTTTACAAAATTGTATAACATAAACAAAAAAACTTTTTTTTTTCAAACTTTTCGGTCTTTTTTTATTTGTTTAGCAAAAAGGAAAAAACCCAGAGGTGATCAAATACCACCAAAAGAAAGCTCTATTTGTGGGGGGAAAATGACATAAATTTGGTGTAGGTACAGTGTTGAATGACCGCGCAATTGTCATTCAAAATGCAACAGCGCTAAAAGGGGAAAATTGGCCTGGGCAGGAAGGGAGGGAAGTGCCCTGTATTAAAGTGGTTAAAAAGCCGGTTTAAGACAAGATTTGTCTAAAACCGGCCATTTGGGCTCCAATGGCCTGAAAATAAATTTTCGGTCAAAATGACTCTATTTTGGTCTCCAAGTGTCTAAAAAGCCTTTTATAGTCAAAATAACTGCATTTGGTCCCCAAAGGTCTGTAAAAAAATTTTGTCAAAATGAATGTATTTTTGTCTTTTAGAGCCTTAAAAGGCTGCTTTTAGACAAGATTTGTCTAAAACCGGCCATTTGGGCTCCAATGGCCTGAAAAAAAATTTTGGTCAAAATGACTCTATTTTGATCTAAAAAGCCTTTTTTAGTCAAAATAACTGCATTTGGTAACCAAAGGTCTGACAAACTTTTTTAGTCAAAATGACTGTATTTTTGTCTTTTAGAGTCTTAAAAAGCCGGTTTTAGACAAGATAACTGCATTTGGTCTCCACTGGTCTGAAATTTTTTTGTAAAAATTAATGTATTTAGTATTCTGTAGCTGAAGGTACATTAGGCATTCACAGGATACGGAAGTAAGTGTCGGCCATAAAAGTCCCCAGAAATTAGCCTGACAGCTAAGAATGTAGTATTTGGTGGCTGAAGGTACATTAGGCATTCACAGGGTACAGAAGTAAGTGTTGGCCTGTATAGGCCCCAAAAATTAGCCCACATTGGTTTAACTGACAGCTAAGAACGAAGTATTCTGTGGCTGAAGGTAAGTGTCAGGTATACCCATGTGGGCTAATTTCTGGGGCCTTTTATGGCCGACACTTACTTCTGTATCCTAAAAATTGTATCAAGTGGTATTGGTGTTCCAATACACCAGACCCTAAATGAGCCCCACAGGGAACTGTGTATTCTGAGGAAACACCCAACCTGGGATTTTGTAGGCAGGAGTTACTTGGCATGAATAGATAAATAGAAGACCAATTTAAAATATAATGATTTTATTAATACATGTGTACAAAATTGTTAAAAAGACACAGATGCAAAGGCATCAAAATACAATCAATATAGAAAATATGTGATACATAAAATTATGAACCATATCCTAGAGTAGTGTTGTCACCCAGGTCCAACATGTTTTGCGGACTCTGCGGGTCTGCGACTCTGCAGAGTCGGCGAAACATGTTGGACCTGGGTGACCCCACTACTCTAGGATATGGTTCATAATTTTATGTATCACATATTTTCTATATTGACTGTCTTTTGATGCCTTTGCATCTGTGTCTTTTTTAACAATTTTTTACACATGTATTAATAAAATCATTATATTTTAAATTGGTCTTCTATTTATCTATTCATGCCAAGTAACTCCTGCCTACAAAGTCCCAGGTTGGGTGTTTCCTCAGAATACACAGTTCCTTGTGGGGCTCATTTAGGGTCTGGTGTATTGGAACACCAATACCACTTGATACACTTTTTTCTCATATGTCCTTAGGGATGTGGCAGGACCTTTCTTGGCTTACTGGCATTTAGGGTCGGCACCTAACATTTTCTACTTACTTCTGTATCCTGTGAATACCTAATGTACCTTTAGCCACAGAATACTACGTTCTTAGCAGTCAGGTAAACCCATGTGAGCTAATTTTTGGGGCCTATAGAGGCCAACACTTACTTCTGTATACTGTGTGAATGCCTGATGTACCTCCAGCCATCAAATACTACATTCTTTGCTGTCAGTTAAACCCATGTGAGCTAATTTTTGGGGGCCTATACAGGCCAATACTTACTTCTGTATACTGTGAATGCCTGATGTACCTCCAGCCATCAAATACACTACGTTCTTTGGTGTCAGTTAAACCCATGTGAGCAAATTTTTGGGGCCTATACAGACCGACACTTACTTCTGTATCCTGTGAATGCCTAATGTACTTCCATCCTTTAAATACTACGTTCCTTGCCGCTCTGTTAAACCTATGTGAGCAAATTTTTGGGGCCTATGCAGGCTGACACTTACTTCTGTATCCTGTGAATGCCTAATGTACCTTCAGCCACCAAATACTACATTCTTAACTGTCAGGTAAACACATGTGAGCTAATTTTTGGGGCCTGTACATGCCGACACTTACTTCTGTATACTGTGTGAATGCCCAATGTACCTCTAGCCATCAAATACTAAGTTCTTTGCTGTCAGTTAAACCCATGTGAGCTATTTTTTGGGGCCTATACAGGCCGACACAAACTTCTGTATACTGTGTGAAAGCCTAATGTACCTCCAGCCAACAAATACACTACGTTCTTTGCTGTCAGTTAAACCCCTGTGAGCTAATTTTTGGGGCCTATACAGGCCGACACAAACTTCTGTATACTGTGTGAATGCCTAATGTACCTCCAGCCAACAAATACACTACGTTCTTTGCTGTCAGTTAAACCCCTGTGAGCTAATTTTTGGGGCCTATACAGGCAAACACTTACTTCTGTATACTGTGTGAATGCTTAATGTACGGAGGAGCCACCAAATACTACGCTCTTAGTTAGTAGTCAGGTAAACTGATGTGGGCAAATTTTTGGCGCCTTTTATGGCGACACTTACTTCTTTATCCTGTGAATGCCTAATGTACCTTCAGCCACAGAATACTACGTTCTTAGCTGTCAGGTAAACCCATGTGGGCAAATTTTTGGGGCCTTTTACAGCCGACACTTACTTCTGTATCCCGTGAATGCCTAATGTACCTTCAGCCACAGGATACTACATTCTTAGCTGTCAAATAAACCCATGTGGGCTAATTTTTGGGGCCTTTTATGGCCGACACTTACTTCTGTATCCTGTCAATGCCTAATGTACCTTCAGCTACAGAATACTACGTTCTTAGCTGTCAATTATACCCATGTGGGCTAATTTTGGGAGCCTATACAGGCCTGACACTTACTTCTGTACCCTGTGAATGCCTAATATACCTTCAGCCACCAAATACTACATTCTTAGCTGTTAGGTAAACCCATGTGGACTAATTTTTGGGGCCTTTTATGGCCGACACTTACTTCTGTATCCTGTGAATGCCTAATGTACCTTCAGCCACAGAATACTACGTTCTTAGCTGTCAGGTAAAAACATGTGGGCTAATTGTTGGGGCCTTTTACTTCCGAGATCAGACAAGATCGGGCGCGTTCAGGGTGATGTGGCCGTAGGCGATCACCACTGCCACTCTCGACCCCTTTGAACTTGGCCATGGAAAGATGGCTCCTCAGGAGAAACAAAAAGAAAGCCAACGAATAAAGGAAAAACCAAAAGCCTAAAGCACCTGATATTCCCAGGCGGTCTCCCATCCAGGTACTAACCAGGCCCGCTGCTGCTTAGCTTCCGAGATCAGATGAGATCGGGCGTGTTCAGAGAGATGTTGCCGTAGGCGATCACGACTGCCACCTTCGACCCCTTTGAACTTGGGCATGGCAAGATGGCACCTCAGGAGAAACAAAAAGAAAGCCAACGAATAAAGGAAAAGCCAAAAGCCTACAGCACCTGGTAATCCCAGGCGGTCTCTCTTCCAGGTACTTACCAAGCCCGACCCTGCTTAGCGTCCAAGATCAGACGAGATTGTACGTGTTCAGGGTGATGTGGCCGTAGGCAATTACCACTGCCACCCTCGACCCCTTTGAACTTGGCCATGGCAAGATGGCACCTCAGGAGAAACAAAAAGAAAGCCAACGAATAAAGGAAAAGCCAAAAGTCTACAGCACCTGGTATTCCCAGGCGGTCTCCCTTCCAGGTACTTACCAAGCCCGACCCTGCTTAGTGTCCGAGATCAGACGAGATTGTACGCGTTCAGGGTGATGTGGCCGTAGGCAATCACCACTGCCACCCTCGACCCCTTTGAACTTGGCCATGGCAAGATGGCTCCTTAGGAGAAACAAAAAGAAAGCCAACGAATAAAGGAAAAGCCAAAAGCCTACAGCACCTGATATTCCCAGGCGGTCTCCCATTCAGATACTAACCAGGCCCGACCCTGCTTAGCTTCCGAGATGAGACGAGATCAGGTGTGTTTAGGGTAATGTGGCCATAGGTTATCGCCACTGCCACCCTTGACCCCTTTGAACTTGGTCATGGCAAGATGGCACCTCAGGAGAAACCAAAAGAAAACCAACGAATAAAGGAAAAGCCAAAAGCCTACAGCACCTGATATTCCCAGGCAGTCTCCCATTCAGACACTAACCAGGCCCAACCCTGCTTAGCTTCCAAGATCAGACAAGATTGGGTGCATTCAGGGTTATGTGGCCTTAGGCAATCACAACTGCCACCCTTGACCCCTTTGAACTTGGCCATGGCAAGATGGCACCTCAGGAGAAACAAAAAGAGAGCCAACGAATAAAGGAAAAGCCAAAAGCCTACAGCACCTGGTATTCCCAGGCGGTCTCCCATCCGGGTACTAACCAGGCCTGACCCTGCTTAGCATCCGAGATCAGACAAAATTGTGTGCGTTAAGGGGGATGTGGCCGTAGGCGATCAAACTCCCACCCTCGACCCCTTTGAACTTGGCCATGGCAAGATGGCACCTCAGGAGAAACAAAAAGAAAGCCAACGAATAAATGAAAAGCCAAAAGCCTACAGCACCTGATATTCCCAGGCAGTCTCCCATCCAGCTACTAACCACGCCTGACCCTGCTTAGCTTCTGAGATCAAACGACATCGGGCGCGTTTTGGGCTGATGTGGCCGTAGGAGATCACCACTGCCACCCTTGACCCCTTTGAACTTGGCCATGGCAAGATGGCACCTCAGTAGAAACAAAAAGAAAGCCAACAAATAAAGGAAAAGCCAAAAGGCTACAGCACCTGGTGTTCCCAGGCGGTTTCCCATACAGGTTCTAATCAGGCCCGACCCAGCTTAGCTTCTGAGATCCGACGAGATTGGGTGCGTTTAGGGTTATGTGGCCGTAGGCGATCAAAATTGCCACCCTCGACCCCTTTGAACTTGGCCATGGCAAGATGGAACCTCAGGAGAAACAAAAAGAATGCTAACGAATAAAGAAAAATCAAAAAGCCTACAGCACCTAGCAATCCCAGGCGGTCTCCCATCCAGGTTCTAATCAGGCCCGACCCTACTTAGCTTCTGAGATCAGACGAGATCGGATTCGTCCAGGGTGATGTGGCCGTAGGCGATCACCACTGCCACCCTCGACCCCTTTGAACTTGGCCATGGCAAGATGGCACCTCAGGAAAAACAAAAAGAAAGCCAACGAATAAAGGAAAAGCCAAAAGCCTACAGCACCTGGTATTCCCAGGCTGTTTCCCATACAGGTTCTAACCAGGCCCGACCATGCTTAGCTTCTGAGATCCGACGAGATTGGGCGCGATCAGGGTTATGTGGCCCGTAGGCGATCACAACTGCCACCCTCGACCCCTTTGAACTTGGCCATGGCACCTCAGGAGAAACAAAAAGAAAGCCAACGAATAAAGGAAAAGCCAAAAGCCTACAGCACCTGGTATTCCAAGGCGGTCTCCCATCTAGGTAATAACCAGGTCCGACCCTGCTTAGCTTCCGAGATCAGACGAGATCTGGCACGTTCAGGGTGATGTTGCCATAGGCAGTCACCACTGCCACCCTAGACCCATTTGAACTTGGCCATGGCAAGATGGCACCTCAGGAGAAACAAAAAGAAAGCTAACGAATAAAGAAAAAGCCAAAAGTCTACAGCACCTAGTATTCCCAGGCGGTCTCACATCCAGGTTCTAATCAGGCCGACCCTACTTAGCTTCTGAGATCAGACAAGATCGGGCGCGTTCAGGGTGATGTGGCTGTAGGCGATCGCCACTGCCACCCTCGACCCCTTTGAACTTGGCCATGGCAAGATGGCACCTCAGGAGAAACAAAAAGAAAGCCAATGAATAAAGGAAAAGCCAAAAGCCTACAGCACCTGGTATTCCCAGGAGGTCTCCCATCCAGGTACTAACCAGGCCCGACCCTGCTTAGCTTCCAAGATCAGACAAGATCAGGCACGTCCAGGGTTATGTGGCCATAGGCAATCACCACTGTCACCCTCGACCCCTTTGAACTTGGCCATGGCAAGATGGCACCACAGGAGAAACAAAAAGAAAGCCAAAGAATAAAGGAAAAGCCAAAAGCCTACAGCACCTGGTGTTCCCAGGCGGTCTCCCTTTGAGGTGCCCCACCCTGCTCAGCTTCCGAGATCAGACGCGTTCAGGGTGATGTGGCTGTAGGTGATCACTGCTTCCACCCTCTACCCCTTTGAACTTGGCCATGGCAAGATGGCACCCCAGAAGGAACAAAAAGAAAGCCAACGAATAAAGGAAAAGCCAATGGCCTGAAAAAAGTTTTTTTGGTCAAAATGACTCTATTTTGGTCTCCAAGTGTTTAAAAAACCTTTTTTAGTCAAAATAACTGCATTTGGTCACCAAATGTCAGGACCCGGACCTGAACCTGGGACCTCCAGTGTGTCTGCCAATGACTCTACTTGCTGAGCCACCTGGAATGCTGGACAGCTCTTTGGACAAATCCTTGAATGATTCTGCTGTGAATCTTTATTACCTTGAACCTTGAACCCTTTTCTCCCCCCATGAACTTCCTGTTATAAGCCATGTCTTTGCACTTCCTGGTTGCCAAAATATTGTGCCTTCAACAGCCGATATCTCGCTTGTCTCTCCTGCAGCCGTCCGTATCTTTGCTATCATCCGTTATCGACACTTGGATTGTTCCTCGACTGCGCTTTTGCCTAATCCCAACCTGCAACTACTTGTTACCGACCTTTGGCTATTCCTAGACTACGCTTCTGCTTGATCCTGACCTGCTATATCTGCTACTGGACCCTGGCTTGCTCACCTCCTGGTGGGGCGATCCTGAGGACCGCGACCTGGTACTAACATGCAGCAAAATCCATCTCCACCATCAGGAGCGCTGGTGAACACCGGTTAGTACTTAGATTCCGCACCTCAAGTGAGCCTGCGTCATCTGCCAGTGTGACCTGCCTGTGTTCCTATCCAGCTGGTTCCTGTGTAAGCTGCTATAGCTATTGGTCTTCGAGCCTGACTCCAGATCGTGACAGAATATTCTGGCCCAAAACATGGAGGCCGTTGTAGCAGATGCTGTAGCTCCTTTCAGGGTACAAATCTCTGAGTTGCAGGCGTTTGGTACTACCTACCAGGAAAAGTTTGCTGAGTTTCAAACTGAAGTGAAAGGGCTACAAGAGGACATCCTTGATCTGCACAGACAGTTGCGGAACATGCGTTCTCGAGATGCTGTTGCGGTTGATACTGGCACACGAGTTCCCCTCCCACTCAAGTTTAATGGTGACCATCACAATTACAGAGGTTTCCTTAATCAATGTCGTATATACTTTGAGATGCAACCTGCTGCATTTACTTCTGACAGGAAAAAGGTGCTGTTTATCATCAACCTCCTGACTGAGGAAGCCTTAGCCTGGCCTCCCCTTATGTGGAGAAAGATGATGTCATCCTGGAAAATTTCAATAATTTTGTGGCTGCCATGAATCAAATTTTTGATGATCCTAACCGCTGCACTACTGCTGAGGCAAAATTGCACAATTTACGACAGGGGAGGCGCTCTGTTGCAGAGTACACAACTGAATTCAGACTTTGGATTTCAGATACCAATTGGAATCCAGCAGCGCAGAGATCCCCTTTGGCCGTCTTTATTCCTTTTCTGAACCTGAACTGAAGGTGCTCAGGGAGTGGCTTGATGAGAATCTAAAAAAAGGGTTTATTAGACACTCAACTTCTCCTACTGGAGCGGCCTTATTCTTCGTAGAGAAAAAGGATTCCACCCTGCGTCCATGTATTGACTACAGAGAGTTAAATAGGATCACAATTAAAAATCGCTATCCACTTCCACTAATTCCAGAAATGCTTGAGAGACTAGGCTCCGCCAAGATCTTTACCAAATTCGATTTATGAGGAGCATACAACCTGGTCCGCATTCGTCCCGGAGATGAATGGAAAACTGCTTTCAGAACCAGATATGGACATTTTGAGTCTTTGGTTATGCCTTTTGGACTTTGCAATGCTCCCGCAACCTTCCAACATTTCATTAATGATGTTTTTCGAGATTTGTTGGATCAGTTTGTAATAGCATATATGGATGATATTCTTATTTTTTCTGATAATTTGGAAGAACACCGCAAGCACGTCTGTACTGTTTTCGAGAGACTAAGGCGGAATCAACTTTACATTAAACTAGAGAAATGAGAGTTTGAACAAACTAAGATCCAGTTCTTGGGATACATCATTTCTTCTGAAGGAGTGAGCATGGATCCCGATAAGATCAAAGCAGTGGTGGATTGGCCTGTCCCTAAGAATGTTAAGGAAATACAGTGATTTGTTGGATTTTCCAACTTTTACAAAAGATTTATAAGGAACTTCTCCAAGGTAATTGCTCCAATTACGCAGCTGACAAAGAAGGGGGTGCCCTTTTTGTGGTCACCAGAGACACAGGCCGCCTTTACTAAATTAAAGACTCTCTTCACTTCTGCACCAATACTGGTGCATCCAGATCCAGAGCTACCTTTCATCGTAGAAGTGGATGCTACAGATTCTGCTGTGGGAGCTATCCTTTCTCAGCGAATTGGCAAAAGAATGCAGCTCCATCCTTGTGCTTATTTCTCCCGACTGATGTCTTCTGCTGAGAAGAATTATGACATCGGAAACAAGGAGCTGCTGGCAATTAAGGAAGCATTTTCTGAGTGGAGGCATCTGTTGGAAGGGGCAAAGTAACCGTTCTCACAGATGATAAAAATTTAGAATTTATTCGTTCTGCCAAAAGACTGTCATCTAGACAAGCACGTTGGACCCTATTCTTCTCCAGGTTCAATTTTGTTATTTCGTACCGCCCTGGGTCAAGGAACTGTAAGACTGATGCTCTATTGCGGATGTTGTCTGGGCTAGAGTTGAGTGGACACCTGGATGTCCGTGTTCGGCGGGTTTGGCCGAACTTAAAAAAAAGTCCGGGTCCGTGTCCCAGACTTTTTCCGAACTTTACCCAGACACCGAACCCCATTGAAGTTAATAGGGACCCGAACTTTTAGGCACTAAAATGGCTCTAAAACACCAATGGAAAGGGCTAGAGTGCTGCAAATGGCAGCAAAACGTAGTTAAGAGCATGGCAAGTGCTCTGCAAACAAATGTGGATAGGGAAATAACTTAAAACAACAAAGAAAAACAGAAAAATAAAACAATGTTCTTCATCTGTGAAGGACGAGGCCCATATGGAGTAGGAGGGAGGTTGAGGGGGTGGTGGATGTGGCGGTGTCATAGGCGTGGGCACAGGGTGTGCCGGTTGTGTGCCTGGGCACACCCTAATCACTTAGGGCACATTAGCATTATCGCTCTGTTTGCCAATGAGGAGATGGGAAAGATCTCCCTCGGACCTGCTCTGCCATAAGAGAAGTGTCACACACTTCTATTTCACTTTGCCAGCAGGGAGAGTAATGTACCGGGGCCATATACATGTAGGCAAACACATGCATGTGTATTTAAACTTTGGGGTGCACACCCTAATGCAATAGGCTGGGCACACCTATGGGCGGTGTAGGTGGAAGCGGCGGTGGAGGAGGACGAGGTAGCCAACACTGCTTTTTTCAGTCATTTTAAATGAGGGTACACCCCAAAAGAGTGAGAAAGATCAAAAATAGAACAATGGCTGGGTAAGGTCGGTATCCATCTCTATTCTGCACAAGGTACGTAAAAGTCCTGTGGGATCCATGCCTGGTTCATTTTAATGAACGTGAGCTTGTCCACATTGTCTCTGGACAGGCGGCTGCGCTTGTCTGTGATAACGCCCCCAGCCGTGCTAAATACACATTCAGATAATACACTGGCTGCAGGGCACGCCAGCACCTCCAAGGCGTAAAGGGCAAGCTCAGGCCATGTGCCCAATTTGGAGACCCAGAAGTTGAAGGGGGCAGACCCATCATTGACTACATTTAGGCGTGTGCACACATACTGCTCCACCATCTTGGTGAAATGCTGCCTCCTGCTAAGACGTTCCATATGAGCTGCTGGTGCTGCTGTTTGTTGTGGCGTGCTGACAAAGCTTTTCCACATTTCGGCCATGCTAACCCTGCCTTCTGAGGTGCTGGCGGTGCCCTGGTTGAGTTGGCGACCTCTTCCTCCTCCTCCTCCTCCTCTGCCTTGGCCTTGTGCATCCACTGTGGCCCCACTGTCAGGTGGGAATGCCAGCAGCATCGCGTCTACCGGCGTGCGCTTGTACTCGCGCATCTTGCGATCGCGCTCCAGTGAGTGAATTAAGGACGGTACGTTGTCCTTGTAACGGGGATCCAGCAGCGTGGCCACCCAGTAATCAGCACAAGTTAGAATGTGGGCAACTCGGCCGTCGTTGTGGAGACACTGCAGCATGTAATCGCTCATGTGTGCCAGGCTGCCCAGAGGCAACGAAAGTCTGTCGTCTGTGTCCTCTGTATCCCCCCAGCCACGCACCAGTGATGGCCATGAGCTGGCCTGGGTGCCACCCTGCTGTGAACATGGTTCCATCTCCTCCTCCATCTCCTCATCCTCCTCATCCTCCAGAACTGTGCCCCTGCTGGACAATTGTGTCCCTGGCGTTTGTGGGTGCAGGAACCCACCCTCAGAGCCACTTGTGAATCACTGCCCTGAAAGCCTTGGAAATGATCCCTCTTCCTCCTCCTCCTGTTCCACATCCTCTTCCATCATCGCCCGAATCGTTTTTTGAAGGAGGCATAGAAGTGGGATAGTTAAGCTGACAACGGTGTCATCGGCACTGGTCATGTTGGTGGAGTACTCAAAACAGCGCAACAAGGCACACAGGTCTCGCAGGGAGGCCCAGTTATTGGTGGTGAAGTGGTGCTGTTCCGCAGAGCGACTCACGCGTGCGTGCTGCAGCTGAAACTCCACTATGGCCTGCTGCTGCTCGCACAGTCTTTCCAGCATGTGCAAGGTGGAGTTCCACCTTGTGGGCACGTCACATATGAGGCGGTGAGCGGGAAGGCCGAAGATACGCTGCAGCGCTGACAGGCAAGCAGCAGCAGGGTGAGAACGCTGAAAGTGCGCACAGACGGCCCGCACTTTCTGCAGCAGCTCTGACATATCGGGGTAATTTTTAAGGAACCTCTGCACCACCAAATTCAGCACATGCGCCAGGCAAGGGATGTGCGTCAAACCGGCTAGGCCCAGAGCTGCTATGAGATTTCGCCCATTATCGCACACCACCAGGCCGAGCTTGAGGCTCGTTGGCAGCAACCACTCATCAGTCTGCTGTTCCATGCTCCTCCACAACTCCTGCACGGTGTGTGGTTTTTCCCCCAAACAGGCAAGTTTTAAAACTGCCTGCTGTCGTTTACCCCTAGCTGTGCTGAAGTTGGTGGTGAAGGTGTTACGCTGACCAGATGAGGAGGCGGTAGAGGATGAGGAAGCGGAGTAGGAGGAGTTAGGAACAGGAGGCAAACTGAAGAGCCCTGCAATCCTCGGTGGTGGAAGGACATGCGCCAAATTGCTATCCGCCTCAGGCCCAGCCGCCACAGCATTTACCCAGTGTGCCGTTAGGGAGATATAACGCCCCTGACTGTGCTTACTGGTCCACGTATCGGTAGTTAGGTGGACCTTGCCACAGATGGCGTTGCACAGTGCACACCTGATTTTTTCCCCCACTTGGTTGTGCAGGGAAGGGATGGCTTGCCTGAAAAAGTAGTGGCGGCTGGACACGACGTACTGTGGGACAGCCACCGACATAAGGCTTTTAAAACTGTGCGTCTCCACCAGACGGAATTACAGCATTTCAAAGGCCAAGAATTTTGAAATGCTGGCATTCAGGGCCAGGGATCGCGGGTGGGTAGGGGGGTACTTCCTCTTCCTCTGAAGTGTTTGGGAGATGGAAAGCTGAACGCTTCCACAGGAGATTGTGGAGATGGTTGGTGACCAAGGTGGTGGTGTTGCTGACAGATCGCCTGTTTGCGGTGTGGCAGGTGCCGGTATCACTACAGAGGTGGATGAAGAGGCCGAGACTGCAGCAGAAGAGGAATCAGGAGGAGCCAGAGACCTTTTTTGGTTTTGAAGGTGTCTACTCCACTGCAGCTCGTGCTTTGCACTTAGATGCCTGATCATGCAGGCTGTGCTCAGGTTGAGAAGGTTTATGCTTCGCTTTTCAGGCTCTGATTGCACAGGGTGCAAACCACCCGTGTCCTGTCATCAGCACATTGTCTGAAGAACTTCCACGCTAGAGAACTCCTTTGAGCTGGCTTTGGTGCGCTCGGTCCCTTGCTGCATTGGGCAGTAGCAGGTGTAGTGTCTAGGGCACGGCCGCTCCGCTTCTGCACCCTGCTCCCTCTTCTGCTGTGCTGGTGGCTCTGTGCGACCACCGCCTCTTCCCCCAAACTACTCAGGTCACCTCCATGACGTTCATTCCATGTGGGGTCGAGGACCTCATTGTCCTCCACATCATCTTCCACCCAGTCTTCACCCCTGCCCTCCTTGTCGGTCTCCACAATTCTGAATGCTGCAGCAGTTGGCACCTGCATTTTGTCATCATCGGAGACGTGCTGCGATGGTCCTTCCATGTACTCATCTTGAGAAATAAGTGGTTGGGCATCGCTGCACTCAATCTCTTCCACTTCTGGGGCAGGGCTAGGTGGATGGCCCTGGCAAACCCTGCTGACAGAGTCATCAAAAAGAAGAAGAGACTGCTGCATGACTTGGGGCTCAGACTGCTTGCCTGATTTGCAAGGGGGTGAGGTGAAAGACGGTTGGACATTGGCTGCAGGTGCCAACTCTGACCTTTCTGCAGTAGACTGGGTGGGAGACAATGTGAAGGAACTGGAGGTACTGTCAGCAAACCAATCTACTATCGCCTCTACTTGTTCTTGCCTCAACACTTGTAGAGGCGCATGAAGCCCTACCAAATACTGCTGCAGGTTCTGTCGCCTACTCACACTTGAGGAAGGTGTTTCATTTTTGCGTGTAGCTGGCACAGATCGACCACGTCCTCTCCTTGCAACAGGAGCTCTACCAGCAGCACCATGACCCAGGCCACGGCCCCTATTTGACGTTCTCCTCATATTTCTGTAATTTATGATCTTGCCCTAGAAAGGTGTTTATTGAATAGCGGAACAAAACAACAACAGTATCGCACGGGTGTATCTCACAGTCAAATATGCAAACTATGCCGCAATTTAATTTTTTTACCCCAAAAGGGTGTATATTGAATAACGGAATAGAAAAAAGGATATAAAACGGTGTATCTCACACCTACAAACACAGACTAGGCCCCGATTACAATTTTTTGTACCCTAAAGGGAGGATGAGGAAGAGGAGTAGGAGGAGTTCGGAACAGGAGGCAAACTGAAGCGCCCTGCAATCCTCGGTGGTGGAAGGAGATGCGCCAAACAAATTTAAAAGGTGTATCTCACACGTACCGATACAGACTATGCTGCAATTTAATTTTTTTCACCCCAAAAGGGTGTATATTGAATAGCGGAATAGAAAAAAGTCTTATTTAGTCAAGATAACTGCATTTGATCGCCAAAGGTTTGAATCTTTTTTTGTCAATATGACATTTCCGTCTTTTAGAGTCTTAAAAAGCCTGTTTTTGACAAGATAATTGCATTTGGTCACCAAAGGTCTGACATATTTTTTTATTCAAAATGACTGTATTTTCGCCTTAAAGAGCCTTAAGAAGCCGGTTTTAGAAAAGAAAACTGAATTTGGTAAACCAATGGCCAGAAATTTTTTTTGGTCAAAATTACTCTATATTTGTCACCAAGTGTCTAAAAAGCCTTTTTTAGTCAAGATAACTGTATTTGGTCACCTTAGGTCTGAATGTTTTTTTTTAGTCAAAATGACTGCATTTCCGTCTTAAAAAGCCGGTTTTGGCAAGATAATTGCATTTGTTAACCAATGAATTGAAACATTGTTTGGGGTCAGTATGACTCGATTTTGATCACCAAGTGTCTAAAAGGCCTTTTTTTGTCAAGATAACTGTATTTGGTCACCTTAGGTCTGAATGTTTTTGTTAGTCAAAATGACTGTATTTTGCTTTTTAATGTCTTAAAAAGCCGGTTTTAGACAACATAATTGCATTTCGTAACCAATGGCCCGAAAAATTGTTTTTGGTCAAAATTACTCTATTTTGGTCTCCAAGTGTCTAAAAAGCCTTATTTAGTCAAGCTAACTGCATTTGGTCACCAAAAGTCTGAATGTTTTTTTATAGTCAAAATGACTGTATTTTCGTCTTTTAGAGTCTTAAAAAAACAGTTTTAGACAAGATATTTGCATTTCGTAACGAATGGCCTGGAAAAAAAATTTTTTTGGTCAAAATGACTCTATATTGGTCTCCAAGTGTCTAAAAAGCCATTTTTTAGTCAAGATTACTGCATTTTGTCACCAAAGGTCTGAAAAAATATTTTGGTCAAAAATGACTGTATTTACGTCTTTAAGAGTCTAAAAAAGACGCAAGATGCATTTGGTAACCAATGGCCCTAAACATTTTTTGGGTCAGAATGACTTGATTTTGGTCTCCAAGTGTCTAAACAGCCTTTTTTTTTGTCAAGATAACTGCATTTGGTCGCCAAAGGTCTGAATTTTTTTTTTTGTCAAAATGACTGCATTTTCCGTCATTTAGAGTCTTAAAAAGCCAGTTTTCGACAAGATAATTGCATTTGGTAACCAATGGCTTGAAACATTTTTTAAGGTCAGAATGACTCGATTTTGTTCTCCAAGTGTCTAAAAAGCCTTTTTTAGTCAAAATAAGTGGATTTGATTACAAAAGTCCTGAAAAATATCTTTAGTCAAAATGACTTTTATTTCTTCTTTTAGAGTCTTAAAAAGCCGGTCTTAGACAAGATAATTGCATTTGGTAACCAATGGCAATAAACATTTTTTGGGTCAGAATGACTCGATTTTGGTCTCCAAGTGTCTAAAAAGCCTTTTTTTTTAGTCAAGATAACTGCATTTGGTCGCCAAAGGTCTGAATTTTTTTTGTCAATATGACTGCATTTTCCGTCTTTTAGAGTCTTAAAAGGCCAGTTTTTGAAAAGATAATTGCATTTGGTAACCAATGGATGGCTTGAAACATTTTTTAAGGTCAGAATGACTCGATTTTGTTCTCCAAGTGTCTAAAAGCCTTTTTAAGTCAAAATAACTGGATTTGATTACAAAATAGTTTTTTTTGGTCAAAATTACTCTACTTTGGTCTCCAAGGGTCTAAAAAGCCTTTTTTAGTCAAGATAACTGCTTTTAGTCACCAAAAATCTGAATGTTTTTTTACTCAAAATGACTGTATTTTCGTCTTTTAGAGTCTTAAAAAGCCAGTTTTAGACAAGATATTTGCATTTTGTATCCAATGGCCTGAAAACATTTTTTTGGTCAAAATGACTCTATATTGGTCTCCAAGTGTCTAAAAAGCCTTTTTAGTCAAGATTACTGCATTTGGTCACCAAAGGTCTGAAAAAAATTTTGGTCAAAAATGACTGTATTTTCGTCTTTAAGAGTCTTAAAAAGACGCTTTAGGACAAGATAATTGCATTTAGTAACCAATGGCCTTAAAATTTGTTTTTGGTCAAAATTACTCTATTTTGGTCTCCAAGTGTCTAAAAAGCCTTTTTTAGTCAAGATAACTGCATTTGGTCGCCAAAGGTCTGAATCTTTTCTTAGTCAAAATGACTGTATTTTTGTCTTTTTAGTCAATATAACTGGATTTGATTACAAAAGTCCTGAAAAATATCTTAAGTCAAAATGACTGTATTTTCGTCTTTTAGAGTCTTAAAAAGCCGGTTTTAGACAAGATAATTTCATTTCGTAACCAATAGCCTGAAAAAATGTTTTTGGTCAAAATGACTCTATATTGGTCTCCAAGTGTCTAAAAAGATCTTATTTAGTCAAGATTACTGCATTTTGTCACCAAAGGTCTGAAAAAATTTTTAGGTAAAAAATGACTGTTTTTTCGTCTTTAAGAGTCTTAAAAAGACGCTTTTGGACAAGATAATTGCATTTGGTAACCAATGGTCCTAAACATTTTTTGGGTCAGAATGACTCGATTTTGTTCTCCAAGTGTCTAAAAAGCCTTTTTTTTTCAATATAACTGGATTTGATTACAAAAGTCCTGAAAAATATCTTAAGTCAAAATGACTGTATTTTCGTCTTTTAGAGTCTTAAAAAGCCGGTCTTAGACAAGATAATTGCATTTCGTAACCAATGGCCTGAAAACATATTTTTTGGTCAAAATAACTCTATATTGGTCTCCAAGTGTCTAAAAAGCCTTTTTTAGTAAAGATTACTGCATTTGGTCACCAAAGGTCTGAAAAAACATTTTTGGTCAAAATTGACTGTATTTTCGTCTTTAAGAGTCTTAAAAACGATTTAGGACAAGATAATTGCATTTCGTAACTAATGGCCTGAAAAAATTTTTTGGTCAAAATGACTCTTTTTTGGTCTCCAAGTGTCAAAAAGCATTTTTTAGTCACGATAACTGCATTTCCGTCTTTTAGTCAAAATTACTGCATTTCCGTCTTTTAGAGTCTTAAAACTATGTTTTTTGACAAGATAACTGCATTTGATAAACCAAAGGCCTGAAAATTTTTTTTGGTCAAAATGACTCTATATTGCTCTCCAAGTGTCTAAAAAGCCTTTTTTTTTAGTCATGATTACTGCATTTGGTCACAAAAGGTCTGAAAATATTTTTTTAGTCAAAATGACTGTATTTTAATGTCTTAAAAAAAATGGTTTTAGAAAAGATAATTGCATTGCAATGGCCTGAAAAATTTTTTTTGGTCAAAATTACTCTATTTTGGTCTCCAAGTGTCTAAAAAGCCTTTTTAGTCAAGATAACTGCTTTTAGTCACCAAAAATCTGAATGTTTTTTTACTCAAAATGACTGTATTTTCGTCTTTTAGAGTCTTAAAAAGCCAGTTTTAGACAAGATATTTGCATTTTGTATCCAATGGCCTGAAAACATTTTTTTGGTCAAAATGACTCTATATTGGTCTCCAAGTGTCTAAAAAGCCTTTTTAGTCAAGATTACTGCATTTGGTCACCAAAGGTCTGAAAAAAATTTTGGTCAAAAATGACTGTATTTTCGTCTTTAAGAGTCTTAAAAAGACGCTTTAGGACAAGATAATTGCATTTAGTAACCAATGGCCTTAAAATTTGTTTTTGGTCAAAATTACTCTATTTTGGTCTCCAAGTGTCTAAAAAGCCTTTTTTAGTCAAGATAACTGCATTTGGTCGCCAAAGGTCTGAATCTTTTCTTAGTCAAAATGACTGTATTTTTGTCTTTTTAGTCAATATAACTGGATTTGATTACAAAAGTCCTGAAAAATATCTTAAGTCAAAATGACTGTATTTTCGTCTTTTAGAGTCTTAAAAAGCAGGTTTTAGACAAGATAATTGCATTTCGTAACCAATAGCCTGAAAAAATGTTTTTGGTCAAAATGACTCTATATTGGTCTCCAAGTGTCTAAAAAGATCTTATTTAGTCAAGATTACTGCATTTTGTCACCAAAGGTCTGAAAAAATTTTTAGGTAAAAAATGACTGTTTTTTCGTCTTTAAGAGTCTTAAAAAGACGCTTTTGGACAAGATAATTGCATTTGGTAACCAATGGCCCTAAACATTTTTTGGGTCAGAATGACTCGATTTTGTTCTCCAAGTGTCTAAAAAGCCTTTTTTTGTCAATATAACTGGATTTGATTACAAAAGTCCTGAAAAATATCTTAAGTCAAAATGACTGTATTTTCGTCTTGTAGAGTCTTAAAAAGCCGGTCTTAGACAAGATAATTGCATTTCGTAACCAATGGCCTGAAAACATATTTTTTGGTCAAAATAACTCTATATTGGTCTCCAAGTGTCTAAAAAGCCTTTTTTAGTCAAGATTACTGCATTTGGTCACCAAAGGTCTGAAAAAACATTTTTGGTCAAAATTGACTGTATTTTCGTCTTTAAGAGTCTTAAAAACGATTTAGGACAAGATAATTGCATTTCGTAACTAATGGCCTGAAAAATGTTTTTGGTCAAAATGACTCTTTTTTGGTCTCCAAGTGTCAAAAAGCATTTTTTAGTCACGATAACTGCATTTCCGTCTTTTAGTCAAAATTACTGCATTTCCGTCTTTTAGAGTCTTAAAACTATGTTTTTTGACAAGATAACTGCATTTGATAAACCAAAGGCCTGAAAATTTTTTTTGGTCAAAATGACTCTATATTGCTCTCCAAGTGTCTAAAAAGCCTTTTTTTTTAGTCATGATTACTGCATTTGGTCACAAAAGGTCTGAAAATATTTTTTTAGTCAAAATGACTGTATTTTAATGTCTTAAAAAAAATGGTTTTAGAAAAGATAATTGCATTGCAATGGCCTGAAAAATTTTTTTTGGTCAAAATTACTCTATTTTGGTCTCCAAGTGTCTAAAAAGCCTTTTTAGTCAAGATAACTGCTTTTAGTCACCAAAAATCTGAATGTTTTTTTACTCAAAATGACTGTATTTTCGTCTTTTAGAGTCTTAAAAAGCCAGTTTTAGACAAGATATTTGCATTTTGTATCCAATGGCCTGAAAACATTTTTTTGGTCAAAATGACTCTATATTGGTCTCCAAGTGTCTAAAAAGCCTTTTTAGTCAAGATTACTGCATTTGGTCACCAAAGGTCTGAAAAAAATTTTGGTCAAAAATGACTGTATTTTCGTCTTTAAGAGTCTTAAAAAGACGCTTTAGGACAAGATAATTGCATTTAGTAACCAATGGCCTTAAAATTTGTTTTTGGTCAAAATTACTCTATTTTGGTCACCAAGTGTCTAAAAAGCCTTTTTTAGTCAAGATAACTGCATTTGGTCGCCAAAGGTCTGAATCTTTTCTTAGTCAAAATGACTGTATTTTTGTCTTTTTAGTCAATATAACTGGATTTGATTACAAAAGTCCTGAAAAATATCTTAAGTCAAAATGACTGTATTTTCGTCTTTTAGAGTCTTAAAAAGCAGGTTTTAGACAAGATAATTGCATTTCGTAACCAATAGCCTGAAAAAATGTTTTTGGTCAAAATGACTCTATATTGGTCTCCAAGTGTCTAAAAAGATCTTATTTAGTCAAGATTACTGCATTTTGTCACCAAAGGTCTGAAAAAATTTTTAGGTAAAAAATGACTGTTTTTTCGTCTTTAAGAGTCTTAAAAAGACGCTTTTGGACAAGATAATTGCATTTGGTAACCAATGGCCCTAAACATTTTTTGGGTCAGAATGACTCGATTTTGTTCTCCAAGTGTCTAAAAAGCCTTTTTTTGTCAATATAACTGGATTTGATTACAAAAGTCCTGAAAAATATCTTAAGTCAAAATGACTGTATTTTCGTCTTTTAGAGTCTTAAAAAGCCGGTCTTAGACAAGATAATTGCATTTCGTAACCAATGGCCTGAAAACATATTTTTTGGTCAAAATAACTCTATATTGGTCTCCAAGTGTCTAAAAAGCCTTTTTTAGTCAAGATTACTGCATTTGGTCACCAAAGGTCTGAAAAAACATTTTTGGTCAAAATTGACTGTATTTTCGTCTTTAAGAGTCTTAAAAACGATTTAGGACAAGATAATTGCATTTCGTAACTAATGGCCTGAAAAATGTTTTTGGTCAAAATGACTCTTTTTTGGTCTCCAAGTGTCAAAAAGCATTTTTTAGTCACGATAACTGCATTTGATCACCAAAGGTCTAAAATTATTTTTTTAGTCAAAATTAATGCATTTCCGTCTTTTAGAGTCTTAAAACTATGTTTTTTGACAAGATAACTGCATTTGATAAACCAAAGGCCTGAAAATTTTTTTTGGTCAAAATGACTCTATATTGCTCTCCAAGTGTCTAAAAAGCCTTTTTTTTTAGTCATGATTACTGCATTTGGTCACAAAAGGTCTGAAAATATTTTTTTAGTCAAAATGACTGTATTTTGTTTTTTTAATGTCTTAAAAAAAATGGTTTTAGAAAAGATAATTGCATTGCAATGGCCTGAAAAATTTTTTTTGGTCAAAATTACTCTATTTTGGTCTCCAACTGTCTAAAAAGCATTTTTTAGTCAAGATAACTGCATTTGGTCACCAAAGGTCTGAATTTTTTTTTAGTCAAAATGACTGTATTTTCGCCTTTAAGAGCCTTAAAAAGCCGGTTTTAGACAAGATAATTGCATTTCGTAACCAATGGCCTGAAAAAATGTTTTTGGTCAAAATGACTCTATATTGGTCTCCAAGTGTCTAAAAAGCCATTTTTAGTCAAGCCATTTGGTCGCCAAAGGTCTGAATCTTTTTTTGTCAATATGACAACATTTCCGTCTTTTAGAGTCTTAAAAAGTCGGTTTTTGACAAGTCATGATTACTGCATTTGGTCTGTAAATATTTTTTTAGTCAAAATGACTGTATTTTGTTTTTTAATGTATTAAAAAAACGGTTTTAGACAAGATAATTGCATTTAGTAACCAATGGCCTGAAAAATTGTTTTTAATCAAAATTACTCTATTTTGGTCTCCAAGTGTCTAAAAAGCCATTTTTAGTCAAGCCATTTGGTCGCCAAAGGTCTGAATCTTTTTTTGTCAATATGACAACATTTCCGTCTTTTAGAGTCTTAAAAAGTCGGTTTTTGACAAGATAATTGCATTTGGTAACCAATGGCTTGAAACATTTTTTAAGGTCAGAATGACTCAATTTTGATCTCCAAGTGTCTAAAAAGCCCTTTTTAGTCAAGATAACTGCATTTGGTCACCAAAGGTCTGAATGTTTTTTTTAGTCAAAATGACTGTATTTTCGTCTATTAGAGTCTTAAAAAGACGGTATTAGACAAGATATTTGCATTTTGTATCCAATGGCCTGAAAACATTTTTTGGTCAAAATGACTCTATATTGGTCTCCAAGTGTCTAAAAAAGCCTTTTTTAGTCAAGATTACTGCATTTGGTCACCAAAGGTCTGAAAAAAAAATTTTGGTCAAAAATGACTGTATTTTCGTCTTAAAGAGTCTTAAAAAGACGCTTTAGGACATGATAATTGCATTTCGTAACCAATGGCCTGAAAAACATTTTTTGGTCAAAGGTCTGATTTTTTTTTAGTCAAAATGACTGTATTTTCGCCTTTAAGTCCCTAAAAAAGCCGGTTTTTGACAAGATAATTGCATTTGGTAATCAATGGCCCTAAACATTTTTTGGGTCAGAATGACTTGATTTTGTTCTCCAAGTGTCTAAAAGGCCATTTTTTTGGTCGTTAAAGGTCTGAGTGTTTTTTGTCAATATGACTGCATTTCCGTCTTTTAGAGTCTTAAAAAAACAGTTTTTAACAAGATAATTGCATTTGGTAACCAATGGTCTGAAATTATTTTTTTAGTCAAAATTACTGCATTTCCGTCTTTAAGAGTCTTAAAACGATGGTTTTTGACAAGGCCTGAAAATTTTTTTGGTCAAAATGATTCTATATTGCTCTCCAAGTGTCTAAAAAGCCTGTACTTTCGTCTAGAGTCTAAAAAAAAAGCTTTTAGACAACATAATTGCATTTCGTAACCGATGGCCTGAAAAATTGTTTTTGGTCAAAATTACTCTATTTTTGTCTCCAAGTGTCTAAAAAGCCTTATTTAGTCAAGATAACTGCATTTGATCGCCAAAGGTCTGAATCTTTTTTTGTCAATATCACATTTCCGTCTTTTAGAGTCTTAAAACACCGGTCTTTGACAAGATAATTGCATTTGGTAACCAATGGATTGAAACTTTTTTTTGGGTCAGAATGACTCGATTTTGGTCTCCAAGTATCTAAAAATCATTTTTTAGTCAAGATAACAGTATTTGGTCACCAAAGGTCTGAATGTTTTTTTAGTCAAATTGACTGTATTTTTGTCTTTTAGAGTCTTAAAAAGCCGGTTTTAGACAAGATAATTGCATTTTGTAACCAATGGGCTAAAAAAAATGTTTTGGTCAAAATGACTCTATATAGGTCTCCAATGGTCTAAAATCTTTTTTTATTCATGATAATTGAATTTGGTCACCAAAGGTCTGACATATTTTTTTAGTCAAAATGACTGTATTTTCGCCTTTAAGAGCCTTAAAAAGCCGGTTTAAGAAAAGATAACTGCATTTGGTCACCTTAGGTCTGAATGTTTTTTTTTAGTCAAAATGACTGTTTTTTTTTTGTCTATTAGAGTCTTAAAAAGACGGTTTTAGACAAGATAATTGGATTTGGTAACCAATGGCTTGAAACTTTTTTTGGTCAAAATGACTCTATATTGGTCTCCAAGTGTCTAAAAAGCCTTTTTTAGTCAAGATAACTGTATTTGGTCACCTTAGGTCTGAATGTTTTTTCAAGTCAAAATGACTGCATTTCAGTCTTAAAAAGCCGGTTTTGGCAAGATAACTGCATTTGGTAACCAATGAATTGAAACATTTTTTGGGGTCAGTATGACTCGATTTTGGTCACCAAGTGTTAAAAATGCTTTTTTTAGTCAAAATAACTGCATTTGATCACAAAAGTCCTGAAAAACATCTTTAGTCAAAATGACTGTATTTTCGTCTTTTAGAGTCTTAAAACGACGGTTTCAGACAAGATAATGGCATTTATCCAGTGGCCTGAAATTTTTTTTGGTCAAAATGGCTCTATTTTGGTCTCCAAGTGTCTAAAAAGCCTTTTTTAGTCAAGATAATTGCATTTGGTCACCACAGGTCTGAACATTTTTTTAGTCAAAATGACTGCATTTCTGTTTTTTAGAGTCTTAAAAAGCCGGTTTTTGACAAGATAATTGCATTTAGTAACCAATAGCCTGAAAAATTGTTTTTGGTCAAAATGAATCTATTTTGGTCTCCAAGTGTCTAAAAAACCTTTTTTAGTTATGATAACTGTATTTGGTCACCTTAGGTCTGAATGTTTTTTTAGTCAAAATGACTGTATTCGTCTATTAGAGTCTTAAAACGATTGTTTTAGACAAGATAACTGCATTTGGTAAACCAATAGCCTGAATTTTTTTTTGGTCAAAATGACTATTTTGGTCTCCAAGTGTCTAAAAAGCCTTTTTTAGTCAAGATAATTGCATTTGGTCACCATAGGTCTGAATGTTTTTTTAGTCAAAATGACTGTATTTTCGTCTATTAGAGTCTTAAAACGATTGTTTTAGACAAGATAACTGCATTTGGTAAACCAATGGCCTGAAATTTTTTTTGCTCAAAATGACTATTTTGGTCACCAAGTGTCTAAAAAGCCTTTTTTAGTCAAGATAATTGCATTTGGTCACCAAAGGTCTGACATATATTTTTAGTCAAAATGACTGTATTTTGTTTCTTAATGTCTGAAAAAAAAACGGTTTTAGACAAGATAATTGCATTTCGTAACCAATGGCCTGAAAACATTTTTTTGGTCAAAATGACTCTATATTGGTCTCCAAGTGTCTAAAAAGCCTTTTTTAGTCAAGATAACTGCATTTGGTCGCCAAAGGTCTGAATGTTTTTTTTAGTCAAAATGACTGTATTTTCGTCTATTAGAGTCTTAAAAAGCCGGTATTAGACAAGATATTTGCATTTTGTATCCAATGGCCTGAAAACATTTTTCTGGTCAAAATGACTCTATATTGGTCTCCAAGTGTCTAAAAAGTCTTTTTTAATCAAGAATACTGCATTTGGTCACCAAAGGTCTGAAAAAAAAAATTTTGGTCAAAAATGACTGTATTTTCGTCTTAAAGAGTCTTAAAAAGACGCTTTAGGACATGATAATTGCATTTCGTAACCAATGGCCTGAAAAACATTTTTTGGTCAAAGGTCTGATTTTTTTTTAGTCAAAATGACTGTATTTTCGCCTTTAAGTCCCTAAAAAAGCCGGTTTTTGACAAGATAATTGCATTTGGTAATCAATGGCCCTAAACCAATGAATTGAAACATTGTTTGGGGTCAGTATGACTCGATTTTGATCACCAAGTGTCTAAAAGGCCTTTTTTTGTCAAGATAACTGTATTTGGTCACCTTAGGTCTGAATGTTTTTTTAAGTCAAAATGACTGTATTTTCGTCTATTAGAGTCTTAAAAAGACGGTATTAGACAAGATATTTGCATTTTGTATCCAATGGCCTGAAAACATTTTTTGGTCAAAATGACTCTATATTGGTCTCCAAGTGTCTAAAAAAGCCTTTTTTAGTCAAGATTACTGCATTTGGTCACCAAAGGTCTGAAAAAAAAATTTTGGTCAAAAATGACTGTATTTTCGTCTTAAAGAGTCTTAAAAAGACGCTTTAGGACATGATAATTGCATTTCGTAACCAATGGCCTGAAAAACATTTTTTGGTCAAAGGTCTGATTTTTTTTTAGTCAAAATGACTGTATTTTCGCCTTTAAGTCCCTAAAAAAGCCGGTTTTTGACAAGATAATTGCATTTGGTAATCAATGGCCCTAAACATTTTTTGGGTCAGAATGACTTGATTTTGTTCTCCAAGTGTCTAAAAGGCCATTTTTTTGGTCGTTAAAGGTCTGAGTGTTTTTTGTCAATATGACTGCATTTCCGTCTTTTAGAGTCTTAAAAAAACAGTTTTTAACAAGATAATTGCATTTGGTAACCAATGGTCTGAAATTATTTTTTTAGTCAAAATTACTGCATTTCCGTCTTTAAGAGTCTTAAAACGATGGTTTTTGACAAGGCCTGAAAATTTTTTTGGTCAAAATGATTCTATATTGCTCTCCAAGTGTCTAAAAAGCCTGTACTTTCGTCTAGAGTCTAAAAAAAAAGCTTTTAGACAACATAATTGCATTTCGTAACCGATGGCCTGAAAAATTGTTTTTGGTCAAAATTACTCTATTTTTGTCTCCAAGTGTCTAAAAAGCCTTATTTAGTCAAGATAACTGCATTTGATCGCCAAAGGTCTGAATCTTTTTTTGTCAATATCACATTTCCGTCTTTTAGAGTCTTAAAACACCGGTCTTTGACAAGATAATTGCATTTGGTAACCAATGGATTGAAACTTTTTTTTGGGTCAGAATGACTCGATTTTGGTCTCCAAGTATCTAAAAATCCTTTTTTAGTCAAGATAACAGTATTTGGTCACCAAAGGTCTGAATGTTTTTTTAGTCAAATTGACTGTATTTTTGTCTTTTAGAGTCTTAAAAAGCCGGTTTTAGACAAGATAATTGCATTTTGTAACCAATGGGCTAAAAAAAATGTTTTGGTCAAAATGACTCTATATAGGTCTCCAATGGTCTAAAATCTTTTTTTATTCATGATAATTGAATTTGGTCACCAAAGGTCTGACATATTTTTTTAGTCAAAATGACTGTATTTTCGCCTTTAAGAGCCTTAAAAAGCCGGTTTAAGAAAAGATAACTGCATTTGGTCACCTTAGGTCTGAATGTTTTTTTTTAGTCAAAATGACTGTTTTTTTTTGTCTATTAGAGTCTTAAAAAGACGGTTTTAGACAAGATAATTGGATTTGGTAACCAATGGCTTGAAACTTTTTTTGGTCAAAATGACTCTATATTGGTCTCCAAGTGTCGAAAAAGCCTTTTTTAGTCAAGATAATTGCATTTGGTCACCACAGGTCTGAACATTTTTTTAGTCAAAATGACTGCATTTCTGTTTTTTAGAGTCTTAAAAAGCCGGTTTTTGACAAGATAATTGCATTTAGTAACCAATAGCCTGAAAAATTGTTTTTGGTCAAAATGAATCTATTTTGGTCTCCAAGTGTCTAAAAAACCTTTTTTAGTTATGATAACTGTATTTGGTCACCTTAGGTCTGAATGTTTTTTCAAGTCAAAATGACTGCATTTCAGTCTTAAAAAGCCGGTTTTGGCAAGATAATTGCATTTGGTAACCAATGAATTGAAACATTTTTTGGGGTCAGTATGACTCGATTTTGGTCACCAAGTGTTAAAAATGCTTTTTTTAGTCAAAATAACTGCATTTGATCACAAAAGTCCTGAAAAACATCTTTAGTCAAAATGACTGTATTTTCGTCTTTTAGAGTCTTAAAACGACGGTTTCAGACAAGATAATGGCATTTATCCAGTGGCCTGAAATTTTTTTTGGTCAAAATGGCTCTATTTTGGTCTCCAAGTGTCTAAAAAGCCTTTTTTAGTCAAGATAATTGCATTTGGTCACCACAGGTCTGAACATTTTTTTAGTCAAAATGACTGCATTTCTGTTTTTTAGAGTCTTAAAAAGCCGGTTTTTGACAAGATAATTGCATTTAGTAACCAATAGCCTGAAAAATTGTTTTTGGTCAAAATGAATCTATTTTGGTCTCCAAGTGTCTAAAAAACCTTTTTTAGTTATGATAACTGTATTTGGTCACCTTAGGTCTGAATGTTTTTTTAGTCAAAATGACTGTATTTTCGTCTATTAGAGTCTTAAAACGATTGTTTTAGACAAGATAACTGCATTTGGTAAACCAATGGCCTGAAATTTTTTTTGGTCAAAATGACTATTTTGGTCTCCAAGTGTCTAAAAAGCCTTTTTTAGTCAAGATAATTGCATTTGGTCACCATAGGTCTGAATGTTTTTTTAGTCAAAATGACTGTATTTTCGTCTATTAGAGTCTTAAAACGATTGTTTTAGACAAGATAACTGCATTTGGTAAACCAATGGCCTGAAATTTTTTTTGGTCAAAATGACTATTTTGGTCACCAAGTGTCTAAAAAGCCTTTTTTAGTCAAGATAATTGCATTTGGTCACCAAAGGTCTGACATATATTTTTAGTCAAAATGACTGTATTTTGTTTCTTAATGTCTGAAAAAAAAACGGTTTTAGACAAAATTACTGCATTTCCGTCTTTTAGAGTCTTAAAACGATGGTTTTTGACAAGGCCTGAAAATTTTTATTGGTCAAAATGACTTTATATTGCTCTCCAAGTGTCTAAAAAGCCTGTATTTTCGTCTATAATAGTCTGAAAAAAAGTTTTTAGACAACATAATTGCATTTCTTAACCGATAGCCTGAAAAATTGTTTTTGGTCAAAATTACTCTATTTTTGTCTCCAAGTGTCTAAAAAGCCTTATTTAGTCAAGATAACTGCATTTGATCGCCAAAGGTTTGAATCTTTTTTTGTCAATATGACATTTCCGTCTTTTAGAGTCTTAAAAAGCCGGTTTTTGACAAGATAATTGCATTTGGTCACCAAAGGTCTGACATATTTTTTTATTCAAAATGACTGTATTTTCGCCTTTAAGAGCCTTAAGAAGCCGGTTTTAGAAAAGAAAACTGAATTTGGTAAACCAATGGCCAGAAATTTTTTTTGGTCAAAATTACTCTATATTTGTCACCAAGTGTCTAAAAAGCCTTTTTTAGTCAAGATAACTGTATTTGGTCACCTTAGGTCTGAATGTTTTTTTTAGTCAAAATGACTGCATTTCCGTCTTAAAAAGCCGGTTTTGGCAAGATAATTGCATTTGTTAACCAATGAATTGAAACATTGTTTGGGGTCAGTATGACTCGATTTTGATCACCAAGTGTCTAAAAGGCCTTTTTTTGTCAAGATAACTGTATTTGGTCACCTTAGGTCTGAATGTTTTTGTTAGTCAAAATGACTGTATTTTGCTTTTAAATGTCTTAAAAAGCCGGTTTTAGACAACATAATTGCATTTCGTAACCAATGGCCCGAAAAATTGTTTTTGGTCAAAATTACTCTATTTTGGTCTCCAAGTGTCTAAAAAGCCTTATTTAGTCAAGCTAACTGCATTTGGTCACCAAAAGTCTGAATGTTTTTTTATAGTCAAAATGACTGTATTTTCGTCTTTTAGAGTCTTAAAAAAACAGTTTTAGACAAGATATTTGCATTTCGTAACGAATGGCCTGGAAAAAAATTTTTTTTGGTCAAAATGACTCTATATTGGTCTCCAAGTGTCTAAAAAGCCATTTTTTAGTCAAGATTACTGCATTTTGTCACCAAAGGTCTGAAAAAATATTTTGGTCAAAAATGACTGTATTTACGTCTTTAAGAGTCTAAAAAAGACGCAAGATGCATTTGGTAACCAAATTGTCCAAGTGTCTAAACAGCCTTTTTTTTTGTCAAGATAACTGCATTTGGTCGCCAAAGGTCTGAATTTTTTTTTTGTCAAAATGACTGCATTTTCCGTCATGTAGAGTCTTAAAAAGCCAGTTTTCGACAAGATAATTGCATTTGGTAACCAATGGCTTGAAACATTTTTTAAGGTCAGAATGACTCGATTTTGTTCTCCAAGTGTCTAAAAAGCCTTTTTTAGTCAAAATAAGTGGATTTGATTACAAAAGTCCTGAAAAATATCTTTAGTCAAAATGACTTTTAATTCTTCTTTTAGAGTCTTAAAAAACCGGTCTTAGACAAGATAATTGCATTTGGTAACCAATGGCCCTAAACATTTTTTGGGTCAGAATGACTCGATTTTGGTCTCCAAGTGTCTAAAAAGCCTTTTTTTTTAGTCAAGATAACTGCATTTGGTCGCCAAAGGTCTGAATTTTTTTTGTCAATATGACTGCATTTTCCGTCTTTTAGAGTCTTAAAAGGCCAGTTTTTGAAAAGATAATTGCATTTGGTAACCAATGGATGGCTTGAAACATTTTTTAAGGTCAGAATGACTCGATTTTGTTCTCCAAGTGTCTAAAAGCCTTTTTAAGTCAAAATAACTGGATTTGATTACAAAATAGTTTTTTTTGGTCAAAATTACTCTACTTTGGTCTCCAAGTGTCTAAAAAGCCTTTTTTAGTCAAGATAACTGCTTTTAGTCACCAAAAATCTGAATGTTTTTTTACTCAAAATGACTGTATTTTCGTCTTTTAGAGTCTTAAAAAGCCAGTTTTAGACAAGATATTTGCATTTTGTATCCAATGGCCTGAAAACATTTTTTTGGTCAAAATGACTCTATATTGGTCTCCAAGTGTCTAAAAAGCCTTTTTAGTCAAGATTACTGCATTTGGTCACCAAAGGTCTGAAAAAATTTTTGGTCAAAAATGACTGTATTTTCGTCTTTAAGAGTCTTAAAAAGACGCTTTAGGACAAGATAATTGCATTTAGTAACCAATGGCCTTAAAATTTGTTTTTGGTCAAAATTACTCTATTTTGGTCTCCAAGTGTCTAAAAAGCCTTTTTTAGTCAAGATAACTGCATTTGGTCGCCAAAGGTCTGAATCTTTTCTTAGTCAAAATGACTGTATTTTTGTCTTTTTAGTCAATATAACTGGATTTGATTACAAAAGTCCTGAAAAATATCTTAAGTCAAAATGACTGTATTTTCGTCTTTTAGAGTCTTAAAAAGCCGGTTTTAGACAAGATAATTGCATTTCGTAACCAATAGCCTGAAAAAATGTTTTTGGTCAAAATGACTCTATATTGGTCTCCAAGTGTCTAAAAAGATCTTATTTAGTCAAGATTACTGCATTTTGTCACCAAAGGTCTGAAAAAATTTTTAGGTAAAAAATGACTGTTTTTTCGTCTTTAAGAGTCTTAAAAAGACGCTTTTGGACAAGATAATTGCATTTGGTAACCAATGGCCCTAAACATTTTTTGGGTCAGAATGACTCGATTTTGTTCTCCAAGTGTCTAAAAAGCCTTTTTTTGTCAATATAACTGGATTTGATTACAAAAGTCCTGAAAAATATCTTAAGTCAAAATGACTGTATTTTCGTCTTTTAGAGTCTTAAAAAGCCGGTCTTAGACAAGATAATTGCATTTCGTAACCAATGGCCTGAAAACATATTTTTTGGTCAAAATAACTCTATATTGGTCTCCAAGTGTCTAAAAAGCCTTTTTTAGTCAAGATTACTGCATTTGGTCACCAAAGGTCTGAAAAAACATTTTTGGTCAAAATTGACTGTATTTTCGTCTTTAAGAGTCTTAAAAACGATTTAGGACAAGATAATTGCATTTCGTAACTAAAGGCCTGAAAAAATTTTTTGGTCAAAATGACTCTTTTTTGGTCTCCAAGTGTCAAAAAGCATTTTTTAGTCACGATAACTGCATTTGATCACCAAAGGTCTAAATTATTTTTTTAGTCAAAATTACTGCATTTCCGTCTTTTAGAGTCTTAAAACTATGTTTTTTGACAAGATAACTGCATTTGATAAACCAACGGCCTGAAAATTTTTTTTGGTCAAAATGACTCTATATTGCTCTCCAAGTGTCTAAAAAGCCTTTTTTTTAGTCATGATTACTGCATTTGGTCACAAAAGGTCTGAAAATATTTTTTTAGTCAAAATGACTGTATTTTGTTTTTTTAATGTCTTAAAAAAAATGGTTTTAGAAAAGATAATTGCATTGCAATGGCCTGAAAAATTTTTTTTGGTCAAAATTACTCTATTTTGGTCTCCAACTGTCTAAAAAGCATTTTTTAGTCAAGATAACTGCATTTGGTCACCAAAGGTCTGAATTTTTTTTTTAGTCAAAATGACTGTATTTTCGCCTTTAAGAGCCTTAAAAAGCCGGTTTTAGACAAGATATTTGCATTTTGTATCCAATGGCCTGAAAACATTTTTTGGTCAAAATGACTCTATATTGGTCTCCAAGTGTCTAAAAAAGCCTTTTTTAGTCAAGATTACTGCATTTGGTCACCAAAGGTCTGAAAAAAAAATTTTGGTCAAAAATGACTGTATTTTCGTCTTAAAGAGTCTTAAAAAGACGTTTTAGGACATGATAATTGCATTTCGTAACCAATGGCCTGAAAAACATTTTTTGGTCAAAGGTCTGATTTTTTTTTAGTCAAAATGACTGTATTTTCGCCTTTAAGTCCCTAAAAAAGCCGGTTTTTGACAAGATAATTGCATTTGGTAATCAATGGCCCTAAACATTTTTTGGGTCAGAATGACTTGATTTTGTTCTCCAAGTGTCTAAAAGGCCATTTTTTTGGTCGTTAAAGGTCTGAGTGTTTTTTGTCAATATGACTGCATTTCCGTCTTTTAGAGTCTTAAAAAAACAGTTTTTAACAAGATAATTGCATTTGGTAACCAATGGTCTGAAATTATTTTTTTAGTCAAAATTACTGCATTTCCGTCTTTAAGAGTCTTAAAACGATGGTTTTTGACAAGGCCTGAAAATTTTTTGGTCAAAATGATTCTATATTTGCTCTCCAAGTGTCTAAAAAGCCTGTACTTTCGTCTAGAGTCTAAAAAAAAAGCTTTTAGACAACATAATTGCATTTCGTAACCGATGGCCTGAAAATTGTTTTTGGTCAAAATTACTCTATTTTTGTCTCCAAGTGTCTAAAAAGCCTTATTTAGTCAAGATAACTGCATTTGATCGCCAAAGGTCTGAATCCTTTTTTGTCAATATCACATTTCCGTCTTTTAGAGTCTTAAAACACCGGTCTTTGACAAGATAATTGCATTTGGTGACCAATGGATTGAAACTTTTTTTGGGGTCAGAATGACTCGATTTTGGTCTCCAAGTATCTAAAAATCCTTTTTTAGTCAAGATAACAGTATTTGGTCACCAAAGGTCTGAATGTTTTTTTAGTCAAATTGACTGTATTTTTGTCTTTTAGAGTCTTAAAAAGCCGGTTTTAGACAAGATAATTGCATTTTGTAACCAATGGGCTAAAAAAAATGTTTTGGTCAAAATGACTCTATATAGGTCTCCAATGGTCTAAAATCTTTTTTTATTCATGATAATTGAATTTGGTCACCAAAGGTCTGACATATTTTTTTAGTCAAAATGACTGTATTTTCGCCTTTAAGAGCCTTAAAAAGCCGGTTTAAGAAAAGATAACTGCATTTGGTCACCTTAGGTCTGAATGTTTTTTTTTAGTCAAAATGACTGTTTTTTTTTGTCTATTAGAGTCTTAAAAAGACGGTTTTAGACAAGATAATTGGATTTGGTAACCAATGGCTTGAAACTTTTTTTGGTCAAAATGACTCTATATTGGTCTCCAAGTGTCTAAAAAGCCTTTTTTAGTCAAGATAACTGTATTTGGTCACCTTAGGTCTGAATGTTTTTTCAAGTCAAAATGACTGCATTTCAGTCTTAAAAAGCCGGTTTTGGCAAGATAATTGCATTTGGTAACCAATGAATTGAAACATTTTTTGGGGTCAGTATGACTCGATTTTGGTCACCAAGTGTTAAAAATGCTTTTTTTAGTCAAAATAACTGCATTTGATCACAAAAGTCCTGAAAAACATCTTTAGTCAAAATGACTGTATTTTCGTCTTTTAGAGTCTTAAAACGACGGTTTCAGACAAGATAATGGCATTTATCCAGTGGCCTGAAATTTTTTTTGGTCAAAATGGCTCTATTTTGGTCTCCAAGTGTCTAAAAAGCCTTTTTTAGTCAAGATAATTGCATTTGGTCACCACAGGTCTGAACATTTTTTTAGTCAAAATGACTGCATTTCTGTTTTTTAGAGTCTTAAAAAGCCGGTTTTTGACAAGATAATTGCATTTAGTAACCAATAGCCTGAAAAATTGTTTTTGGTCAAAATGAATCTATTTTGGTCTCCAAGTGTCTAAAAAACCTTTTTTAGTTATGATAACTGTATTTGGTCACCTTAGGTCTGAATGTTTTTTTAGTCAAAATGACTGTATTCGTCTATTAGAGTCTTAAAACGATTGTTTTAGACAAGATAACTGCATCTGGTAAACCAATGGCCTGAAATTTTTTTTGGTCAAAATGACTATTTTGGTCACCAAGTGTCTAAAAAGCCTTTTTTAGTCAAGATAATTGCATTTGGTCACCAAAGGTCTGACTTTTTAGTCAAAATGACTGTATTTTGTTTCTTAATGTCTGAAAAAAAAACGGTTTTAGACAAAATTACTGCATTTCCGTCTTTTAGAGTCTTAAAACGATGGTTTTTGACAAGGCCTGAAAATTTTTATTGGTCAAAATGACTTTATATTGCTCTCCAAGTGTCTAAAAAGCCTGTATTTTCGTCTATAATAGTCTGAAAAAAAGTTTTTAGACAACATAATTGCATTTCTTAACCGATAGCCTGAAAAATTGTTTTTGGTCAAAATTACTCTATTTTTGTCTCCAAGTGTCTAAAAAGCCTTATTTAGTCAAGATAACTGCATTTGAACGCCAAAGGTTTGAATCTTTTTTTGTCAATATGACATTTCCGTCTTTTAGAGTCTTAAAAAGCCGGTTTTTGACAAGATAATTGCATTTGGTCACCAAAGGTCTGACATATTTTTTTATTCAAAATGACTGTATTTTCGCCTTTAAGAGCCTTAAGAAGCCGGTTTTAGAAAAGAAAACTGAATTTGGTAAACCAATGGCCAGAAATTTTTTTTGGTCAAAATTACTCTATATTTGTCACCAAGTGTCTAAAAAGCCTTTTTTAGTCAAGATAACTGTATTTGGTCACCTTAGGTCTGAATGTTTTTTTTAGTCAAAATGACTGCATTTCCGTCTTAAAAAGCCGGTTTTGGCAAGATAATTGCATTTGTTAACCAATGAATTGAAACATTGTTTGGGGTCAGTATGACTCGATTTTGATCACCAAGTGTCTAAAAGGCCTTTTTTTGTCAAGATAACTGTATTTGGTCACCTTAGGTCTGAATGTTTTTGTTAGTCAAAATGACTGTATTTTGCTTTTTAATGTCTTAAAAAGCCGGTTTTAGACAACATAATTGCATTTCGTAACCAATGGCCCGAAAAATTGTTTTTGGTCAAAATTACTCTATTTTGGTCTCCAAGTGTCTAAAAAGCCTTATTTAGTCAAGCTAACTGCATTTGGTCACCAAAAGTCTGAATGTTTTTTTATAGTCAAAATGACTGTATTTTCGTCTTTTAGAGTCTTAAAAAAACAGTTTTAGACAAGATATTTGCATTTCGTAACGAATGGCCTGGAAAAAAAATTTTTTTGGTCAAAATGACTCTATATTGGTCTCCAAGTGTCTAAAAAGTCTTTTTTAATCAAGAATACTGCATTTGGTCACCAAAGGTCTGAAAAAATATTTTGGTCAAAAATGACTGTATTTACGTCTTTAAGAGTCTAAAAAAGACGCAAGATGCATTTGGTAACCAATGGCCCTAAACATTTTTTGGGTCAGAATGACTTGATTTTGGTCTCCAAGTGTCTAAACAGCCTTTTTTTTTGTCAAGATAACTGCATTTGGTCGCCAAAGGTCTGAATTTTTTTTTTGTCAAAATGACTGCATTTTCCGTCATTTAGAGTCTTAAAAAGCCAGTTTTCGACAAGATAATTGCATTTGGTAACCAATGGCTTGAAACATTTTTTAAGGTCAGAATGACTCGATTTTGTTCTCCAAGTGTCTAAAAAGCCTTTTTTAGTCAAAATAAGTGGATTTGATTACAAAAGTCCTGAAAAATATCTTTAGTCAAAATGACTTTTAATTCTTCTTTTAGAGTCTTAAAAAGCCGGTCTTAGACAAGATAATTGCATTTGGTAACCAATGGCCCTAAACATTTTTTGGGTCAGAATGACTCGATTTTGGTCTCCAAGTGTCTAAAAAGCCTTTTTTTTTTAGTCAAGATAACTGCATTTGGTCGCCAAAGGTCTGAATTTTTTTTGTCAATATGACTGCATTTTCCGTCTTTTAGAGTCTTAAAAGGCCAGTTTTTGAAAAGATAATTGCATTTGGTAACCAATGGATGGCTTGAAACATTTTTTAAGGTCAGAATGACTCGATTTTGTTCTCCAAGTGTCTAAAAGCCTTTTTAAGTCAAAATAACTGGATTTGATTACAAAATAGTTTTTTTTGGTCAAAATGACTCTACTTTGGTCTCCAAGTGTCTAAAAAGCCTTTTTTAGTCAAGATAACTGCTTTTAGTCACCAAAAATCTGAATGTTTTTTTACTCAAAATGACTGTATTTTCGTCTTTTAGAGTCTTAAAAAGCCAGTTTTAGACAAGATATTTGCATGTTGTATCCAATGGCCTGAAAACATTTTTTTGGTCAAAATGACTCTATATTGGTCTCCAAGTGTCTAAAAAGCCTTTTTAGTCAAGATTACTGCATTTGGTCACCAAAGGTCTGAAAAATTTTTTGGTCAAAAATGACTGTATTTTCGTCTTTAAGAGTCTTAAAAAGACGCTTTAGGACAAGATAATTGCATTTAGTAACCAATGGCCTTAAAATTTGTTTTTGGTCAAAATTACTCTATTTTGGTCTCCAAGTGTCTAAAAAGCCTTTTTTAGTCAAGATAACTGCATTTGGTCGCCAAAGGTCTGAATCTTTTCTTAGTCAAAATGACTGTATTTTTGTCTTTTTAGTCAATATAACTGGATTTGATTACAAAAGTCCTGAAAAATATCTTAAGTCAAAATGACTGTATTTTCGTCTTTTAGAGTCTTAAAAAGCCGGTTTTAGACAAGATAATTGCATTTCGTAACCAATAGCCTGAAAAAATGTTTTTGGTCAAAATGACTCTATATTGGTCTCCAAGTGTCTAAAAAGATCTTATTTAGTCAAGATTACTGCATTTTGTCACCAAAGGTCTGAAAAAATTTTTAGGTAAAAAATGACTGTTTTTTCGTCTTTAAGAGTCTTAAAAAGACGCTTTTGGACAAGATAATTGCATTTGGTAACCAATGGCCCTAAACATTTTTTGGGTCAGAATGACTCGATTTTGTTCTCCAAGTGTCTAAAAAGCCTTTTTTTGTCAATATAACTGGATTTGATTACAAAAGTCCTGAAAAATATCTTAAGTCAAAATGACTGTATTTTCGTCTTTTAGAGTCTTAAAAAGCCGGTCTTAGACAAGATAATTGCATTTCGTAACCAATGGCCTGAAAACATATTTTTTGGTCAAAATAACTCTATATTGGTCTCCAAGTGTCTAAAAAGCCTTTTTTAGTCAAGATTACTGCATTTGGTCACCAAAGGTCTGAAAAAACATTTTTGGTCAAAATTGACTGTATTTTCGTCTTTAAGAGTCTTAAAAACGATTTAGGACAAGATAATTGCATTTCGTAACTAATGGCCTGAAAAAATTTTTTGGTCAAAATGACTCTTTTTTGGTCTCCAAGTGTCAAAAAGCATTTTTTAGTCACGATAACTGCATTTGATCACCAAAGGTCTAAAATTATTTTTTTAGTCAAAATTACTGCATTTCCGTCTTTTAGAGTCTTAAAACTATGTTTTTTGACAAGATAACTGCATTTGATAAACCAAAGGCCTGAAAATTTTTTTTGGTCAAAATGACTCTATATTGCTCTCCAAGTGTCTAAAAAGCCTTTTTTTTAGTCATGATTACTGCATTTGGTCACAAAAGGTCTGAAAATATTTTTTTAGTCAAAATGACTGTATTTTGTTTTTTTAATGTCTTAAAAAAAATGGTTTTAGAAAAGATAATTGCATTGCAATGGCCTGAAAAATTTTTTTTGGTCAAAATTACTCTATTTTGATCTCCAACTGTCTAAAAAGCATTTTTTAGTCAAGATAACTGCATTTGGTCACCAAAGGTCTGAATTTTTTTTTAGTCAAAATGACTGTATTTTCGCCTTTAAGAGCCTTAAAAAGCCGGTTTTAGACAAGATAATTGCATTTCGTAACCAATGGCCTGAAAATAATTTTTTTAGTCATGATTACTGCATTTGGTCTGTAAATATTTTTTTAGTCAAAATGACTGTATTTTGTTTTTTAATGTATTAAAAAAACGGTTTTAGACAAGATAATTGCATTTAGTAACCAATGGCCTGAAAAATTGTTTTTAATCAAAATTACTCTATTTTGGTCTCCAAGTGTCTAAAAAGCCATTTTTAGTCAAGATAACTGCATTTGGTCGCCAAAGGTCTGAATCTTTTTTTGTCAATATGACAACATTTCCGTCTTTTAGAGTCTTTAAAATTCGGTTTTTGACAAGATAATTGCATTTGGTAACCAATGGCTTGAAACATTTTTTAAGGTCAGAATGACTCAATTTTGATCTCCAAGTGTCTAAAAAGCCCTTTTTAGTCAAGATAACTGCATTTGGTCACCAAAGGTCTGAATGTTTTTTTTAGTCAAAATGACTGTATTTTCGTCTATTAGAGTCTTAAAAAGACGGTATTAGACAAGATATTTGCATTTTGTATCCAATGGCCTGAAAACATTTTTTGGTCAAAATGACTCTATATTGGTCTCCAAGTGTCTAAAAAAGCCTTTTTTAGTCAAGATTACTGCATTTGGTCACCAAAGGTCTGAAAAAAAAATTTTGGTCAAAAATGACTGTATTTTCGTCTTAAAGAGTCTTAAAAAGACGCTTTAGGACATGATAATTGCATTTCGTAACCAATGGCCTGAAAAACATTTTTTGGTCAAAGGTCTGATTTTTTTTTAGTCAAAATGACTGTATTTTCGCCTTTAAGTCCCTAAAAAAGCCGGTTTTTGACAAGATAATTGCATTTGGTAATCAATGGCCCTAAACATTTTTTGGGTCAGAATGACTTGATTTTGTTCTCCAAGTGTCTAAAAGGCCATTTTTTTGGTCGTTAAAGGTCTGAGTGTTTTTTGTCAATATGAATGCATTTCCGTCTTTTAGAGTCTTAAAAAAACAGTTTTTAACAAGATAATTGCATTTGGTAACCAATGGTCTGAAATTATTTTTTTAGTCAAAATTACTGCATTTCCGTCTTTAAGAGTCTTAAAACGATGGTTTTTGACAAGGCCTGAAAATTTTTTTGGTCAAAATGATTCTATATTGCTCTCCAAGTGTCTAAAAAGCCTGTACTTTCGTCTAGAGTCTAAAAAAAAAGCTTTTAGACAACATAATTGCATTTCGTAACCGATGGCCTGAAAAATTGTTTTTGGTCAAAATTACTCTATTTTTGTCTCCAAGTGTCTAAAAAGCCTTATTTATTCAAGATAACTGCATTTGATCGCCAAAGGTCTGAATCTTTTTTTGTCAATATCACATTTCCGTCTTTTAGAGTCTTAAAACACCGGTCTTTGACAAGATAATTGCATTTGGTAACCAATGGATTGAAACTTTTTTGGGGTCAGAATGACTCGATTTTGGTCTCCAAGTATCTAAAAATCCTTTTTTAGTCAAGATAACAGTATTTGGTCACCAAAGGTCTGAATGTTTTTTTAGTCAAATTGACTGTATTTTTGTCTTTTAGAGTCTTAAAAAGCCGGTTTTAGACAAGATAATTGCATTTTGTAACCAATGGGCTAAAAAAAATGTTTTGGTCAAAATGACTCTATATAGGTCTCCAATGGTCTAAAATCTTTTTTTATTCATGATAATTGAATTTGGTCACCAAAGGTCTGACATATTTTTTTAGTCAAAATGACTGTATTTTCGCCTTTAAGAGCCTTAAAAAGCCGGTTTAAGAAAAGATAACTGCATTTGGTCACCTTAGGTCTGAATGTTTTTTTTTAGTCAAAATGACTGTTTTTTTTTTGTCTATGAGAGTCTTAAAAAGACGGTTTTAGACAAGATAATTGGATTTGGTAACCAATGGCTTGAAACTTTTTTTGGTCAAAATGACTCTATATTGGTCTCCAAGTGTCTAAAAAGCCTTTTTTAGTCAAGATAACTGTATTTGGTCACCTTAGGTCTGAATGTTTTTTCAAGTCAAAATGACTGCATTTCAGTCTTAAAAAGCCGGTTTTGGCAAGATAATTGCATTTGGTAACCAATGAATTGAAACATTTTTTGGGGTCAGTATGACTCAATTTTGGTCACCAAGTGTTAAAAAAGCTTTTTTAGTCAAAATAACTGCATTTGATCACAAAAGGCCTGAAAAACATCTTTAGTCAAAATGACTGTATTTTCGTCTTTTAAAGTCTTAAAACGACGGTTTCAGACAAGATAATGGCATTTATCCAGTGGAATGAAAATTTTTTTGGTCAAAATGGCTCTATTTTGGTCTCCAAATGTCTTAAAAGCCTTTTTTAGTCAAGATAATTGCATTTGGTCACCACAGGTCTGAACATTTTTTTAGTCAAAATGACTGCATTTCTGTTTTTTAGAGTCTTAAAAAGACGGTTTTTGACAAGATAATTGCATTTAGTAACCAATAGCCTGAAAAATTGTTTTTGGTCAAAATGAATCTATTTTGGTCTCCAAGTGTCTAAAAAACCTTTTTTAGTTATGATAATTGCATTTGGTCACCTTAGGTCTGAATGGTTTTTTAGTCAAAATGACTGTATTTTCGTCTATTAGAGTCTTAAAACGATTATTTTAGACAAGATAACTGCATTTGGTAAACCAATGGCCTGAAATTTTTTTTGGTCAAAATGACTATTTTGGTCACCAAGTGTCTAAAAAGCCTTTTTTAGTCAAGATAATTGCATTTGGTCACCAAAGGTCTGACATATATTTTTAGTCAAAATGACTGTATTTTGTTTCTTAATGTCTGAAAAAAAACGGTTTTAGACAAGATATTTGCATTTTGTATCCAATGGCCTGAAAACATTTTTCTGGTCAAAATGACTCTATATTGGTCTCCAAGTGTCTAAAAAGTCTTTTTTAATCAAGAATACTTTTCTTGGTCTGAAAAAAAACTTTTGGTCAAAAATGACTGTATTAACGTCTTTCAGAGTCTTAAAAAGACGCTTTTGGACAAGATAATTGCATTTCGTAAACAATGGCCTGAAAAACATTTTTTGGTCAAAGGTCTGATTTTTTTTTTAGTCAAAATGACTGTATTTTCGCCTTTAAGAGCCTAAAAAAAGCCGGTTTTTGACAAGATAATTGCACTTGGTAACCAATGGCCCTAAACATTTTTTGGGTCAGAATGACTTGATTTTTGTCTCCAAGTGTCTAAAAGGCCATTTTTTTTTAGTCAAGATAACTGCATTTGGTCGTTAAAGGTCTGAGTGTTTTTTGTCAAAATGACTGTATTTTCGCCTTTAGGAGCCTAAAAAAGCCGGTTTTTGACAAGATAATTGCATTTGGTAACCAATGGCCCTAAACATTTTTTGGGTCAGAATGACTTGATTTTGGTCTCCAAGTGTCTAAAAGGCCATTTTTTTAGTCAAGATAACTGCATTTGGTCGTTAAAGGTCTAAGTGTTTTTTATCAATATGACTGCATTTCCGTCTTTTAGAGTATTAAAAAAAGCTTTTGGCAAAGATAATTGCATTTCGTAACCAATGGCCTGAAAAACATTTTTTGGTCAAAATGACTCTATTTTGGTCTCCAAGTGTCAAAAAGCCTTTTTTAGTCATGATAACTGCATTTGGTCACAGGTCTGAAAATATTTTTTTAGTCAAAATGACTGTATTTTGTTTTTTAATGTCTTAAAAAAATGGTTTTAGACAAGATAATTGCATTTAGTAACCAATGGCCTGAAAATTTGTTTTTGGTCAAAATTACTCTATTTTGGTCTCCAAGTGTCTAAAAAGCCTTTTTAGTCAAGATAACTGCATTTGGTCGCCAAAGGTCTGAATCTTTTTTTGTCAATATGACAACATTTCCGTCTTTTAGATTCTTAAAAAGCCGGTTTTTGACAAGATAATTGCATTTGGTAACCAATGGCTTGAAACATTTTTAAAGGTCAGAATGACTCGATTTTGATCTCCAAGTGTCTAAAAAGCCATTTTTAGTCAAGATAACTGCATTTGGTCACCAAAGGTCTGAATGTTTTTTTTTAGTCAAAATGACTGTATTTTCGTCTATTAGAGTCTTAAAAAGACGGTATTAGACAAGATATTTGCATTTTGTATCCAATGGCCTGAAAACATTTTTTTGGTCAAAATGACTCTATATTGGTCTCCAAGTGTCTAAAAAGCCTTTTTAGTCAAGATTACTGCATTTGGTCACCAAAGGTCTGAAAAAAAATTTGGTCAAAAATGACTGTATTTTCGTCTTTAAGAGTCTTAAAAAGACGCTTTAGGACAAGATAATTGCATTTCGTAACCAATGGCCTGAAAAACATTTTTTGGTCAAAGGTCTGATTTTTTTTTGTCAAAATGACTGTATTTTCGCCTTTAAGAGCCTAAAAAAGCCGGTTTTTGACAAGATAATTGCATTTGGTAACCAATGGCCCTAAACATTTTTTGGGTCAGAATGACTTGATTTTTGTCTCCAAGTGTCTAAAAGGCCATTTTAGTCAAGATAACTGCTTTTGGTAACCATAGATCTGAAAAAAAAATTCTGGTAAAAAATGACTGTATTTTCTTCTTTAAGAGTCTTAAAAAAAGCTTTTGGCAAAGATAATTGCATTTCGTAACCAATGGCCTGAAAAACATTTTTTGGTCAAAATGACTCTATTTTGGTCTCTAAGTGTCAAAAAGCCTTTTTTAGTCATGATAACTGCATTTGATCATCAAATGTCTGAAATGATTTTTTTAGTCAAAATTACTGCATTTCCGTCTTTTAGAGTCATAAAACGATGGTTTTTGACAAGGCCTGAAAATTTTTTTGGTCAAAATGATTCTATATTGCTCTCCAAGTGTCTAAAAAGCCTGTATTTTCGTCTTTAAGAGTCTAAAAAAAAGCTTTTAGATAACATAATTGCATTTCGTAACCGATGGCCTGAAAAATTGTTTTTGGTCAAAATTACTCTATTTTTGTCTCCAAGTGTCTAAAAAGTCTTATTTAGTCAAGATAACTGCATTTGATCGCCAAAGGTCTAAATCTTTTTTTGTCAATATGACATTTCCGTCTTTTAGAGTCTTAAAACGCCGGTCTTTGACAAGATAATTGCATTTGGTAACCAATGGCTTGAAACATTTTTAAAGGTCAGAATGACTCTATTTTGATCTCCAAGTGTCTAAAAAGCCATTTTTAGTCAAGATAACTGCATTTGGTCACCAAAGGTCTGAATGTTTTTTTTAGTCAAAATGACTGTATTTTCGTCTATTAGAGTCTTAAAAAGACGGTATTAGACAAGATATTTGCATTTTGTATCCAATGGCCTGAAAACATTTTTGAAAAGTCATTTTTTGGTCAAAATGACTCTATATTGGTCTCCAAGTGTCTAAAAAGCCTTTTTAGTCAAGATAACTGCATTTGGTCACCAAAGGTCTGAAAAAAAATTTGGTCAAAAATGACTGTATTTTCGTCTTTAAGAGTCTTAAAAAGACGCTTTAGGACAAGATAATTGCATTTCGTAACCAATGGCCTGAAAACATTTTTTGGTCAAAGGTCTGATTTTTTATGTCAAAATGACTGTATTTTCGCCTTTAAGAGCCTAAAAATGCCAGTTTTTGACAAGATAATTGCATTTGGTAACCAATGGCCTGAAATTTTTTTATTCAATATTCTCTACTTTGGTCTCCAAGTGTCTAAAAAGCCATTTTTAGTCAAGATAACTGCTTTTGGTAACTATAGATCTGAAAAAAAAATTTGGTAAAAATGACTGTATTTTCGTCTTTAAGAGTCTAAAAAAAAAAGCTTTTGGCAAAGATAATTGCATTTCGTAACCAATGGCCTGAAAAACATTTTTTGGTCAAAATGACTCTATTTTGGTCTCCAAGTGTCAAAAAGCCTTTTTTAGTCATGATAACTGCATTTGGTCACAGGTCTGAAAATATTTTTTTAGTCAAAATGACTGTATTTTGTTTTTTAATGTCTTAATGGTTTTAGACAAGATAATTGCATTTAGTAACCAATGGCCTGAAAACATTTTTTTGGTCAAAATGACTCTATATTGGTCTCCAAGCGTCTAAAAAGCCTTTTTAGTCAAGATTACTGCATTTGGTCACCAAAGGTCTGAAAAAAAATTTGGTCAAAAATGACTGTATTTTCGTCTTTAAGAGTCTTAAAAAGACGCTTTAGGACAAGATAATTGCATTTCGTAACCAATGGCATGAAAAACATTTTTTGGTCAAAGGTCTGATTTTTTTTTTAGTCAAAATGACTGTATTTTCGCCTTTAAGTCCCTAAAAAAGCCGGTTTTTGACAAGATAATTGCATTTGGTAATCAATGGCCTGAAAATTTGTTTTTGGTCAAAATTACTCTATTTTGGTCTCCAAGTGTCTAAAAAGCCTTTTTAGTCAAGATAACTGCATTTGGTCGCCAAAGGTCTGAATCTTTTTTTGTCAATATGACAACATTTCCGTCTTTTAGATTCTTAAAAAGCCGGTTTTTGACAAGATAATTGCATTTGGTAACCAATGGCTTGAAACATTTTTAAAGGTCAGAATGACTCGATTTTGATCTCCAAGTGTCTAAAAAGCCATTTTTAGTCAAGATAACTGCATTTGGTCACCAAAGGTCTGAATGGTTTTTTTTAGTCAAAATGACTGTATTTTCGTCTATTAGAGTCTTAAAAAGACGGTATTAGACAAGATATTTGCATTTTGTATCCAATGGCCTGAAAACATTTTTTTGGTCAAAATGACTCTATATTGGTCTCCAAGTGTCTAAAAAGCCTTTTTAGTCAAGATTACTGCATTTGGTCACCAAAGGTCTGAAAAAAAATTTGGTCAAAAATGACTGTATTTTCGTCTTTAAGAGTCTTAAAAAGACGCTTTAGGACAAGATAATTGCATTTCGTAACCAATGGCCTGAAAAACATTTTTTGGTCTAAGGTCTGATTTTTTTTTTGTCAAAATGACTGTATTTTCGCCTTTAAGAGCCTAAAAAAGCCGTTTTTTGACAAGATAATTGCATTTGGTAACCAATGGCCCTAAACATTTTTTGGGTCAGAATGACTTGATTTTGGTCTCCAAGTGTCTAAAAGGCCATTTTTTTAGTCAAGATAACTGCATTTGGTCGTTAAAGGTCTAAGTGTTTTTTATCAATATGACTGCATTTCCGTCTTTTAGAGTATTAAAAAAAGCTTTTGGCAAAGATAATTGCATTTCGTAACCAATGGCCTGAAAAACATTTTTTGGTCAAAATGACTCTATTTTGGTCTCCTAGTGTCAAAAAGCCTTTTTTAGTCATGATAACTGCATTTGGTCACCTTAGGTCTGAATGGTTTTTTAGTCAAAATGACTGTATTTTCGTCTATTAGAGTCTTAAAACGATTGTTTTAGACAAGATAACTGCATTTGGTAAACCAATGGCCTGAAATTTTTTTTGGTCAAAATGACTATTTTGGTCACCAAGTGTCTAAAAAGCCTTTTTTAGTCAAGATAATTGCATTTGGTCACCAAAGGTCTGACATATATTTTTAGTCAAAATGACTGTATTTTGTTTCTTAATGTCTGAAAAAAAACGGTTTTAGACAAGATATTTGCATTTTGTATCCAATGGCCTGAAAACATTTTTCTGGTCAAAATGACTCTATATTGGTCTCCAAGTGTCTAAAAAGTCTTTTTTAATCAAGAATACTTTTCTTGGTCTGAAAAAAAACTTTTGGTCAAAAATGACTTGTATTAACGTCTTTCAGAGTCTTAAAAAGACGCTTTAGGACAAGATAATTGCATTTCGTAAACAATGGCCTGAAAAACATTTTTTGGTCAAAGGTCTGATTTTTTTTTAGTCAAAATGACTGTATTTTCGCCTTTAAGAGCCTAAAAAAAGCCGGTTTTTGACAAGATAATTGCACTTGGTAACCAATGGCCCTAAACATTTTTTGGGTCAGAATGACTTGATTTTTGTCTCCAAGTGTCTAAAAGGCTATTTTTTTTTAGTCAAGATAACTGCATTTGGTCGTTAAAGGTCTGAGTGTTTTTTGTCAAAATGACTGTATTTTCGCCTTTAGGAGCCTAAAAAAGCCGGTTTTTGACAAGATAATTGCATTTGGTAACCAATGGCCCTAAACATTTTTTGGGTCAGAATGACTTGATTTTGGTCTCCAAGTGTCTAAAAGGCCATTTTTTTAGTCAAGATAACTGCATTTGGTCGTTAAAGGTCTAAGTGTTTTTTATCAATATGACTGCATTTCCGTCTTTTAGAGTATTAAAAAAAGCTTTTGGCAAAGATAATTGCATTTCGTAACCAATGGCCTGAAAAACATTTTTTGGTCAAAATGACTCTATTTTGGTCTCCAAGTGTCAAAAAGCCTTTTTTAGTCATGATAACTGCATTTGGTCACAGGTCTGAAAATATTTTTTTAGTCAAAATGACTGTATTTTGTTTTTTAATGTCTTAAAAAATGGTTTTAGACAAGATAATTGCATTTAGTAACCAATGGCCTGAAAATTTGTTTTTGGTCAAAATTACTCTATTTTGGTCTCCAAGTGTCTAAAAAGCCTTTTTAGTCAAGATAACTGCATTTGGTCGCCAAAGGTCTGAATCTTTTTTTGTCAATATGACAACATTTCCGTCTTTTAGAGTCTTAAAAAGCCGGTTTTTGACAAGATAATTGCATTTGGTAACCAATGGCTTGAAACATTTTTAAAGGTCAGAATGACTCGATTTTGATCTCCAAGTGTCTAAAAAGCCATTTTTAGTCAAGATAACTGCATTTGGTCACCAAAGGTCTGAATGTTTTTTTTTAGTCAAAATGACTGTATTTTCGTCTATTAGAGTCTTAAAAAGACGGTATTAGACAAGATATTTGCATTTTGTATCCAATGGCCTGAAAACATTTTTTTGGTCAAAATGACTCTATATTGGTCTCCAAGTGTCTAAAAAGCCTTTTTAGTCAAGATTACTGCATTTGGTCACCAAAGGTCTGAAAAAAAATTTGGTCAAAAATGACTGTATTTTCGTCTTTAAGAGTCTTAAAAAGACGCTTTAGGACAAGATAATTGCATTTCGTAACCAATGGCCTGAAAAACATTTTTTGGTCAAAGGTCTGATTTTTTTTTGTCAAAATGACTGTATTTTCGCCTTTAAGAGCCTAAAAAAGCCGGTTTTTGACAAGATAATTGCATTTGGTAACCAATGGCCCTAAACATTTTTTGGGTCAGAATGACTTGATTTTGGTCTCCAAGTGTCTAAAAGGCCATTTTAGTCAAGATAACTGCTTTTGGTAACCATAGATCTGTAAAAAATGACTGTATTTTCTTCTTTAAGAGTCTTAAAAAAAGCTTTTGGCAAAGATAATTGCATTTCGTAACCAATGGCCTGAAAAACATTTTTTGGTCAAAATGACTCTATTTTGGTCTCCTAGTGTCAAAAAGCCTTTTTTAGTCATGATAACTGCATTTGATCATCAAATGTCTGAAATGATTTTTTTAGTCAAAATTACTGCATTTCCGTCTTTTAGAGTCATAAAACGATGGTTTTTGACAAGGCCTGAAAATCTTTTTGGTCAAAATGATTCTATATTGCTCTCCAAGTGTCTTAAAACCCTGTATTTTCGTCTTTAAAAGTCTAAAAAAAAGCTTTTAGATAACATAATTGCATTTCGTAACCGATGGCCTGAAAAATTGTTTTTGGTCAAAATTACTCTATTTTTGTCTCCAAGTGTCTAAAAAGTCTTATTTAGTCAAGATAACTGCATTTGATCGCCAAAGGTCTAAATCTTTTTTTGTCAATATGACATTTCCGTCTTTTAAAGTCTTAAAACGCCGGTCTTTGACAAGATATTTGCATTTGGTAACCAATAGATTGAAACTTTTTTTGGGGTCAGAATGACTCGATTTTGGTCTCCAAGTATCTAAAAATCCTTTTTTTAGTCAAGATAACAGTTTTGGTCACCAAAGGTCTGAATGTTTTTTTAGTCAAAATGACTGTATTGTTGTCTTTTAGAGTCTTAAAAAGCCGGTTTCAGACAAGATAACTGCATTTGGTAAACCAGTGGCCTGAAATAGTTTTTGTAAAAATGACTCTATTTTGGTCTCAAATTGTCTAAAAAGCATTTTTTAGTCAAGATAATTGCATTAAAAGGTCTGAATGTTTTTTTATGTCAAAATGACTGCATTTCAGTCTTAAAAAGCCGGTTTTGGCAAGATAATTGCATTTGGTAACCAATGAATTGAAACATTTTTTGGGGTCAGTATGACTCGATTTCGGTCACCAAGTTTTTAAAAAGCTTTTTTTAGTCATAATAACTGCATTTGATCACAAAAGGCCTGACTAAACATCTTTAGTCAAAATGACTGTATTTTCGTCTTTTAGAGTCTTAAAACGACGGTTTCAGACAAGATAACGGCATTTGGTAAACCAGTGGCCTGTGTCTCCAAGTGTCTACAAAGCCTTTTTTAGTCAAGATAATTGCATTTGGTCACCACAGGTCTGAACATTTTTTTAGTCAAAATGACTGCATTTCTGTTTTTTAGAGTCTTAAAAAGCCGGTTAACCAATAGCCTGAAAAATTGTTTTTGGTCAAAATGACTCTATTTTGGTCTCCAAGTGTCTAAAAAGCCTTTTTTAGTTATGATAACTGTATTTGGTCACCTTAGGACTGAATGTTTTTTTAGTCAAAATGACTGTATATTCGTCTATAAGAGTCTTAAAACGATTGTTTTAGACAAGATAACTGCATTTGGTAAACCAATGGCCTGAAATTTTTTTTGGTCAAAATGACTAATTTGGTATCCAAGTGTCTAAGTCAAGATAATTGCATTTGGTCACCAAAGGTCTGACATATATGTTTAGTCAAAATGACTGTATTTTGTTTCTTAATGTCTTAAAAAACGGTTTTAGACAAGATAATTGCATTTCGTAACCAATGGCCTGAAAACATTTTTTTGGTCAAAATGACTCTATATTGGTCTCCAAGTGTCTAAAAAGCCTTTTATAGTCAAGATAACTGCATTTGGTCACCAAAGGTCTGAATGTTTTTTTTAGTCAAAATGACTCTATTTTCGTCTTTTAGAGTCTTAAAAAGCCAGTTTTAGACAAGATATTTGCATTTCGTAACCAATGGCCTGAAAACATTTTTTTGGTCAAAATGACTCTATATTGGTCTCCAAGTGTCTAAAAAGCCTTTTTTTAGTGAAGATAACTGCATTTGGTCACCAAAGGTCTGAAAAAAATTTTGGTAAAAAATGACTGTATTTTCGTCTTTAAGAGTCTTAAAAAGACGCTTTAGGACAAGATAATTGCATTTCGTAACCAATGGCCTGAAAAAAAATTTTTGGTCAAAATGACTCTTTTTTGGTCTCCAAGTGTCAAAAAGCATTTTTTAGTCATGATAACTGCATTTGGTCGACAAAGGTCTGAATCTTTTTTGTCAATATGACAACATTTCCGTCTTTTAGAAAAGCCGGTTAAAAAGCCGGTTTTTTACAAGATAATTGCATTTGGTAACCAATGGCTTGAAACATTTTTTAAGGTCAGAATGATCGATTTTGATCTCCAAGTGTCTAAAAAGCCTTTTTTAGTCAAGATAACTGCATTTGATCACCAAAGGTCTGAATGTTTTTTATAGTCAAAATGACTGTATTTTCGTCTATTGGAGTCTTAAAAAGACGGTATTAGACAAAATATTTGCATTTTGTATCCAATGGCCTGAAAACATTTTTTAGGTCAAAATGACTCTATAGTCTAAAAAGCATTTTTTAGTCAAGATTACTGCATTTGGTCACCAAAGGTCTGAAAAAAAATTTTGGTCAAAAATGACTGTATTTTCGTCTTTAAGAGTCTTAAAAAGACGCTTTAGGACAAGATAATTGCATTTCGTAACCAATGGCCTGAAAAACATTTTTTGGTCAAAGGTCTGATTTTTTTTTTTTAGTCAAAATGACTGTATTTTCGCCTTTAAGAGCCTAAAAAAAGCCGGTTTTTGGGTTTTTGACAAGATAATTGCATTTGGTAACCAATGGCCCTAAACATTTTTTGGGTCAGAATGACTTGATTTTGGTCTCCAAGTGTCTATAAGGCCATTTTTTTTAGTCAAGATAACTGCATTTGGTCGTTAAAGGTCTGAGTGTTTTTTGTCAATATGACTGCATTTCCGTCTTTTAGAGTCTTAAAAAGATAATTGCATTTCGTAACCAATGGCCTATAAAAATGTTTTGGTCAAAATGACTCTATATTGGTCTCCAATGGTCTAAAATCTTTTTTTAGTCATGATAACTGAATTTGGTCACCAAAGGTCCTGACATATTTTTTAGTCAAGAGCCTTAAAAAGCCGGTTTTAGAAAAGATAACTGCATTTGCTAAACCAATGGCCTGAATTTTTTTTTTTGGTCAAAATGACTCTATTTTGGTCTCCAAGTGTCTAAAAAGCCTTTTTTAGTCAAGATAACTGCATTTGGTCACCAAAGGTCTGAATGTTTTTTTTAGTTAAAAATGACTCTATTTTCGTCTTTTAGAGTCTTAAAAAGCCAGTTTTAGACAAGATATTTGCATTTCGTAACCAATGGCCTGAAAACATTTTTTTTGGTCAAAATTACTCTACTTTGGTCTCCAAGTGTCTAAAAAGCCTTTTTAGTCAAGATAACTGCTTTTGGTAACCATAGATCTGAAAAAAAGTTTTTGGTAAAAAATGACTGTATTTTCGTCTTTAAGAGTCTAAAAAAAAGCTTTTGGCAAAGATAATTGCATTTCGTAACCAATGGCCTGAAAAACATTTTTTGGTCAAAATGACTCTATTTTGGTCTCCAAGTGTCAAAAAGCCTTTTTTAGTCATGATAACTGCATTTGATCACCAAATGTCTGAAAGTATTTTTTTAGTCAAAATTACTGCATTTCCGTCTTTTAGAGTCATAAAACGATGGTTTTGACAAGGCCTGAATTGCTCTCCAAGTGTCTAAAAAGCCTGTATTTTCCTCTTTAAGAGTCCTAAAAAGACGGTTTTAGACAAGATAATTGGATTTGGTAACCAATGGCCTTAAAAACATTTTTTGGTCAAAATGACTCTATTTTGGTCTCCAAGTGTCTAAAAAGCCTTTTTTAGTCAAGATAACAGTATTTGATCACCAAATTCTGAATGTTTTTTTAGTTAAAATGACTGTATTTTTGTCTTTTAGAGTCTTAAAAAGCCGGTTTCAGACAAGATAACTGCATTTGGTAAACCAGTGGCCTGAAATAGTTTTAATAAAAATGACTCTATTTTGGTCTCAAAGTGTCTAAAAAGCCTTTTTTAGACAAGATAATTGCATTAAAAGGTCTGAATGTTTTTTTATGTCAAAATGACTGCATTTCAGTCTTAAAAAGCCGGTTTTGGCAAGATAATTGCATTTGGTAACCAATTAATTGAAACATTTTTTGGGGTCAGTATGACTCGATTTTGGTCACTTTGTGTTTAAAAAGCTTTTTTTAGTCAAAATAACTGCATTTGATCACAAAAGGCCTGAAAAACATCTTTAGTCAAAATGACTGTATTTTCGTCTATTAGAGTCTTAAAACGATTGTTTTTGACAAGATAACTGCATTTGGTAAACCGAAGGCCTGAAATTTTTTTTGGTCAAAATGACTCTATTTTTGTCTCCAAGTGTCTAAAAAGTCTTATTTAGTCAAGATAACTGCATTTGATCGCCAAAGGTCTGAATCTTTTTTTGTCAATATGACATTTCCGTCTTTTAGAGTCTTAAAACGCCGGTCTTTGACAAGATAATTACATTTGGTAACCAATAGATTGAAACTTTTTTTGGGGTCAGAATGACTCGATTTTGGTCTCCAAGTATTTAAAAATCCTTTTTTAGTCAAGATAACAGTATTTGGTCACCAAAGGTCTGAATGTTTTTTTTGTCAAATTGACTGTATTTTTGTCTTTTAGAGTCTTAAAAAGCCGGTTTTAGACAAGATAATTGCATTTCGTAACCAATGGCCTAAAAAAATGTTTTGGTCAAAATGACTCTATATTGGTCTCCAATGGTCTAAAATCTTTTTTTTAGTCATGATAACTGAATTTGGTCACCAAAGGTCCTGACATATTTTTTTAGTCAAAATGACTGTATTTTCACCTTTAAGTGCCTTAAAAAGCCGGTTTTAGAAAAGAGAACTGCATTTGCTAAACCAATGGCCTGAAATTTTTTTTGGTCAAAATGACTCTATATTGCTCTCCAAGTGTTTAAAAAGCCTTTTTTAGTTATGATAACTGTATTTGGTCACCTTAGGTCTTAATGGTTTTTTTAGTCAAAATGACTGTATTTTCGTCTATTAGAGTCTTAAAACGATTGTTTTAGACAAGATAACTGCATTTGGTAAACCAATGGCCTGAAATTTTTTTGGGTCAAAATGACTATTTTGGTCTCCAAGTATCTAAGTCAAGATAATTGCATTTGGTCACCAAAGGTCTGACATATATTTTTAGTCAAAATGACTGTATTTTGTTTCTTAATGTCTTAAAAAAACGGTTTTAGACAAGATAATTGCATTTCGAAACCAATGGCCTGAAAACATTTTATTGGTCAAAATGACTCTATATTGGTCTCCAAGTGTCTAAAAAGCCTTTTTTAGTCAAGATAACTGCATTTGGTCACCAAAGGTCTGAATGTTTTTTTTAGTCAAAATGACTCTATTTTCGTCTTTTAGAGTCTTAAAAAGCCAGTTTTAGACAAGATATTTGCATTTCGTAACCAATGGCCTGAAAACATTTTTTTGGTCAAAATGACTCTATATTGGTCTCCAAGTGTCTAAAAAGCCTTTTTTAGTGAAGATAACTGCATTTGGTCACCAAAGGTCTGAAAAAATTTTTTGGTAAAAAATGACTGTATTTTCGTCTGTAAGAGTCTTAAAAAGACGCTTTAGGACAAGATAATTGCATTTCGTAACCGATGGCCTGAAAATTGTTTTTGGTCAAAATGACTCTATTTTTGTCTCCAAGTGTCTAAAAAGTCTTATTTAGTCAAGATAACTATATTTGATCGCCAAAGGTCTGAATCTTTTTTTGTCAATATGACATTTCCGTCTTTTAGAGTCTTAAAACGCCGGTCTTTGACAAGATAATTACATTTGGTAACCAATAGATTGAAACTTTTTTTGGGGTCAGAATGACTCGATTTTGGTCTCCAAGTATCTAAAAATCCTTTTTTAGTCAAGATAACAGTATTTGGTCACCAAAGGTCTGAATGTTTTTTTTGTCAAATTGACTGTATTTTTGTCTTTTAGAGTCTTAAAAAGCCGGTTTTAGACAAGATAATTGCATTTCGTAACCAATGGCCTAAAAAAATGTTTTGGTCAAAATGACTCTATATTGGTCTCCAATGGTCTAAAATCTTTTTTTTAGTCATGATAACTGAATTTGGTCACCAAAGGTCCTGACATATTTTTTTAGTCAAAATGACTGTATTTTCGCCTTTAAGTGCCTTAAAAAGCCGGTTTTAGAAAAGAGAACTGCATTTGCTAAACCAATGGCCTGAAATTTTCTTTTGGTCAAAATTACTCTATATTGGTCAACAAGTGTCTAAAAAGCCTTTTTTAGTTATGATAACTGTATTTGGTCACCTTAGGTCTGAATGTTTTTTTAGTCAAAATGACTGTATTTTCGTCTATTAGAGTCTTAAAACGATTGTTTTAGACAAGATAACTGCATTTGGTAAACCAATGGCCTGAGATTTTTTTTTCGTCAAAATGACTATTTTGGTCTCCAAGAGTCTAAGTCAAGATAATTGCATTTGGTCACCAAAGGTCTGACATATATTTTTAGTCAAAATGACTGTGTTTTGTTTCTTAATGTCTTAAAAAAACGGTTTTAGACAAGATAATTGCATTTCATAACCAATGGCCTGAAAACATTTTTTGGTCAAAATGACTCTATATTGGTCTCCAAGTGTCTAAAAAGCCTTTTTTAGTCAAGATAACTGCATTTGGTCACCAAAGGTCTGAATGTTTTTTTTAGTCAAAATGACTCTATTTTCGTCTTTTAGAGTCTTAAAAAGCCAGTTTTAGACAAGATATTTGCATTTCGTAACCAATGGCCTGAAAATATTTTTTTTTGGTCAAAATTACTCTACTTTGGTCTCCAAGTGTCTAAAAAGCCTTTTTAGTCAAGATAACTGCTTTTGGTAACCATAGATCTGAAAAAAAGTTTTTTGTAAAAAATGACTGAATTTTCGTCTTTAAGAGTCTAAAAAAAGCTTTTGGCAAAGATAATTGCATTTCGTAACCAATGGCCTGAAAAACATTTTTTGGTCAAAATGACTCTATTTTGGTCTCCAAGTGTCAAAAAGCCTTTTTTAGTCATGATAACTGCATTTGATCACCAAATGTCTGAAATTATTTTTTTAGTCAAAATTACTGCATTTCCGTCTTTTAGAGTCATAAAACGATGGTTTTTGACAAGGCCTGAATTGCTCTCCAAGTGTCTAAAAAGCCTGTATTTTCGTCTTTAAAAAGACGGTTTTAGACAAGATAATTGGATTTGGTAACCAATGGCCTTAAAAACATTTTTTGGTCAAAATGACTCTATTTTGGTCTCCAAGTGTCTAAAAAGCCTTTTTTAGTCAAGATAACAGTATTTGGTCACCAAATTCTGAATGTTTTTTTAGTCAAAATGACTGTATTTTTGTCTTTAAGAGTCTTAAAAAGCCGGTTTCAGACAAGATAACTGCATTTGGTAAACCAGTGGCCTGAAATAGTTTTAATAAAAATGACTCTATTTTGGTCTCAAAGTGTCTAAAAAGCCTTTTTTAGTCAAGATAATTGCATTAAAAGGTCTGAATGTTTTTTTATGTCAAAATGACTGCATTTCAGTCTTAAAAAGCCGGTTTTGGCAAGATAATTGCATTTGGTAACCAATGAATTGAAACATTTTTTGGGGTCAGTATGACTCGATTTTGGTCACCAAGTGTTTAAAAAGCTTTTTTTAGTCAAAATAACTGCATTTGATCACAAAAGGCCTGAAAAACATCCTTAGTCAAAATGACTGTATTTTCGTCTATTAGAGTGTTAAAACGATTGTTTTAGACAAGATAACTGTATTTGGTAAACCAATGGCCTGAATTTTTTTTTGGTCAAAATGACTATTTTGGTCTCCAAGTATCTAAGTCAAGATAATTGCATTTGGTCACCAAAGGTCTGAATGTTTTTTTTAGTCAAAATGACTCTATTTTCGTCTTTTAGAGTCTTAAAAAGCCAGTTTTAGACAAGATATTTACATTTCTGTAAGAGTCTTAAAAAGACGCTTTAGGACAAGATAATTGCATTTCGTAACCAATGGCCTGAAAAACATTGTTTGGTCAAAATGACTCTATTTTGGTCTCCAAGTGTCAAAAAGCATTTTTTAGTCATGATAACTGCATTTGATCACCAAAGGTCTGAAATTATTTTTTTAGTCAAAATTACTGCATTTCCGTCTTTTAGAGTCATAAAACGATGGTTTTTGACAAGGCCTGAAAATTTTTTTTGGTCAAAATGATTCTATATTGCTCTCCAAGTGTCTAAAAAGCCTGTATTTTCGTCTTTAAGAGTCTAAAAAAAAGCTTTTAGACAACATAATTGCATTTCGTAACCGATGGCCTGAAAAATTGTTTGGTCAAAATTACTCTATTTTTGTCTCCAAGTGTCTAAAAAGTCTTATTTAGTCAAGATAACTGCATTTGATCGCCAAAGGTCTGAATCTTTTTTTGTCGATATGACATTTCCGTCTTTTAGAGTCTTAAAACGCCGGTCTTTGACAAGATAATTGCATTTGGTAACCAATAGATTGAAACTTTTTTTGGGGTCAGAATGACTCGATTTTGGTCTCCAAGTATCTAAAAATCCTTTTTTAGTCAAGATAACAGTATTTGGTCACCAAAGGTCTGAATGTTTTTTTAGTCAAATTGACTGTATTTTTGTCTTTTAGAGTCTTAAAAAGCCGGTTTTAGACAAGATAATTGCATTTCGTAACCAATGGCCTGAAAAAAATGTTTTGGTCAAAATGACTCTATATTGGTCTCCAATGGTCTAAAATTTTTTTTTTAGTCATGATAACTGAATTTGGTCACCAAAGGTCCTGTCATATTTTTTTAGTCAAAATGACTGTATTTTCGCCTTTAAGTGCTTTAAAAAGCCGGTTTTAGAAAAGAGAACTGCATTTGCTAAACCGATGGCCTGAAATTTTCTTTTGGTCAAAATTACTCTAAATTGGCCTGAAATAGTTTTTATAAAAATGACTCTATTTTGGTCTCAAAGACTGCATTTCAAAAGGCCGGTTTTGGCAAGATAATTGCATTTGGTAACCAATGAATTGAAACATTTTTTGGGGTCAGTATGACTCGATTTTGGTCACCAAGTGTTTAAAAAGCTTTTTTTAGTCAAAATAACTGCATTTGATCACAAAAGGCCTGAAAAACATCTTTAGTCAAAATGACTGTATTTTCGTCTATTAGAGTGTTAAAACGATTGTTTTAGACAAGATAACTGTATTTGGTAAACCAATGGCCTGAATTTTTTTTTGGTCAAAATGACTATTTTGGTCTCCAAGTATCTAAGTCAAGATAATTGCATTTGGTCACCAAAGGTCTGAATGTTTTTTTTAGTCAAAATGACTCTATTTTCGTCTTTTAGAGTCTTAAAAAGCCAGTTTTAGACAAGATATTTACATTTCTGTAAGAGTCTTAAAAAGACGCTTTAGGACAAGATAATTGCATTTCGTAACCAATGGCCTGAAAAACATTGTTTGGTCAAAATGACTCTATTTTGGTCTCCAAGTGTCAAAAAGCATTTTTTAGTCATGATAACTGCATTTGATCACCAAAGGTCTGAAATTATTTTTTTAGTCAAAATTACTGCATTTCCGTCTTTTAGAGTCATAAAACGATGGTTTTTGACAAGGCCTGAAAATTTTTTTTGGTCAAAATGATTCTATATTGCTCTCCAAGTGTCTAAAAAGCCTGTATTTTCGTCTTTAAGAGTCTAAAAAAAAGCTTTTAGACAACATAATTGCATTTCGTAACCGATGGCCTGAAAAATTGTTTGGTCAAAATTACTCTATTTTTGTCTCCAAGTGTCTAAAAAGTCTTATTTAGTCAAGATAACTGCATTTGATCGCCAAAGGTCTGAATCTTTTTTTGTCGATATGACATTTCCGTCTTTTAGAGTCTTAAAACGCCGGTCTTTGACAAGATAATTGCATTTGGTAACCAATAGATTGAAACTTTTTTTGGGGTCAGAATGACTCGATTTTGGTCTCCAAGTATCTAAAAATCCTTTTTTAGTCAAGATAACAGTATTTGGTCACCAAAGGTCTGAATGTTTTTTTAGTCAAATTGACTGTATTTTTGTCTTTTAGAGTCTTAAAAAGCCGGTTTTAGACAAGATAATTGCATTTCGTAACCAATGGCCTGAAAAAAATGTTTTGGTCAAAATGACTCTATATTGGTCTCCAATGGTCTAAAATTTTTTTTTTAGTCATGATAACTGAATTTGGTCACCAAAGGTCCTGTCATATTTTTTTAGTCAAAATGACTGTATTTTCGCCTTTAAGTGCTTTAAAAAGCCGGTTTTAGAAAAGAGAACTGCATTTGCTAAACCGATGGCCTGAAATTTTCTTTTGGTCAAAATTACTCTAAATTGGCCTGAAATAGTTTTTATAAAAATGACTCTATTTTGGTCTCAAAGACTGCATTTCAAAAGGCCGGTTTTGGCAAGATAATTGCATTTGGTAACCAATGAATTGAAACATTTTTTGGGGTCAGTATGACTCGATTTTGGTCACCAAGTGTTTAAAAAGCTTTTTTTAGTCAAAATAACTGCATTTGATCACAAAAGGCCTGAAAAACATCTTTAGTCAATATGACTGTATTTTCGTCTTTAAGAGTCTAAAAAAAAGCTTTTGGACAAGATAATTGCATTTCGTAACCAATGGCCTGAAAAAGATTTTTTGGTCAAAATGACTCTATTTTGGTCTCCTAGTGTCAAAAAGCCTTTTTTAGTCATGACAACTGCATTTGATCACCAAATGTCTGAAATTATTTTTTTTAGTCAAAATTACTGCATTTCCGTCTTTAAGAGTCTTAAAACGATGGTTTTTGACAAGGCCTGAAATTTTTTTTTGGCAAAATGATTCTATATTGGAATCAAGTTCCAATGGATTGAAACTTTTTATGGGGTCAGAATGACTCGATTTTGGTCTCCAAGTATCTAAAAATCCTTTTTTAGTCAAGATAACAGTATTTGGTCACCAAAGGTCTGAATGTTTTTTTTAGTCAAAATGACTGTATTTTTGTCTTTTAGAGTCTTAAAAAGCCGGTTTCAGACAAGATAACTGCATTTGGTAAACCAGTGGCCATAAATTATTTTTTTAGTCAAAATGACTGCATTTCAGTCTTAAAAATCCAGTTTTAGACAAGATATTTGCATTTCGTATACAATGGCCTGAAAAAATTTTTTTGGTCAAAATGACTCTTTTTTGCTCTCCAAGTGTCAAAAAGCCTTTTTTAGTCATGATAACTGCATTTGATCACCAAAGGTATGAAATTATTTTTTTAGTCAAAATTACTGCATTTCCGTCTTTTAGAGTCTTAAAACGATGGTTTTTGACAAGATAAGTGCATTTGATAAACCAAAGGCCTAAAAAACATTTTTTGGTCAAAATGACTCTATATTGGTCTCCAAGTGTCTAAAAAGCCTTTTTTAGTGAAGATAACTGCATTTGGTCACCAAAGGTCTGAAAAATTTTTTTGGTAAAAAATGAGTGTATTTTCGCCTTTAAGAGCCTCAAAAAGCCGGTTTTAGACAAGATAATTGCATTTCGTAACCAATGGCCTGAAAAATTGTTTTTGGTCAAAATTACTCTGTTTTGGTCTCCATGTGTCTAAAAAGCCTTTTTTAGTCAAGATAACTGCATTTGGTCGCCAAAGGTCTGAATCTTTTTTGTCAATATGACAACATTTCCGTCTTTTAGAGTCTTAAAAAGCCGGTTTTTTGGTCAAAATTACTCTACTTTGATGTCCAAGTGTCTAAAAAGCCGTTTTTAGTCAAGATAATTGCATTTGGTAACCAATAGCCTGAAAACTTGTTTTTGGTCAAAATGACTCTATTTTGGTCTCCAAGTGTCTATAAAAAGCCCTTTTTAGTCAAGATAACTTTATTTGGTCACCTTAGGTCTGAATGGTTTTTTTAGTCAAAATGACTGTATTTTCGTCTATTAAAGTCTTAAAAAGCCGGTTTTAGACAAGATAATTGCATTTCGTAACCAATGGCCTGAAAATAGTTTTTCCTCCACCAACCAGCTGCCTAGCTTTCCCCCGCCAGCTAGACGCGGTGACCAGATCTTACCGCCGATCCTTACCGCACCTCTCGACCGCCAAGCGTCTAGAGCGGGACCCGAGGGACAAGACGAGTGACGTCAGCCCCAGCCTACTTGAACGCCGGAGTGAGGAGAGGAGAGAGAGTGGGTGCTCGGTCAGCTCAGAGGCGGGAGCGGTCCCCGGCGGTCAGACATATATGCAGCGGAGCAGGCAGGCGAAATGACTGTATTTTCGTCTTTTAGAGTCTTAAAAAGCCGGTTTTAGACAAGATAATTGCATTTCGTAACCAATGGCCTGAAAATAGTTTTTTTTTGGTCAAAATTACTCTAATTTGGTCTCCAAGTGTCTAAAAAGCCTTTTTTAGTCAAGATAACTGCATTTGGTCACCAAAAATCTGAATGTTTTTTTTTAATCAAAATGACTGTATTTTCGTCTTTTAGACTCTTAAAAAGCCGGTTTTAGACAAGATATTTACATTTCGTAGCCAATGGCCTGAAAACATTTTTTTGGTCAAAATGACTCTATATTGGTCTCCAAGTGTCTAAAAAGCCTTTTTTAGTCAAGATTACTGCATTTGGTCACCAAAGGTCTGAAAAAAAATTTTGGTAAAAAATGACTTTACTTTCGTCTTTAAGAGTCTTAAAAAGACGCTTTTGGACAAGATAATTGCATTTCGTAACCAATGGCCTGAAAAATTGTTTTTAAACAAAATTACTCTATTTTGGTCTCCAAGTGTCAAGTGGTCAATATGACAACATCTCCGTCTTTTAGAGTCTTAAAAAGCCGGTTTTTGACAAGATAATTGCATTTGGTAACAAATGGCTTGAAACATTTTTGAAGGTCAGAATGACTCGATTTTGGTCTCAAATTGTCTAAAATGCCTTTTTAGTCAAGATAACTGCATTTGGTCACCAAATGTCTGAATGTTTTTTTTAGTCAAAATGACTGTATTTTCGTCTATTAGAGTCTTAAAAAGCTGGTTTTAGACAAGATAATTGCATTTGGTAAACCAATGGCTTGAAACTTTTTTTGGGGTCAGAATGACTCGATTTTTGGTCTCCAAGTATCTAAAAATCCTTTTTTAGTCAAGATAACAATATTTGGTCACCAAAGGTCTGAATGTTTTTTTAGTCAAAATGACTGTATTTTTGTCTTTTAGAGTCTTAAAAAGCCGGTTTTAGACAAGATAATTGCATTTCGTAACCAATGGCCTAAAAAAAAAAATGTCTTGGTCAAAATTACTCTATATTGGTCTCCAAGGGTCTAAAATCCTTTTTTAGTCATGATAACTGCATTTGGTCACCAAAGGTCTGAATGGGTTTTTTTTGGTCAAAAATGACTGTATTTTCATCTTTAAGAGTCTTAAAAAGACGCTTTTGGACAAGATAATTGCATTTGGTAACCAATGGCTCTAAACATTTTTTGGGTCAGAATTGGTCTCCAAGTGTCTAAAAAGCCTTTGTTTTTGTAGTCAAGATAACTGCATTTGATCGCCAAAGGTCTGAATTTTTTTGTCAATATGACTGCATTTCCGTCTTTTAGAGTCTTAAAAAGCCAGTTTTTGACAAGATAATTGCATTTGGTAACCAATAGCTTGAAACATTTTTTAAGGTCAGAATGACTCGATTTTGGTCTCCAAGTGTCTAAAAAGCCTTTTGTAGTCAAAATAACTGCATTTTATCACCAAAGGTTTGAAAAACATTTTGTCAAAATTACTGTATTTTTTTGGGGGGGGGGGCGTGCCCGGAAGTGGACATGTGAGGCTGCACTCCTGAGCTCCTCGTGAGACTCCCTCCCTGCTAAGGCTTCTACCCGAGAAAACTGAGCCCTAACCCGGTGTGAATGAGCAGAGCAGAGCAGAGGCGGCGAATTGCAGAGACTGCCGCCTCCACCAACCAGCTGCCTAGCTTTCCCCCGCCAGCTAGACGCGGTGACCGGATCTTACCGCCGATCCTTACCGCAGCTCTCGACCGCCAAGCGTCTAGAGCGGGACCCGAGGGACAAGACGAGTGACGTCAGCCCCAGCCTACTTGAACGCCGGAGTGAGGAGAGGAGAGAGAGTGGGTGCTCGGTCAGCTCAGAGGCGGGAGCGGTCCCCGGCGGTCAGACATATATGCAGCGGAGCAGGCAGGCGAAAGGACATGTAAGCCTGACAGGCTGAACTTCGGCTTAACACAGGACTTAAGCACTTGATTTTACACCTGTCTTGCGCCCGCTAGCCGCTGCTGCAGCCTTGTACCCGGTGGCGACCTGTGCGAATACCAAGGGAACAGTGTTAACAGACTGTATTGCCATTCTAGACTGTATGATGGCTCGGTAAGCAAGAAGAATTTTGGTAAAAAAAGACTGTATTTTCGTCTTTAAGAGTCTTAAAAAGCCGGTTTTAAACAAGATATTTACATTTCGTAACCAATGGCCTGAAAACATTTTTTTGGTCAAAATGACTCTATATTGCTCTCCAAGTGTCTAAAAAGCCTTTTTTAGTCATGATAACTGCATTTGGTCACAGGTCTGAAAATATTTTTTTAGTCAAATGACTGTATTTTGTTTTTTAATGTCTTAAAAAAATGGTTTTTTCAGAATGACTCGATTTTGGTCTCCAAGTGTCTAAAAAGCCCTTTGTAGTCAAAATAACTGCATTTTGTCACCAAAGGTTTGAAAAACATTTTGTCAAAATTACTGTATTTTTTTTTGGGGGGGGGCGTGCCCTGAAGTGGACATGTGAGGCTGCACTCCTGAGCTCCTCGTGAGACTCCCTCCCTGCTAAGGCGTCTACCCGAGAAAACTGAGCCCTAACCCGGTGTGAATGAGCAGAGCAGAGCAGAGGCGGCGAATTGCAGAGACTGCCGCCTCCACCCACCAGCTGCCTAGCTTTCCCCCGCCAGCTAGACGCGGTGACTGGATCTTACTGCCGCTCCTTACCGCAGCTCTCGACCGTCAAGCGTCTAGAGCGGGACCCGAAGGGACAAGACGAGTGACGTCAGCCCCAGCCTACTTGAACGCCGGAGTGAGAGGAGAGAGAGTGGGTGCTCGGTCAGCTCAGAGGCGGGAGTGGTCCCCGGCGGTCTGGGGAGGGGTAGATAACCTGGCAGCCAGACATATATGCAGCGGAGCAGTCAGGCGAAAGGACATGTAAGCCCGACGGCAGCTAGGGGGAGCCTGACGGCCGGTTGTTAAGACAGGCTGAACTTCGGCTTAACACAGGACTTAAGCACTTGATTTTACACCTGTCTTGCGCCCGCTAGCCGCTGCTGCAGCTTTGACTCCCAGTACTGCCTGCATGCCCTTTGGATAGCCCTGTGGCCGGGCTTTACTAGCCAAGCCTTTATGTGGATGACTTGTCAGATATAGTGGCATACTGAGATAGAGGGTCGGCTGGCTGGCGCTGGCGTGACTGCAGTCTTCCTCCTCCCTTCCCTGCTTCCATTCCGAGCCTGAGCTCTACTGCATTGCAGCACAGTACCTGAATACAGGATAGGGGATCCCTGTGGGGTGCATATACCCGGTGGCGACCTGTGCGAATACCAAGGGAACAGTGTTAACAGACTGTATTGCCATTCTAGACTGTATGATGGCTCGGTAAGCAAGAAGAATCCGGGAGGAGCCGCACACGCAGACGCACAGGACTGGTAGAAGAGAAAAATATTGGAGAAGAGTTAACCTGCCTAAAACCGTGAGTGAAACCTCCTACTCCTGTTTAAAGACTATAAGTTTCAGTAAGTAAAACTGATAGAGAGGTGTTACAAAGATATACGGTCTTGGCGGGGATAAAGTTGGAAGGAGACAGAAGAGGAAGTGTCTTGTAAGAAATCAACTCCATCTACTACCGGTGGGTTATGAGAGTGGGGAAGAGGAAGGATAATACAGAAGGTGAAGAGTGGTGAAGTGTGGAGCTCATAAATTTTGTGTCTTATTTGGCTGGCTAAAACACCCCAGAAACTTGAAGGAGATTGGGGGGGGGCTAAGCAGCTTTACAATATTGGTCTTTTACTCCATAAGATAAAGAGTTAATATGACCCTTACAAAAAAGCGTAAGGTCAAAAAAAATACCGCAAAAATCCCAGGGAAACCAGAAGGAAAGATAAGGAAATTCCTCTCTACTAGCTTAAAAACTCCAACAGCAAGTAATATGGCGGAGCTCGGGGATATGCAGACAGATTGGGATTCTAGTGACATAACAGATTCTAGGGCTACGTCACCCCTGGAGGAAAGAGACTCTGGTTCCAGCTCTAAATTCCAGATGGAGAAGAATGCTCCATCACCGAGTGCCCAATGGGCGGGGCAAATGGCCGAATTTAGAGCGATGATTAGCTCTCTCCCAACCAAAAGGGATATAGAACAAGATCAGGCCACACCCTCAAATCTTCAGAAGTATGAGATGAACCCCAAAAACTTGGAAAGTTGGATCTCACACGTACCAACACAGACTATCCCGCCAATTAATTGATACCCAAAGGTTTTTATTGAATAGCGGAATAGAAAATATGATAAAAAAGTGTATGTATCTCACACGTACAGAACCACACTAGGCCCCAATTACTATTGTTTGTACACCTAAAGGCAGGGTGAGGAGTAGGAGGAGTTTGGAACAGGCAGCACCCTCAAATCTTCAGAAGTATGAGATGAACCCCAAAAACTTGGAAAGGTGGATCTCAAACGTACCAACACAGACTATCCCGCAATTTAATTGATACCCAAAGGTTTTTATTGAATAGCGGAATAGAAAATATGATCAAAAAAAGTGTATGTATCTGACACGTACAGAACCACACTAGGCCCCAATTACTATTTTTTGTACCCCTAAAAGGCTGGATGAGGAGTAGGAGGAGTTTGGAACAGGCAGCACCCTCAAATCTTCAGAAGTATGAGATGAACCCCAAAAACTTGGAAAGGTGGATCTCACACGTACCAACACAGACTATCCCGCAATTTAATTGATACCCAAAGGTTTTTATTGAATAGCGGAATAGAAAATATGATCAAAAAAAGTGTATGTATCTGACACGTACAGAACCACACTAGGCCCCAATTGCTATTTTTTGTACCCCTAAAAGGCTGGATGAGGAGTAGAAGGAGTTTGGAACAGGCAGCACCCTCAAATCTTCAGAAGTATGAGATGAACCCCAAAAACTTGGAAAGGTGGATCTCACACGTACCAACACAGACTATCCCGCAATTTAATTGATACCCAAAGGTTTTTATTGAATAGCGGAATAGAAAATATGATCAAAAAAAGTGTATGTATCTCACACGTACAGAACCACACTAGGCCCCAATTACTATTTTTTGTACCCTTTAAAAGGCTGGATGAGGACTAGGAGGAGTTTGGAACAGGCAGCACCCTCAAATCTTCAGAAGTATGAGATGAACCCCAAAAACTTGGAAAGGTGGATCTCACACGTACCAACACAGACTATCTCGCAATTTAATTGATACCCAAAGGTTTTTATTGAATAGCGGAATAGAAAATATGATCAAAAAAAGTGTATGTATCTCACACGTACAGAACCACACTAGGCCCCAATTACTATTGTTTGTACCCCTAAAGGCAGGATGAGAAGTAGGAGGAGTTTGGAACAGGCAGCACCCTCAAATCTTCAGAAGTATGAGATGAACCCCAAAAACTTGGACGGTGGATCTCACACGTACCAACACAGACTATCCCGCAACTTAATTGATACCCAAAGGTTTTTATTGAATAGCGGAATAGAAAATATGATCAAAAAAAGTGTATGTATCTTACACGTACAGAACCACACTAGGCCCCAATTACTATTGTTTGTACCCCTAAAAGGCTGGATGAGGAGTAGGAGGAGTTTATATCAGGCAGCACCCTCAAATCTTCAGAAGTATGAGATGAACCCCAAAAACTTGGAAAGGTGGATCTCACACGTACCAACACAGACTATCCCACCAATTAATTAATACCCAAAGGTTTTATTGAATAGCGGAATAGAAAATATGATCAAAAAAAGTGTATGTATCTTACACGTACAGAACAACAATAGGCCCCAATTACTATTTTTTGTACCCCTAAAAGGCTGGATGAGGAGTAGGAGGAGTTTGGAACAGGCAGCACCCTCAAATCTTCAGAAGTATGAGATGAACCCCAAAAACTTGGAAAGGTGGATCTCACACGTACCAACACAGACTATCCCGCAATTTAATTGATACCCAAACGTTTTTATTGAATAGCGGAATAGAATATATGATCAAAAAAAGTGTATGTATCTCACACATACAGAACCACACTAGGTCCCAATTACTATTGTTAGTACCCCTAAAAGGCAGGATGAGGAGTAGGAGGAGTTTGGAACAGGCAGCACCCTCAAATCTTCAGAAGTATGAGATGAACCCCAAAAACTTGGAAAAGTGGATCTCACACGTACCAACACAGGCTATCCCGCAATTTAATTGATACCCAAAGGTTTTTATTGAATAGCGGAATAGAAAATATGATCAAAAAAAGTGTATGTATCTCACACGTACAGAACCACACCAGGCCCCAATTACTATTGTTAGTACCCCTAAAAGGCAGGATGAGGAGTAGGAGGAGTTTGGAACAGGCAGCACCCTCAAATCTTCAGAAGTATGAGATGAACCCCAAAAACTTGGAAAGGTGGATCTCACACGTACCAACACAGGCTATCCCGCAATTTAATTGATACCCAAAGGTTTTTATTGAATAGCGGAATAGAAAATATGATCAAAAAAGTGTATGTATCTCACACGTACAGAACCACACTAGGCCCCAATTACTATTTTTTGTACCCCTAAAAGGCTGGATGAGGAGTAGGAGGAGTTTGGAACAGGCAGCACCCTCAAATCTTCAGAAGTATGAGATGAACCCCAAAAACTTGGAAAGGTGGATCTCACACGTACCAACACAGACTATCCCGCAATTTAATAGAAACCCAAAGGTTTTTATTGAATAGCGGAATAGAAAATATGATCAAAAAAGTGTATGTATGTTACACGTACAGAACCACACTAGGCCCCAATTTTTATTTTTTGTACCCCTAAAAGGCTGGATGAGGAGTAGGAGGAGTTTGGATCATGCCGCACCCTCAAATCTTCAGAAGTATGAGATGAACCCCAAAAACTTGGAAAGTTGGATCTCACACGTACCAACACAGACTATCCCGCCAATTAATTGATACCCAAAGGTTTTTATTGAATAGCGGAATAGAAAATATGATCAAAAAAAGTGTATGTATCTCACACGTACAGAGCCACACTAGGCCCCAATTACTATTGTTTGTACACCTAAAGGCAGGATGAGGAGTAGGAGGAGTTTGGAACAGGCAGCACCCTCAAATCTTCAGAAGTATGAGATGAACCCCAAAAACTTGGAAAGGTGGATCTCACACATACCAACACAGACTATCCCGCAATTTAATTGATACCCAAAGGTTTTTATTGAATAGCGGAATAGAAAATATGATCAAAAAAAGTGTATGTATCTGACACGTACAGAACCACACTAGGCCCCAATTACTATTTTTTGTACCCCTAAAAGGCTGGATGAGGAGTAGGAGGAGTTTGGAACAGGCAGCACCCTCAAATCTTCAGAAGTATGAGATGAACCCCAAAAACTTGGAAAGGTGGATCTCACACGTACCAACACAGACTATCCCGCAATTTAATTGATACCCAAAGGTTTTTATTGAATAGCGGAATAGAAAATATGATCAAAAAAAGTGTATGTATCTCACACGTACAGAACCACACTAGGCCCCAATTACTATTTTTTGTACCCCTAAAAGGCTGGATGAGGAGTAGGAGGAGTTTGGAACAGGCAGCACCCTCAAATCTTCAGAAGTATGAGATGAACCCCAAAAACTTGGAAAGGTGGATCTCACACGTACCAACACAGACTATCCCGCAATTTAATTGATACCCAAAGGTTTTTATTGAATAGCGGAATAGAAAATATGATCAAAAAAAGTGTATGTATCTCACACGTACAGAACCACACTAGGCCCCAATTACTATTTTTTGTACCCCTAAAAGGCTGGATGAGGAGTAGGAGGAGTTTGGAACAGGCAGCACCCTCAAATCTTCAGAAGTATGAGATGAACCCCAAAAACTTGGAAAGGTGGATCTCACACGTACCAACACAGACTATCCCGCAATTTAATTGATAACCAAAGGTTTTTATTGAATAGCGGAATAGAAAATATGATCAAAAAAACTGTATGTATCTCACACGTACAGAACCACACTAGGCCCTAATTACTATTTTTTGTACACCTAAAAGGCTGGATGAGGAGTAGGAGGAGTTTAGAACAGGCAGCACCCTCAAATCTTCAGAAGTATGAGATGAACCCCAAAAACTTGGAAAGGTTAATCTCACACGTACCAACACAGACTATCCCACAATTTAATTGATACCCAAAGGTTTTTATTGAATAGCGGAATCGAAAATATGATCAAAAAAGTGTATGTATCTTACACATACAGAACCACACTAGGCCCCAAATACTATTTTTTGTACCCCTAAATGGCTGGATGAGGAGTAGGAGGAGTTTGGAACAGGCAGCACTCTCAAATCTTCAGAAGTATGAGATGAACCCCAAAAACTTGGAAAGGTGGATCTCACACGTACCAACACAGACTATCCCGCAATTTAATTGATACCCAAAGGTTTTTATTGAATAGCCGAATAGAAAATATGATCAAAAAAAGTGTATGTATCTCACACGTACAGAACCACACTAGGTCCCAATTACTATTGTTAGAACCCCTAAAATTCAGGATGAGGAGTAGGAGGAGTTTGGAACAGGCAGCACCCTCAAATCTTCAGAAGTATGAGATGAACCCCAAAAACTTGGAAAGGTGGATCTCACACGTACCAACACAGGCTATCCCGCAATTTAATTGATACCCAAAGGTTTTTATTGAATAGCGGAATAGAAAATATGATCAAAAAAAGTGTATGTATTTCACACGTACAGAACCACACTAGGCCCCAATTACTATTGTTAGTACCCCTAAAAGGCAGGATGAGGAGTAGGAGGAGTTTGGAACAGGCAGCACCCTCAAATCTTCAGAAGTATGAGATGAACCCCAAAAACTTGGAAAGGTGGATCTCACACGTACCAACACAGGCTATCCCGCAATTTAATTGATACCCAAAGGTTTTTATTGAATAGCGGAATAGAAAATATGATCAAAAAAAGTGTATGTATCTCACACGTACAGAACCACACTAGGCCCCAATTACTATTTATTGTACCCCTAAAAGGCTGGATGAGGAGTAGGAGGAGTTTGGAACAGGCAGCACCCTCAAATCTTCAGAAGTATGAGATGAACCCCAAAAACTTGGAAAGTTGGATCTCACACGTACCAACACAGACTATCCCGCAATTTAATTGATACCTAAAGGTTTTTATTGAATAGCGGAATAGAAAATATGATCAAAAAAAGTGTATGTATGTTACACGTACAGAACCACACTAGGCCCCAATTTCTATTTTTTGTACCCCTAAAAGGCTGGATGAGGAGTAGGAGGAGTTTGGATCAGGCCGCACCCTCAAATCTTCAGAAGTATGAGATGAACCCCAAAAACTTGGAAAGTTGGATCTCACACGTACCAACATAGACTATCCCGCCAATTAATTGATACCCAAAGGTTTTTATTGAATAGCGGAATAGAAAATATGATCAAAAAAAGTGTATGTATCTGACACGTACAGAACCACACTAGGCCCCAATTACTATTTTTTGTACCCCTAAAAGGCTGGATGAGGAGTAGGAGGAGTTTGGAACAGGCAGCACCCTCAAATCTTCAGAAGTATGAGATGAACCCCAAAAACTTGGAAAGGTGGATCTCACACGTACCAACACAGACTATCCCGCAATTTAATTGATACCCAAAGGTTTTTATTGAATAGCGGAATAGAAAATATGATCAAAAAAAGTGTATGTATCTCACACGTACAGAACCACACTAGGCCCCAATTACTATTTTTTGTACCCCTAAAAGGCTGGATGAGGAGTAGGAGGAGTTTGGAACAGGCAGCACCCTCAAATCTTCAGAAGTATGAGATGAACCCCAAAAACTTGGAAAGGTGGATCTCACACGTACCAACACAGACTATCCCGCAATTTAATTGATAACCAAAGGTTTTTATTGAATAGCGGAATAGAAAATATGATCAAAAAAACTGTATGTATCTCACACGTACAGAACCACACTAGGCCCTAATTACTATTTTTTGTACACCTAAAAGGCTGGATGAGGAGTAGGAGGAGTTTAGAACAGGCAGCACCCTCAAATCTTCAGAAGTATGAGATGAACCCCAAAAACTTGGAAAGGTTAATCTCACACGTACCAACACAGACTATCCCACAATTTAATTGATACCCAAAGGTTTTTATTGAATAGCGGAATCGAAAATATGATCAAAAAAGTGTATGTATCTTACACATACAGAACCACACTAGGCCCCAAATACTATTTTTTGTACCCCTAAATGGCTGGATGAGGAGTAGGAGGAGTTTGGAACAGGCAGCACTCTCAAATCTTCAGAAGTATGAGATGAACCCCAAAAACTTGGAAAGGTGGATCTCACACGTACCAACACAGACTATCCCGCAATTTAATTGATACCCAAAGGTTTTTATTGAATAGCCGAATAGAAAATATGATCAAAAAAAGTGTATGTATCTCACACGTACAGAACCACACTAGGTCCCAATTACTATTGTTAGAACCCCTAAAATTCAGGATGAGGAGTAGGAGGAGTTTGGAACAGGCAGCACCCTCAAATCTTCAGAAGTATGAGATGAACCCCAAAAACTTGGAAAGGTGGATCTCACACGTACCAACACAGGCTATCCCGCAATTTAATTGATACCCAAAGGTTTTTATTGAATAGCGGAATAGAAAATATGATCAAAAAAAGTGTATGTATTTCACACGTACAGAACCACACTAGGCCCCAATTACTATTGTTAGTACCCCTAAAAGGCAGGATGAGGAGTAGGAGGAGTTTGGAACAGGCAGCACCCTCAAATCTTCAGAAGTATGAGATGAACCCCAAAAACTTGGAAAGGTGGATCTCACACGTACCAACACAGGCTATCCCGGAATTTAATTGATACCCAAAGGTTTTTATTGAATAGCGGAATAGAAAATATGATCAAAAAAAGTGTATGTATCTCACACGTACAGAACCACACTAGGCCCCAATTACTATTTATTGTACCCCTAAAAGGCTGGATGAGGAGTAGGAGGAGTTTGGAACAGGCAGCACCCTCAAATCTTCAGAAGTATGAGATGAACCCCAAAAACTTGGAAAGTTGGATCTCACACGTACCAACACAGACTATCCCGCAATTTAATTGATACCCAAAGGTTTTTATTGAATAGCGGAATAGAAAATATGATCAAAAAATGTGTATGTATGTTACACGTACAGAACCACACTAGGCCCCAATTTCTATTTTTTGTACCCCTAAAAGGCTGGATGAGGAGTAGGAGGAGTTTGGATCAGGCCGCACCCTCAAATCTTCAGAAGTATGAGATGAACCCCAAAAACTTGGAAAGTTGGATCTCACACGTACCAACATAGACTATCCCGCCAATTAATTGATACCCAAAGGTTTTTATTGAATAGCGGAATAGAAAATATGATCAAAAAAAGTGTATGTATCTGACACGTACAGAACCACACTAGGCCCCAATTACTATTTTTTGTACCCCTAAAAGGCTGGATGAGGAGTAGGAGGAGTTTGGAACAGGCAGCACCCTCAAATCTTCAGAAGTATGAGATGAACCCCAAAAACTTAGAAAAAGGTGTATCTCACACGTACCAACACAGACTATCCCGCAATTTAATTGATACCCAAAGGTTTTTATTGAATAGCGGAATAGAAAATATGATCAAAAAAAGTGTATGTATCTCACACGTACAGAACCACACTAGGCCCCAATTACTATTTTTTGTACCCTTAAAAGGCTGGATGAGGAGTGGGAGGAGTTTGGAACAGGCAGCACCCTCAAATCTTCAGAAGTATGAGATGAACCCCAAAAACTTGGAAAGGTGGATCTCACACGTACCAACACAGACTATCCCGCAATTTAATTGATACCCAAAGGTTTTTATTGAATAGCGGAATAGAAAATATGATCAAAAAAAGTCTATGTATCTCACACGTACAGAACCACACTAGGCCCCAATTACTATTGTTTGTACCCCTAAAGGCAGGATGAGGAGTAGGAGGAGTTTGCAACAGGCAGCACCCTCAAATCTTCAGAAGTATGAGATGAACCCCAAAAACTTGGAAAGGTGGATCTCACACGTACCAACACAGACTATCCCGCAATTTAATTGATACCCAAAGGTTTTTATTGAATAGCGGAATAGAAAATATGATCAAAAAAAGTGTATGTATCTTACACGTACAGAACCACACTAGGCCCCAATTACTATTTTTTGTACCCCTAAAAGGCTGGATGAGGAGTAGGAGGAGTTTATATCAGGCAGCACCCTCAAATCTTCAGAAGTATGAGATGAACCCCAAAAACTTGGAAAGGTGGATCTCACACGTACCAACACAGACTATCCCACCAATTAATTGATACCCAAAGGTTTTTATTGAATAGCGGAATAGAAAATATGATCAAAAAAAGTGTATGTATCTCACACGTACAGAACCACACTAGGCCCCAATTACTATTTTTTGTACCCCTAAAAGGCTGGATGAGGAGTAGGAGGAGTTTGGAACAGGCAGCACCCTCAAATCTTCAGAAGTATGAGATGAACCCCAAAAACTTGGAAAGGTGGATCTCACACGTACCAACACAGACTATCCCGCAATTTAATTGATACCCAAAGGTTTTTATTGAATAGCGGAATAGAAAATATGATCAAAAAAAGTGTATGTATCTCACACGTACAGAACCACACTAGGCCCCAATTACTATTTTTTGTACCCCTAAAAGGCTGGATGAGGAGTAGGAGGAGTTTGGAACAGGCAGCACCCTCAAATCTTCAGAAGTATGAGATGAACCCCAAAAACTTGGAAAGGTTAATCTCACACGTACCAAGACAGACTATCCCGCAATTTAATTGATACCCAAAGGTTTTTATTGAATAGCGGAATAGAAAATATGATCAAAAAAGTGTATGTATCTTACACATACAGAACCACACTAGGCCCCAATTACTATTGTTAGTACCCCTAAAAGGCAGGATGAGGAGTAGGAGGAGTTTGGAACAGGCAGCACCCTCAAATCTTCAGAAGTATGAGATGAACCCCAAAAACTTGGAAAGGTGGATCTCACACGTACCAACACAGGCTATCCCGCAATTTAATTGATACCCAAAGGTTTTTATTGAATAGCGGAATAGAAAATATGATCAAAAAAAGTGTATGTATCTCACACGTACAGAACCACACTAGGCCCCAATTACTATTGTTAGTACCCCTAAAAGGCAGGATGAGGAGTAGGAGGAGTTTGGAACAGGCAGCACCCTCAAATCTTCAGAAGTATAAGATGAACCCCAAAAACTTGGAAAGGTGGATCTCACACGTACCAACACAGACTATCCCGCAATTTAATTGATACCCAAAGGTTTTTATTGAATAGCGGAATCGAAAATATGATCAAAAAAGTGTATGTATCTTACACATACAGAACCACACTAGGCCCCAAATACTATTTTTTGTACCCCTAAATGGCTGGATGAGGAGTAGGAGGAGTTTGGAACAGGCAGCACTCTCAAATCTTCAGAAGTATGAGATGAACCCCAAAAACTTGGAAAGGTGGATCTCACACGTACCAACACAGACTATCCCGCAATTTAATTGATACCCAAAGGTTTTTATTGAATAGCCGAATAGAAAATATGATCAAAAAAAGTGTATGTATCTCACACGTACAGAACCACACTAGGTCCCAATTACTATTGTTAGTACCCCTAAAATTCAGGATGAGGAGTAGGAGGAGTTTGGAACAGGCAGCACCCTCAAATCTTCAGAAGTATGAGATGAACCCCAAAAACTTGGAAAGGTGGATCTCACACGTACCAACACAGGCTATCCCGCAATTTAATTGATACCCAAAGGTTTTTATTGAATAGCGGAATAGAAAATATGATCAAAAAAAGTGTATGTATCTCACACGTACAGAACCACACTAGGCCCCAATTACTATTGTTAGTACCCCTAAAAGGCAGGATGAGGAGTAGGAGGAGTTTGGAACAGGCAGCACCCTCAAATCTTCAGAAGTATGAGATGAACCCCAAAAACTTGGAAAGGTGGATCTCACACGTACCAACACAGGCTATCCCGCAATTTAATTGATACCCAAAGGTTTTTATTGAATAGCGGAATAGAAAATATGATCAAAAAAAGTGTATGTATCTCACACGTACAGAACCACACTAGGCCCCAATTACTATTGTTTGTACCCCTAAAGGCAGGATGAGGAGTAGGAGGAGTTTGGAACAGGCAGCACCCTCAAATCTTCAGAAGTATGAGATGAACCCCAAAAACTTGGACGGTGGATCTCACACGTACCAACACAGACTATCCCGCAATTTAATTGATACCCAAAGGTTTTTATTGAATAGCGGAATAGAAAATATGATCAAAAAAAGTGTATGTATCTTACACGTACAGAACCACACTAGGCCCCAATTACTATTTTTTGTACCCCTAAAAGACTGGATGAGGAGTAGGAGGAGTTTATATCAGGCAGCACCCTCAAATCTTCAGAAGTATGAGATGAACCCCAAAAACTTGGAAAGGTGGATCTCACACGTACCAACACAGACTATCCCACCAATTAATTAATACCCAAAGGTTTTTATTGAATAGCGGAATAGAAAATATGATCAAAAAAAGTGTATGTATCTTACACGTACAGAATAACAATAGGCTCCAATTACTATTTTTTGTACCCCTAAAAGGCTGGATGAGGAGTAGGAGGAGTTTGGAACAGGCAGCACCCTCAAATCTTCAGAAGTATGATATGAACCCCAAAAACTTGGAAAGGTGGATCTCACACGTACCAACACAGACTATCCCGCAATTTAATTGATACCCAAAGGTTTTTATTGAATAGCGGAATAGAATATATGATCAAAAAAAGTGTATGTATCTCACACGTACAGAACCACACTAGGTCCCAATTACTATTGTTAGTACCCCTAAAAGGCAGGATGAGGAGTAGGAGGAGTTTGGAACAGGCAGCACCCTCAAATCTTCAGAAGTATGAGATGAACCCCAAAAACTTGGAAAGGTGGATCTCACACGTACCAACACAGACTATCCCGCAATTTAATAGAAACCCAAAGGTTTTTATTGAATAGCGGAATAGAAAATATGATCAAAAAAAGTGTATGTATGTTACACGTACAGAACCACACTAGGCCCCAATTTTTATTTTTTGTACCCCTAAAAGGCTGGATGAGGAGTAGGAGGAGTTTGGATCAGGCCGCACCCTCAAATCTTCAGAAGTATGAGATGAACCCCAAAAACTTGGAAAGTTGGATCTCACACGTACCAACACAGACTATCCCGCCAATTAATTGATACCCAAAGGTTTTTATTGAATAGCGGAATAGAAAATATGATCAAAAAAAGTGTATGTATCTCACACGTACAGAACCACACTAGGCCCCAATTACTATTGTTTGTACACCTAAAGGCAGGATGAGGAGTAGGAGGAGTTTGGAACAGGCAGCACCCTCAAATCTTCAGAAGTATGAGATGAACCCCAAAAACTTGGAAAGGTGGATCTCACACGTACCAACACAGGCTATCCCGCAATTTAATTGATACCCAAAGGTTTTTATTGAATAGCGGAATAGAAAATATGATCAAAAAAAGTGTATGTATCTTACACGTACAGAACCACACTAGGCCCCAATTACTATTGTTTGTACCCCTAAAAGGCTGGATGAGGAGTAGGAGGAGTTTATATCAGGCAGCACCCTCAAATCTTCAGAAGTATGAGATGAACCCCAAAAACTTGGAAAGGTGGATCTCACACGTACCAACACAGACTATCCCACCAATTAATTAATACCCAAAGGTTTTTATTGAATAGCGGAATAGAAAATATGATCAAAAAAAGTGTATGTATCTTACACGTACAGAACAACAATAGGCCCCAATTACTATTTTTTGTACCCCTAAAAGGCTGGATGAGGAGTAGGAGGAGTTTGGAACAGGCAGCACCCTCAAATCTTCAGAAGTATGAGATGAACCCCAAAAACTTGGAAAGGTGGATCTCACACGTACCAACACAGACTATCCCGCAATTTAATTGATACCCAAACGTTTTTATTGAATAGCGGAATAGAATATATGATCAAAAAAAGTGTATGTATCTCACACATACAGAACCACACTAGGTCCCAATTACTATTGTTAGTACCCCTAAAAGGCAGGATGAGGAGTAGGAGGAGTTTGGAACAGGCAGCACCCTCAAATCTTCAGAAGTATGAGATGAACCCCAAAAACTTGGAAAAGTGGATCTCACACGTACCAACACAGGCTATCCCGCAATTTAATTGATACCCAAAGGTTTTTATTGAATAGCGGAATAGAAAATATGATCAAAAAAAGTGTATGTATCTCACACGTACAGAACCACACCAGGCCCCAATTACTATTGTTAGTACCCCTAAAAGGCAGGATGAGGAGTAGGAGGAGTTTGGAACAGGCAGCACCCTCAAATCTTCAGAAGTATGAGATGAACCCCAAAAACTTGGAAAGGTGGATCTCACACGTACCAACACAGGCTATCCCGCAATTTAATTGATACCCAAAGGTTTTTATTGAATAGCGGAATAGAAAATATGATCAAAAAAGTGTATGTATCTCACACGTACAGAACCACACTAGGCCCCAATTACTATTTTTTGTACCCCTAAAAGGCTGGATGAGGAGTAGGAGGAGTTTGGAACAGGCAGCACCCTCAAATCTTCAGAAGTATGAGATGAACCCCAAAAACTTGGAAAGGTGGATCTCACACGTACCAACACAGACTATCCCGCAATTTAATAGAAACCCAAAGGTTTTTATTGAATAGCGGAATAGAAAATATGATCAAAAAAGTGTATGTATGTTACACGTACAGAACCACACTAGGCCCCAATTTTTATTTTTTGTACCCCTAAAAGGCTGGATGAGGAGTAGGAGGAGTTTGGATCATGCCGCACCCTCAAATCTTCAGAAGTATGAGATGAACCCCAAAAACTTGGAAAGTTGGATCTCACACGTACCAACACAGACTATCCCGCCAATTAATTGATACCCAAAGGTTTTTATTGAATAGCGGAATAGAAAATATGATCAAAAAAAGTGTATGTATCTCACACGTACAGAGCCACACTAGGCCCCAATTACTATTGTTTGTACACCTAAAGGCAGGATGAGGAGTAGGAGGAGTTTGGAACAGGCAGCACCCTCAAATCTTCAGAAGTATGAGATGAACCCCAAAAACTTGGAAAGGTGGATCTCACACATACCAACACAGACTATCCCGCAATTTAATTGATACCCAAAGGTTTTTATTGAATAGCGGAATAGAAAATATGATCAAAAAAAGTGTATGTATCTGACACGTACAGAACCACACTAGGCCCCAATTACTATTTTTTGTACCCCTAAAAGGCTGGATGAGGAGTAGGAGGAGTTTGGAACAGGCAGCACCCTCAAATCTTCAGAAGTATGAGATGAACCCCAAAAACTTGGAAAGGTGGATCTCACACGTACCAACACAGACTATCCCGCAATTTAATTGATACCCAAAGGTTTTTATTGAATAGCGGAATAGAAAATATGATCAAAAAAAGTGTATGTATCTCACACGTACAGAACCACACTAGGCCCCAATTACTATTTTTTGTACCCCTAAAAGGCTGGATGAGGAGTAGGAGGAGTTTGGAACAGGCAGCACCCTCAAATCTTCAGAAGTATGAGATGAACCCCAAAAACTTGGAAAGGTGGATCTCACACGTACCAACACAGACTATCCCGCAATTTAATTGATACCCAAAGGTTTTTATTGAATAGCGGAATAGAAAATATGATCAAAAAAAGTGTATGTATCTCACACGTACAGAACCACACTAGGCCCCAATTACTATTTTTTGTACCCCTAAAAGGCTGGATGAGGAGTAGGAGGAGTTTGGAACAGGCAGCACCCTCAAATCTTCAGAAGTATGAGATGAACCCCAAAAACTTGGAAAGGTGGATCTCACACGTACCAACACAGACTATCCCGCAATTTAATTGATAACCAAAGGTTTTTATTGAATAGCGGAATAGAAAATATGATCAAAAAAACTGTATGTATCTCACACGTACAGAACCACACTAGGCCCTAATTACTATTTTTTGTACACCTAAAAGGCTGGATGAGGAGTAGGAGGAGTTTAGAACAGGCAGCACCCTCAAATCTTCAGAAGTATGAGATGAACCCCAAAAACTTGGAAAGGTTAATCTCACACGTACCAACACAGACTATCCCACAATTTAATTGATACCCAAAGGTTTTTATTGAATAGCGGAATCGAAAATATGATCAAAAAAGTGTATGTATCTTACACATACAGAACCACACTAGGCCCCAAATACTATTTTTTGTACCCCTAAATGGCTGGATGAGGAGTAGGAGGAGTTTGGAACAGGCAGCACTCTCAAATCTTCAGAAGTATGAGATGAACCCCAAAAACTTGGAAAGGTGGATCTCACACGTACCAACACAGACTATCCCGCAATTTAATTGATACCCAAAGGTTTTTATTGAATAGCGGAATAGAATATATGATCAAAAAAAGTGTATGTATCTCACACATACAGAACCACACTAGGTCCCAATTACTATTGTTAGTACCCCTAAAAGGCAGGATGAGGAGTAGGAGGAGTTTGGAACAGGCAGCACCCTCAAATCTTCAGAAGTATGAGATGAACCCCAAAAACTTGGAAAAGTGGATCTCACACGTACCAACACAGGCTATCCCGCAATTTAATTGATACCCAAAGGTTTTTATTGAATAGCGGAATAGAAAATATGATCAAAAAAAGTGTATGTATCTCACACGTACAGAACCACACCAGGCCCCAATTACTATTGTTAGTACCCCTAAAAGGCAGGATGAGGAGTAGGAGGAGTTTGGAACAGGCAGCACCCTCAAATCTTCAGAAGTATGAGATGAACCCCAAAAACTTGGAAAGGTGGATCTCACACGTACCAACACAGGCTATCCCGCAATTTAATTGATACCCAAAGGTTTTTATTGAATAGCGGAATAGAAAATATGATCAAAAAAGTGTATGTATCTCACACGTACAGAACCACACTAGGCCCCAATTACTATTTTTTGTACCCCTAAAAGGCTGGATGAGGAGTAGGAGGAGTTTGGAACAGGCAGCACCCTCAAATCTTCAGAAGTATGAGATGAACCCCAAAAACTTGGAAAGGTGGATCTCACACGTACCAACACAGACTATCCCGCAATTTAATAGAAACCCAAAGGTTTTTATTGAATAGCGGAATAGAAAATATGATCAAAAAAGTGTATGTATGTTACACGTACAGAACCACACTAGGCCCCAATTTTTATTTTTTGTACCCCTAAAAGGCTGGATGAGGAGTAGGAGGAGTTTGGATCATGCCGCACCCTCAAATCTTCAGAAGTATGAGATGAACCCCAAAAACTTGGAAAGTTGGATCTCACACGTACCAACACAGACTATCCCGCCAATTAATTGATACCCAAAGGTTTTTATTGAATAGCGGAATAGAAAATATGATCAAAAAAAGTGTATGTATCTCACACGTACAGAGCCACACTAGGCCCCAATTACTATTGTTTGTACACCTAAAGGCAGGATGAGGAGTAGGAGGAGTTTGGAACAGGCAGCACCCTCAAATCTTCAGAAGTATGAGATGAACCCCAAAAACTTGGAAAGGTGGATCTCACACATACCAACACAGACTATCCCGCAATTTAATTGATACCCAAAGGTTTTTATTGAATAGCGGAATAGAAAATATGATCAAAAAAAGTGTATGTATCTGACACGTACAGAACCACACTAGGCCCCAATTACTATTTTTTGTACCCCTAAAAGGCTGGATGAGGAGTAGGAGGAGTTTGGAACAGGCAGCACCCTCAAATCTTCAGAAGTATGAGATGAACCCCAAAAACTTGGAAAGGTGGATCTCACACGTACCAACACAGACTATCCCGCAATTTAATTGATACCCAAAGGTTTTTATTGAATAGCGGAATAGAAAATATGATCAAAAAAAGTGTATGTATCTCACACGTACAGAACCACACTAGGCCCCAATTACTATTTTTTGTACCCCTAAAAGGCTGGATGAGGAGTAGGAGGAGTTTGGAACAGGCAGCACCCTCAAATCTTCAGAAGTATGAGATGAACCCCAAAAACTTGGAAAGGTGGATCTCACACGTACCAACACAGACTATCCCGCAATTTAATTGATACCCAAAGGTTTTTATTGAATAGCGGAATAGAAAATATGATCAAAAAAAGTGTATGTATCTCACACGTACAGAACCACACTAGGCCCCAATTACTATTTTTTGTACCCCTAAAAGGCTGGATGAGGAGTAGGAGGAGTTTGGAACAGGCAGCACCCTCAAATCTTCAGAAGTATGAGATGAACCCCAAAAACTTGGAAAGGTGGATCTCACACGTACCAACACAGACTATCCCGCAATTTAATTGATAACCAAAGGTTTTTATTGAATAGCGGAATAGAAAATATGATCAAAAAAACTGTATGTATCTCACACGTACAGAACCACACTAGGCCCTAATTACTATTTTTTGTACACCTAAAAGGCTGGATGAGGAGTAGGAGGAGTTTAGAACAGGCAGCACCCTCAAATCTTCAGAAGTATGAGATGAACCCCAAAAACTTGGAAAGGTTAATCTCACACGTACCAACACAGACTATCCCACAATTTAATTGATACCCAAAGGTTTTTATTGAATAGCGGAATCGAAAATATGATCAAAAAAGTGTATGTATCTTACACATACAGAACCACACTAGGCCCCAAATACTATTTTTTGTACCCCTAAATGGCTGGATGAGGAGTAGGAGGAGTTTGGAACAGGCAGCACTCTCAAATCTTCAGAAGTATGAGATGAACCCCAAAAACTTGGAAAGGTGGATCTCACACGTACCAACACAGACTATCCCGCAATTTAATTGATACCCAAAGGTTTTTATTGAATAGCCGAATAGAAAATATGATCAAAAAAAGTGTATGTATCTCACACGTACAGAACCACACTAGGTCCCAATTACTATTGTTAGAACCCCTAAAATTCAGGATGAGGAGTAGGAGGAGTTTGGAACAGGCAGCACCCTCAAATCTTCAGAAGTATGAGATGAACCCCAAAAACTTGGAAAGGTGGATCTCACACGTACCAACACAGGCTATCCCGCAATTTAATTGATACCCAAAGGTTTTTATTGAATAGCGGAATAGAAAATATGATCAAAAAAAGTGTATGTATTTCACACGTACAGAACCACACTAGGCCCCAATTACTATTGTTAGTACCCCTAAAAGGCAGGATGAGGAGTAGGAGGAGTTTGGAACAGGCAGCACCCTCAAATCTTCAGAAGTATGAGATGAACCCCAAAAACTTGGAAAGGTGGATCTCACACGTACCAACACAGGCTATCCCGCAATTTAATTGATACCCAAAGGTTTTTATTGAATAGCGGAATAGAAAATATGATCAAAAAAAGTGTATGTATCTCACACGTACAGAACCACACTAGGCCCCAATTACTATTTATTGTACCCCTAAAAGGCTGGATGAGGAGTAGGAGGAGTTTGGAACAGGCAGCACCCTCAAATCTTCAGAAGTATGAGATGAACCCCAAAAACTTGGAAAGTTGGATCTCACACGTACCAACACAGACTATCCCGCAATTTAATTGATACCCAAAGGTTTTTATTGAATAGCGGAATAGAAAATATGATCAAAAAAAGTGTATGTATGTTACACGTACAGAACCACACTAGGCCCCAATTTCTATTTTTTGTACCCCTAAAAGGCTGGATGAGGAGTAGGAGGAGTTTGGATCAGGCCGCACCCTCAAATCTTCAGAAGTATGAGATGAACCCCAAAAACTTGGAAAGTTGGATCTCACACGTACCAACATAGACTATCCCGCCAATTAATTGATACCCAAAGGTTTTTATTGAATAGCGGAATAGAAAATATGATCAAAAAAAGTGTATGTATCTGACACGTACAGAACCACACTAGGCCCCAATTACTATTTTTTGTACCCCTAAAAGGCTGGATGAGGAGTAGGAGGAGTTTGGAACAGGCAGCACCCTCAAATCTTCAGAAGTATGAGATGAACCCCAAAAACTTAGAAAAAGGTGTATCTCACACGTACCAACACAGACTATCCCGCAATTTAATTGATACCCAAAGGTTTTTATTGAATAGCGGAATAGAAAATATGATCAAAAAAGTCTATGTATCTCACACGTACAGAACCACACTAGGCCCCAATTACTATTGTTTGTACCCCTAAAGGCAGGATGAGGAGTAGGAGGAGTTTGTAACAGGCAGCACCCTCAAATCTTCAGAAGTATGAGATGAACCCCAAAAACTTGGAAAGGTGGATCTCACACGTACCAACACAGACTATCCCGCAATTTAATTGATACCCAAAGGTTTTTATTGAATAGCGGAATAGAAAATATGATCAAAAAAAGTGTATGTATCTTACACGTACAGAACCACACTAGGCCCCAATTACTATTTTTTGTACCCCTAAAAGGCTGGATGAGGAGTAGGAGGAGTTTATATCAGGCAGCACCCTCAAATCTTCAGAAGTATGAGATGAACCCCAAAAACTTGGAAAGGTGGATCTCACACGTACCAACACAGACTATCCCACCAATTAATTGATACCCAAAGGTTTTTATTGAATAGCGGAATAGAAAATATGATCAAAAAAAGTGTATGTATCTCACACGTACAGAACCACACTAGGCCCCAATTACTATTTTTTGTACCCCTAAAAGGCTGGATGAGGAGTAGGAGGAGTTTGGAACAGGCAGCACCCTCAAATCTTCAGAAGTATGAGATGAACCCCAAAAACTTGGAAAGGTGGATCTCACACGTACCAACACAGACTATCCCGCAATTTAATTGATACCCAAAGGTTTTTATTGAATAGCGGAATAGAAAATATGATCAAAAAAAGTGTATGTATCTCACACGTACAGAACCACACTAGGCCCCAATTACTATTTTTTGTACCCCTAAAAGGCTGGATGAGGAGTAGGAGGAGTTTGGAACAGGCAGCACCCTCAAATCTTCAGAAGTATGAGATGAACCCCAAAAACTTGGAAAGGTTAATCTCACACGTACCAAGACAGACTATCCCGCAATTTAATTGATACCCAAAGGTTTTTATTGAATAGCGGAATAGAAAATATGATCAAAAAAGTGTATGTATCTTACACATACAGAACCACACTAGGCCCCAATTACTATTGTTAGTACCCCTAAAAGGCAGGATGAGGAGTAGGAGGAGTTTGGAACAGGCAGCACCCTCAAATCTTCAGAAGTATGAGATGAACCCCAAAAACTTGGAAAGGTGGATCTCACACGTACCAACACAGGCTATCCCGCAATTTAATTGATACCCAAAGGTTTTTATTGAATAGCGGAATAGAAAATATGATCAAAAAAAGTGTATGTATCTCACACGTACAGAACCACACTAGGCCCCAATTACTATTGTTAGTACCCCTAAAAGGCAGGATGAGGAGTAGGAGGAGTTTGGAACAGGCAGCACCCTCAAATCTTCAGAAGTATAAGATGAACCCCAAAAACTTGGAAAGGTGGATCTCACACGTACCAACACAGACTATCCCGCAATTTAATTGATACCCAAAGGTTTTTATTGAATAGCGGAATCGAAAATATGATCAAAAAAGTGTATGTATCTTACACATACAGAACCACACTAGGCCCCAAATACTATTTTTTGTACCCCTAAATGGCTGGATGAGGAGTAGGAGGAGTTTGGAACAGGCAGCACTCTCAAATCTTCAGAAGTATGAGATGAACCCCAAAAACTTGGAAAGGTGGATCTCACACGTACCAACACAGACTATCCCGCAATTTAATTGATACACAAAGGTTTTTATTGAATAGCCGAATAGAAAATATGATCAAAAAAAGTGTATGTATCTCACACGTACAGAACCACACTAGGTCCCAATTACTATTGTTAGTACCCCTAAAATTCAGGATGAGGAGTAGGAGGAGTTTGGAACAGGCAGCACCCTCAAATCTTCAGAAGTATGAGATGAACCCCAAAAACTTGGAAAGGTGGATCTCACACGTACCAACACAGGCTATCCCGCAATTTAATTGATACCCAAAGGTTTTTATTGAATAGCGGAATAGAAAATATGATCAAAAAAAGTGTATGTATCTCACACGTACAGAACCACACTAGGCCCCAATTACTATTTTTTGTACCCCTAAAAGACTGGATGAGGAGTAGGAGGAGTTTATATCAGGCAGCACCCTCAAATCTTCAGAAGTATGAGATGAACCCCAAAAACTTGGAAAGGTGGATCTCACACGTACCAACACAGACTATCCCACCAATTAATTAATACCCAAAGGTTTTTATTGAATAGCGGAATAGAAAATATGATCAAAAAAAGTGTATGTATCTTACACGTACAGAACAACAATAGGCTCCAATTACTATTTTTTGTACCCCTAAAAGGCTGGATGAGGAGTAGGAGGAGTTTGGAACAGGCAGCACCCTCAAATCTTCAGAAGTATGATATGAACCCCAAAAAATTGGAAAGGTGGATCTCACACGTACCAACACAGACTATCCCGCAATTTAATTGATACCCAAAGGTTTTTATTGAATAGCGGAATAGAATATATGATCAAAAAAAGTGTATGTATCTCACACGTACAGAACCACACTAGGTCCCAATTACTATTGTTAGTACCCCTAAAAGGCAGGATGAGGAGTAGGAGGAGTTTGGAACAGGCAGCACCCTCAAATCTTCAGAAGTATGAGATGAACCCCAAAAACTTGGAAAGGTGGATCTCACACGTACCAACACAGACTATCCCGCAATTTAATAGAAACCCAAAGGTTTTTATTGAATAGCGGAATAGAAAATATGATCAAAAAAAGTGTATGTATGTTACACGTACAGAACCACACTAGGCCCCAATTTTTATTTTTTGTACCCCTAAAAGGCTGGATGAGGAGTAGGAGGAGTTTGGATCCGGCCGCACCCTCAAATCTTCAGAAGTATGAGATGAACCCCAAAAACTTGGAAAGTTGGATCTCACACGTACCAACACAGACTATCCCGCCAATTAATTGATACCCAAAGGTTTTTATTGAATAGCGGAATAGAAAATATGATCAAAAAAAGTGTATGTATCACACACGTACAGAACCACACTAGGCCCCAATTACTATTGTTTGTACACCTAAAGGCAGGATGAGGAGTAGGAGGAGTTTGGAACAGGCAGCACCCTCAAATCTTCAGAAGTATGAGATGAACCCCAAAAACTTGGAAAGGTGGATCTCACACGTACCAACACAGGCTATCCCGCAATTTAATTGATACCCAAAGGTTTTTATTGAATAGCGGAATAGAAAATATGATCAAAAAAAGTGTATGTATCTCACACGTACAGAACCACACTAGGCCCCAATTACTATTGTTAGTACCCCTAAAAGGCAGGATGAGGAGTAGGAGGAGTTTGGAACAGGCAGCACCCTCAAATCTTCAGAAGTATGAGATGAACCCCAAAAACTTGGAAAGGTGGATCTCACACGTACCAACACAGGCTATCCCGCAATTTAATTGATACCCAAAGGTTTTTATTGAATAGCGGAATAGAAAATATGATCAAAAAAGTGTATGTATCTCACACGTACAGAACCACACTAGGCCCCAATTACTATTTTTTGTACCCCTAAAAGGCTGGATGAGGAGTAGGAGGAGTTTGGAACAGGCAGCACCCTCAAATCTTCAGAAGTATGAGATGAACCCCAAAAACTTGGAAAGGTGGATCTCACACGTACCAACACAGACTATCCCGCAATTTAATAGAAACCCAAAGGTTTTTATTGAATAGCGGAATAGAAAATATGATCAAAAAAAGTGTATGTATGTTACACGTACAGAACCACACTAGGCCCCCATTTTTATTTTTTGTACCCCTAAAAGGCTGGATGAGGAGTAGGAGGAGTTTGGATCAGGCCGCACCCTCAAATCTTCAGAAGTATGAGATGAACCCCAAAAACTTGGAAAGTTGGATCTCACACGTACCAACACAGACTATCCCGCCAATTAATTGATACCCAAAGGTTTTTATTGAATAGCGGAATAGAAAATATGATCAAAAAAAGTGTATGTATCTCACACGTACAGAACCACACTAGGCCCCAATTACTATTGTTTGTACACCTAAAGGCAGGATGAGGAGTAGGAGGAGTTTGGAACAGGCAGCACCCTCAAATCTTCAGAAGTATGAGATGAACCCCAAAAACTTGGAAAGGTGGATCTCACACATACCAACACAGACTATCCCGCAATTTAATTGATACCCAAAGGTTTTTATTGAATAGCGGAATAGAAAATATGATCAAAAAAAGTGTATGTATCTGACACGTACAGAACCACACTAGGCCCCAATTACTATTTTTTGTACCCCTAAAAGGCTGGATGAGGAGTAGGAGGAGTTTGGAACAGGCAGCACCCTCAAATCTTCAGAAGTATGAGATGAACCCCAAAAACTTGGAAAGGTGGATCTCACACGTACCAACACAGACTATCCCGCAATTTAATTGATACCCAAAGGTTTTTATTGAATAGCGGAATAGAAAATATGATCAAAAAAAGTGTATGTATCTCACACGTACAGAACCACACTAGGCCCCAATTACTATTTTTTGTACCCCTAAAAGGCTGGATGAGGAGTAGGAGGAGTTTGGAACAGGCAGCACCCTCAAATCTTCAGAAGTATGAGATGAACCCCAAAAACTTGGAAAGGTGGATCTCACACGTACCAACACAGACTATCCCGCAATTTAATAGAAACCCAAAGGTATTTATTGAATAGCGGAATAGAAAATATGATCAAAAAAAGTGTATGTATGTTACACGTACAGAACCACACTAGGCCCCAATTTTTATTTTTTGTACCCCTAAAAGGCTGGATGAGGAGTAGGAGGAGTTTGGATCAGGCCGCACCCTCAAATCTTCAGAAGTATGAGATGAACCCCAAAAACTTGGAAAGTTGGATCTCACACGTACCAACACAGACTATCCCGCCAATTAATTGATACCCAAAGGTTTTTATTGAATAGCGGAATAGAAAATATGATCAAAAAAAGTGTATGTATCTCACACGTACAGAACCACACCAGGCCCCAATTACTATTGTTAGTACCCCTAAAAGGCAGGATGAGGAGTAGGAGGAGTTTGGAACAGGCAGCACCCTCAAATCTTCAGAAGTATGAGATGAACCCCAAAAACTTGGAAAGGTGGATCTCACACGTACCAACACAGGCTATCCCGCAATTTAATTGATACCCAAAGGTTTTTATTGAATAGCGGAATAGAAAATATGATCAAAAAAGTGTATGTATCTCACACGTACAGAACCACACTAGGCCCCAATTACTATTTTTTGTACCCCTAAAAGGCTGGATGAGGAGTAGGAGGAGTTTGGAACAGGCAGCACCCTCAAATCTTCAGAAGTATGAGATGAACCCCAAAAACTTGGAAAGGTGGATCTCACACGTACCAACACAGACTATCCCGCAATTTAATAGAAACCCAAAGGTTTTTATTGAATAGCGGAATAGAAAATATGATCAAAAAAAGTGTATGTATGTTACACGTACAGAACCACACTAGGCCCCAATTTTTATTTTTTGTACCCCTAAAAGGCTGGATGAGGAGTAGGAGGAGTTTGGATAAGGCCGCACCCTCAAATCTTCAGAAGTATGAGATGAACCCCAAAAACTTGGAAAGTTGGATCTCACACGTACCAACACAGACTATCCCGCCAATTAATTGATACCCAAAGGTTTTTATTGAATAGCGGAATAGAAAATATGATCAAAAAAAGTGTATGTATCTCACACGTACAGAACCACACTAGGCCCCAATTACTATTGTTTGTACACCTAAAGGCAGGATGAGGAGTAGGAGGAGTTTGGAACAGGCAGCACCCTCAAATCTTCAGAAGTATGAGATGAACCCCAAAAACTTGGAAAGGTGGATCTAACACATACCAACACAGACTATCCCGCAATTTAATTGATACCCAAAGGTTTTTATTGAATAGCGGAATCGAAAATATGATCAAAAAAAGTGTATGTATCTGACACGTACAGAACCACACTAGGCCCCAATTACTATTTTTTGTACCCCTAAAAGGCTGGATGAGGAGTAGGAGGAGTTTGGAACAGGCAGCACCCTCAAATCTTCAGAAGTATGAGATGAACCCCAAAAACTTGGAAAGGTGGATCTCACACGTACCAACACAGACTATCCCGCCAATTAATTGATACCCAAAGGTTTTTATTGAATAGCGGAATAGAAAATATGATCAAAAAAAGTGTATGTATCTCACACGTACAGAACCACACTAGGCCCCAATTACTATTTTTTGTACCCCTAAAAGGCTGGATGAGGAGTAGGAGGAGTTTGGAACAGGCAGCACCCTCAAATCTTCAGAAGTATGAGATGAACCCCAAAAACTTGGAAAGGTGGATCTCACACGTACCAACACAGACTATCCCGCAATTTAATTGATAACCAAAGGTTTTTATTGAATAGCGGAATAGAAAATATGATCAAAAAAAGTGTATGTATCTCACACGTACAGAACCACACTAGGCCCTAATTACTATTTTTTGTACCCCTAAAAGGCTGGATGAGGAGTAGGAGGAGTTTAGAACAGGCAGCACCCTCAAATCTTCAGAAGTATGAGATGAACCCCAAAAACTTGGAAAGGTGGATCTCACACGTACCAACACAGACTATCCCGCAATTTAATTGATAACCAAAGGTTTTTATTGAATAGCCGAATAGAAAATATGATCAAAAAAAGTGTATGTATCTCACACGTACAGAACCACACTAGGTCCCAATTACTATTGTTAGAACCCCTAAAATTCAGGATGAGGAGTAGGAGGAGTTTGGAACAGGCAGCACCCTCAAATCTTCAGAAGTATGAGATGAACCCCAAAAACTTGGAAAGATGGATCTCACACGTACCAACACAGGCTATCCCGCAATTTAATTGATACCCAAAGGTTTTTATTGAATAGCGGAATAGAAAATATGATCAAAAAAGTCTATGTATCTCACACGTACAGAACCACACTAGGCCCCAATTACTATTGTTAGTACCCCTAAAAGGCAGGATGAGGAGTAGGAGGAGTTTGGAACAGGCAGCACCCTCAAATCTTCAGAAGTATGAGATGAACCCCAAAAACTTGGAAAGGTGGATCTCACACGTACCAACACAGGCTATCCCGCAATTTAATTGATACCCAAAGGTTTTTATTGAATAGCGGAATAGAAAATATGATCAAAAAAATTGTATGTATCTCACACGTACAGAACCACACTAGGCCCCAATTACTATTGTTAGTACCCCTAAAAGGCAGGATGAGGAGTAGGAGGAGTTTGGAACAGGCAGCACCCTCAAATCTTCAGAAGTATGAGATGAACCCCAAAAACTTGGAAAGGTGGATCTCACACGTACCAACACAGGCTATCCCGCAATTTAATTGATACCCAAAGGTTTTTATTGAATAGCGGAATAGAAAATATGATCAAAAAAAGTGTATGTATCTCACATGTACAGAACCACACTAGGCCCCAATTACTATTTATTGTACCCCTAAAAGGCTGGATGAGGAGTAGGAGGAGTTTGGAACAGGCAGCACCCTCAAATCTTCAGAAGTATGAGATGAACCCCAAAAACTTGGAAAGTTGGATCTCACACGTACCAACACAGACTATCCCGCAATTTAATTGATACCCAAAGGTTTTTATTGAATAGCGGAATAGAAAATAAGATCAAAAAAAGTGTATGTATGTTACACGTACAGAACCACACTAGGCCCCAATTTCTATTTTTTGTACCCCTAAAAGGCTGGATGAGGAGTAGGAGGAGTTTGGATCAGGCCGCACCCTCAAATCTTCAGAAGTATGAGATGAACCCCAAAAACTTGGAAAGTTGGATCTCACACGTACCAACACAGACTATCCCGCAATTTAATTGATACCCAAAGGTTTTTATTGAATAGCGGAATAGAAAATATGATCAAAAAAAGTGTATGTATCTCACACGTACAGAACCACACTAGGCCCCAATTACTATTTTTTGTACCCTTAAAATGCTGGATGAGGAGTGGGAGGAGTTTGGAACAGGCAGCACCCTCAAATCTTCAGAAGTATGAGATGAACCCCAAAAACTTGGAAAGGTGGATCTCACACACACCAACACAGACTATCCCGCAATTTAATTGATACCCAAAGGTTTTTATTGAATAGCGGAATAGAAAATATGATCAAAAAAAGTGTATGTATCTTACACGTACAGAACCACACTAGGCCCCAATTACTATTTTTTGTACCCCTAAAAGGCTGGATGAGGAGTAGGAGGAGTTTATATCAGGCAGCACCCTCAAATCTTCAGAAGTATGAGATGAACCCCAAAAACTTGGAAAGGTGGATCTCACACGTACCAACACAGACTATCCCACCAATTAATTGATACCCAAAGGTTTTTATTGAATAGCGGAATAAAAAATATGATCAAAAAAAGTGTATGTATCTCACACGTACAGAACCACACTAGGCCCCAATTACTATTTTTTGTACCCCTAAAAGGCTGGATGAGGAGTAGGAGGAGTTTGGAACAGGCAGCACCCTCAAATCTTCAGAAGTATGAGATGAACCCCAAAAACTTGGAAAGGTGGATCTCACACATACCAACACAGACTATCCCGCAATTTAATTGATACCCAAAGGTTTTTATTGAATAGCGGAATAGAAAATATGATCAAAAAAAGTGTATGTATCTCACACGTACAGAACCACACTAGGCCCCAATTACTATTTTTTGTACCCCTAAAAGGCTGGATGAGGAGTAGGAGGAGTTTGGAACAGGCAGCACCCTCAAATCTTCAGAAGTATGAGATGAACCCCAAAAACTTGGAAAGGTTAATCTCACACGTACCAAGACAGACTATCCCGCAATTTAATTGATACCCAAAGGTTTTTATTGAATAGCGGAATAGAAAATATGATCAAAAAAGTGTATGTATCTTACACATACAGAACCACACTAGGCCCCAAATACTATTTTTTGTACCCCTAAAATGCTAGATGAGGAGTAGGAGGAGTTTGACACAGGCAGCACTCTCAAATCTTCAGAAGTATGAGATGAACCCCAAAAACTTGGAAAGTTGGATCTCACACGTACCAACACAGACTATCCCGCAATTTAATTGATACCCAAAGGTTTTTATTGAATAGCGGAATAGAAAATATGATCAAAAAAAGTGTATGTATCTCACACGTACAGAACCACACTAGGCCCCAATTACTATTGTTTGTACCCCTAAATGGCTGGATGAGGAGTAGGAGGAGTTTGGAACAGGCAGCACTCTCAAATCTTCAGAAGTATGAGATGAACCCCAAAAACTTGGAAAGTTGGATCTCACACGTACCAACACAGACTATCCCGCCAATTAATTGATACCCAAAGGTATTTATTGAATAGCAGAATAGAAAATATGATCAAAAAAAGTGTATGTATCTGACACGTACAGAACCACACTAGGCCCCAATTACTATTTTTTGTACCCCTAAAAGGCTGGATGAGGAGTAGGAGGAGTTTGGAACAGGCAGCACCCTCAAATCTTCAGAAGTATGAGATGAACCCCAAAATCTTAGAAAAAGGTGTATCTCACACGTACCAACACAGACTATCCCGCAATTAAATTGATACCCAAAGGTTTTTATTGAATAGCGGAATAGAAAATATGATCAAAAAAAGTGTATGTATCTCACACGTACAGAACCACACTAGGCCCCAATTACTATTTTTTGTACCCCTAAAAGGCTGGATGAGGAGTAGGAGGAGTTTGGAACAGGCAGCACCCTCAAATCTTCAGAAGTATGAGATGAACCCCAAAAACTTGGAAAGGTGGATCTCACACATACCAACACAGACTATCCCGCAATTTAATTGATACCCAAAGGTTTTTATTGAATAGCGGAATAGAAAATATGATCAAAAAAAGTGTATGTATCTCACACGTACAGAACCACACTAGGCCCCAATTACTATTTTTTGTACCCCTAAAAGGCTGGATGAGGAGTAGGAGGAGTTTGGAACAGGCAGCACCCTCAAATCTTCAGAAGTATGAGATGAACCCCAAAAACTTGGAAAGGTTAATCTCACACGTACCAAGACAGACTATCCCGCAATTTAATTGATACCCAAAGGTTTTTATTGAATAGCGGAATAGAAAATATGATCAAAAAAGTGTATGTATCTTACACATACAGAACCACACTAGGCCCCAAATACTATTTTTTGTACCCCTAAAATGCTAGATGAGGAGTAGGAGGAGTTTGGAACAGGCAGCACTCTCAAATCTTCAGAAGTATGAGATGAACCCCAAAAACTTGGAAAGTTGGATCTCACACGTACCAACACAGACTATCCCGCAATTTAATTGATACCCAAAGGTTTTTATTGAATAGCGGAATAGAAAATATGATCAAAAAAAGTGTATGTATCTCACACGTACAGAACCACACTAGGCCCCAATTACTATTTTTTGTACCCCTAAAAAGCTGGATGAGGAGTAGGAGGAGTTTGGAACAGGCAGCACCCTCAAATCTTCAGAAGTATAAGATGAACCCCAAAAACTTGGAAAGGTGGATCTCACACGTACCAACACAGACTATCCCGCGATTTAATTGATACCCAAAGGTTTTATTGAATAGCGGAATCGAAAATATGATCAAAAAAGTGTATGTATCTTACACATACAGAACCACACTAGGCCCCAAATACTATTTTTTGTACCCCTAAATGGCTGGATGAGGAGTAGGAGGAGTTTGGAACAGGCCGCATCCTCAAATCTTCAGAAGTATGAGATGAACCCCAAAAACTTGGAAAGTTGGATCTCACACGTACCAACACAGACTATCCCGCCAATTAATTGATACCCAAAGGTTTTTATTGAATAGCGGAATAGAAAATATGATCAAAAAAAGTGTATGTATCTCACACGTACAGAACCACACTAGGCCCCAATTACTATTGTTTGTACACCTAAAGGCAGGATGAGGAGTAGGAGGAGTTTGGAACAGGCAGCACCCTCAAATCTTCAGAAGTATGAGATGAACCCCAAAAACTTGGAAAGGTGGATCTCACACATACCAACACAGACTATCCCGCAATTTAATTGATACCCAAAGGTTTTTATTGAATAGCGGAATAGAAAATATGATCAAAAAAAGTGTATGTATCTGACACGTACAGAACCACACTAGGCCCCAATTACTATTTTTTGTACCCCTAAAAGGCTGGATGAGGAGTAGGAGGAGTTTGGAACAGGCAGCACCCTCAAATCTTCAGAAGTATGAGATGAACCCCAAAAACTTGGAAAGGTGGATCTCACACGTACCAACACAGACTATCCCGCAATTTAATTGATACCCAAAGGTTTTTATTGAATAGCGGAATAGAAAATATGATCAAAAAAAGTGTATGTATCTCACACGTACAGAACCACACTAGGCCCCAATTACTATTTTTTGTACCCCTAAAAGGCTGGATGAGGAGTAGGAGGAGTTTGGAACAGGCAGCACCCTCAAATCTTCAGAAGTATGAGATGAACCCCAAAAACTTGGAAAGGTGGATCTCACACGTACCAAGACAGACTATCCCGCAATTTAATTGATACCCAAAGGTTTTTATTGAATAGCGGAATAGAAAATATGATCAAAAAAAGTGTATGTATCTCACACGTACAGAACCACACTAGGCCCCAATTACTATTTTTTGTACCCCTATAGGCTGGATGAGGAGTAGGAGGAGTTTATATCAGGCAGCACCCTCAAATCTTCAGAAGTATGAGATGAACCCCAAAAACTTGGAAAGGTGGATCTCACACGTACCAACACAGACTATGCCGCCAATTAATTGATACCCAAAGGTTTTTATTGAATAGCGGAATAGAAAATATGATCAAAAAAAGTGTATGTATCTCACACGTACAGAACCACACTAGGCCCCAATTACTATTTTTTGTACCCCTAAAAGGCTGGATGAGGAGTAGGAGGAGTTTGGAACAGGCAGCACCCTCAAATCTTCAGAAGTATGAGATGAACCCCAAAAACTTGGAAAGGTGGATCTCACACGTACCAACACAGACTATCCCGCAATTTAATTGATAACCAAAGGTTTTTATTGAATAGCGGAATAGAAAATATGATCAAAAAAAGTGTATGTATCTCACACGTACAGAACCACACTAGGCCCTAATTACTATTTTTTGTACCCCTAAAAGGCTGGATGAGGAGTAGGAGGAGTTTAGAACAGGCAGCACCCTCAAATCTTCAGAAGTATGAGATGAACCCCAAAAACTTGGAAAGGTGGATCTCACACGTACCAACACAGACTATCCCGCAATTTAATTGATAACCAAAGGTTTTTATTGAATAGCGGAATCGAAAATATGATCAAAAAAGTGTATGTATCTTACACATACAGAACCACACTAGGCCCCAAATACTATTTTTTGTACCCCTAAATGGCTGGATGAGGAGTAGGAGGAGTTTGGAACAGGCAGCACTCTCAAATCTTCAGAAGTATGAGATGAACCCCAAAAACTTGGAAAGGTGGATCTCACACGTACCAACACAGACTATCCCGCAATTTAATTGATACCCAAAGGTTTTTATTGAATAGCCGAATAGAAAATATGATCAAAAAAAGTGTATGTATCTCACACGTACAGAACCACACTAGGTCCCAATTACTATTGTTAGAACCCCTAAAATTCAGGATGAGGAGTAGGAGGAGTTTGGAACAGGCAGCACCCTCAAATCTTCAGAAGTATGAGATGAACCCCAAAAACTTGGAAAGATGGATCTCACACGTACCAACACAGGCTATCCCGCAATTTAATTGATACCCAAAGGTTTTTATTGAATAGCGGAATATAAAATATGATCAAAAAAAGTGTATGTATCTCACACGTACAGAACCACACTAGGCCCAAATTACTATTGTTAGTACCCCTAAAAGGCAGGATGAGGAGTAGGAGGAGTTTGGAACAGGCAGCACCCTCAAATCTTCAGAAGTATGAGATGAACCCCAAAAACTTGGAAAGGTGGATCTCACACGTACCAACACAGGCTATCCCGCAATTTAATTGATACCCAAAGGTTTTTATTGAATAGCGGAATAGAAAATATGATCAAAAAAAGTGTATGTATCTCACACGTACAGAACCACACTAGGCCCCAATTACTATTGTTAGTACCCCTAAAAGGCAGGATGAGGAGTGGGAGGAGTTTGGAACAGGCAGCACCCTCAAATCTTCAGAAGTATGAGATGAACCCCAAAAACTTGGAAAGGTGGATCTCACACGTACCAACACAGACTATCCCGCAATTTAATTGATACCCAAAGGTTTTTATTGAATAGCGGAATAGAAAATATGATCAAAAAAAGTGTATGTATCTCACACGTACAGAACCACACTAGGCCCCAATTACTATTTATTGTACCCCTAAAAGGCTGGATGAGGAGTAGGAGGAGTTTGGAACAGGCAGCACCCTCAAATCTTCAGAAGTATGAGATGAACCCCAAAAACTTGGAAAGTTGGATCTCACACGTACCAACACAGACTATCCCGCAATTTAATTGATACCCAAAGGTTTTTATTGAATAGCGGAATAGAAAATAAGATCAAAAAAAGTGTATGTATGTTACACGTACAGAACCACACTAGGCCCCAATTTCTATTTTTTGTACCCCTAAAAGGCTGGATGAGGAGTAGGAGGAGTTTGAATCAGGCCGCACCCTCAAATCTTCAGAAGTATGAGATGAACCCCAAAAACTTGGAAAGTTGGATCTCACACGTACCAACATAGACTATCCCGCCAATTAATTGATACCCAAAGGTTTTTATTGAATAGCAGAATAGAAAATATGATCAAAAAAAGTGTATGTATCTGACACGTACAGAACCACACTAGGCCCCAATTACTATTTTTTGTACCCCTAAAAGGCTGGATGAGGAGTAGGAGGAGGTTGGAACAGGCAGCACCCTCAAATCTTCAGAAGTATGAGATGAACCCCAAAAACTTAGAAAAAGGTGTATCTCACACGTACCAACACAGACTATCCCGCAATTTAATTGATACCCAAAGGTTTTTATTGAATAGCGGAATAGAAAATATGATCAAAAAAAGTGTATGTATCTCACACGTACAGAACCACACTAGGCCCCAATTACTATTTTTTGTACCCTTAAAATGCTGGATGAGGAGTGGGAGGAGTTTGGAACAGGCAGCACCCTCAAATCTTCAGAAGTATGAGATGAACCCCAAAAACTTGGAAAGGTGGATCTCACACATACCAACACAGACTATCCCGCAATTTAATTGATACCCAAAGGTTTTTATTGAATAGCGGAATAGAAAATATGATCAAAAAAGTGTATGTATCTTACACGTACAGAACCACACTAGGCCCCAATTACTATTTTTTGTACCCCTAAAAGGCTGGATGAGGAGTAGGAGGAGTTTATATCAGGCAGCACCCTCAAATCTTCAGAAGTATGAGATGAACCCCAAAAACTTGGAAAGGTGGATCTCACACGTACCAACACAGACTATCCCACCAATTAATTGATACCCAAAGGTTTTTATTGAATAGCGGAATAGAAAATATGATCAAAAAAAGTGTATGTATCTCACACGTACAGAACCACACTAGGCCCCAATTACTATTTTTTGTACCCCTAAAAGGCTGGATGAGGAGTAGGAGGAGTTTGGAACAGGCAGCACCCTCAAATCTTCAGAAGTATGAGATGAACCCCAAAAACTTGGAAAGGTGGATCTCACACATACCAACACAGACTATCCCGCAATTTAATTGATACCCAAAGGTTTTTATTGAATAGCGGAATAGAAAATATGATCAAAAAAAGTGTATGTATCTCACACGTACAGAACCACACTAGGTCCCAATTACTATTGTTAGTACCCCTAAAATTCAGGATGAGGAGTAGGAGGAGTTTGGAACAGGCAGCACCCTCAAATCTTCAGAAGTATGAGATGAACCCCAAAAACTTGGAAAGGTGGATCTCACACGTACCAACACAGGCTATCCCGCAATTTAATTGATACCCAAAGGTTTTTATTGAATAGCGGAATAGAAAATATGATCAAAAAAAGTGTATGTATCTCACACGTACAGAACCACACTAGGCCCCAATTACTATTGTTAGTACCCCTAAAAGGCAGGATGAGGAGTAGGAGGAGTTTGGAACAGGCAGCACCCTCAAATCTTCAGAAGTATGAGATGAACCCCAAAAACTTGGAAAGGTGGATCTCACACGTACCAACACAGGCTATCCCGCAATTTAATTGATACCCAAAGGTTTTTATTGAATAGCGGAATAGAAAATATGATCAAAAAAAGTGTATGTATCTCACACGTACAGAACCACACTAGGCCCCAATTACTATTGTTTGTACCCCTAAAGGCAGGATGAGGAGTAGGAGGAGTTTGGAACAGGCAGCACCCTCAAATCTTCAGAAGTATGAGATGAACCCCAAAAACTTGGACGGTGGATCTCACACGTACCAACACAGACTATCCCGCAATTTAATTGATACCCAAAGGTTTTTATTGAATAGCGGAATAGAAAATATGATCAAAAAAAGTGTATGTATCTCACACGTACAGAACCACACTAGGCCCCAATTACTATTTATTGTACCCCTAAAAGGCTGGATGAGGAGTAGGAGGAGTTTGGAACAGGCAGCACCCTCAAATCTTCAGAAGTATGAGATGAACCCCAAAAACTTGGAAAGTTGGATCTCACACGTACCAACACAGACTATCCCGCAATTTAATTGATACCCAAAGGTTTTTATTGAATAGCGGAATAGAAAATAAGATCAAAAAAAGTGTATGTATGTTACACGTACAGAACCACACTAGGCCCCAATTTCTATTTTTTGTACCCCTAAAAGGCTGGATGAGGAGTAGGAGGAGTTTGAATCAGGCCGCACCCTCAAATCTTCAGAAGTATGAGATGAACCCCAAAAACTTGGAAAGTTGGATCTCACACGTACCAACATAGACTATCCCGCCAATTAATTGATACCCAAAGGTTTTTATTGAATAGCAGAATAGAAAATATGATCAAAAAAAGTGTATGTATCTGACACGTACAGAACCACACTAGGCCCCAATTACTATTTTTTGTACCCCTAAAAGGCTGGATGAGGAGTAGGAGGAGGTTGGAACAGGCAGCACCCTCAAATCTTCAGAAGTATGAGATGAACCCCAAAAACTTAGAAAAAGGTGTATCTCACACGTACCAACACAGACTATCCCGCAATTTAATTGATACCCAAAGGTTTTTATTGAATAGCGGAATAGAAAATATGATCAAAAAAAGTGTATGTATCTCACACGTACAGAACCACACTAGGCCCCAATTACTATTTTTTGTACCCTTAAAATGCTGGATGAGGAGTGGGAGGAGTTTGGAACAGGCAGCACCCTCAAATCTTCAGAAGTATGAGATGAACCCCAAAAACTTGGAAAGGTGGATCTCACACATACCAACACAGACTATCCCGCAATTTAATTGATACCCAAAGGTTTTTATTGAATAGCGGAATAGAAAATATGATCAAAAAAGTGTATGTATCTTACACGTACAGAACCACACTAGGCCCCAATTACTATTTTTTGTACCCCTAAAAGGCTGGATGAGGAGTAGGAGGAGTTTATATCAGGCAGCACCCTCAAATCTTCAGAAGTATGAGATGAACCCCAAAAACTTGGAAAGGTGGATCTCACACGTACCAACACAGACTATCCCACCAATTAATTGATACCCAAAGGTTTTTATTGAATAGCGGAATAGAAAATATGATCAAAAAAAGTGTATGTATCTCACACGTACAGAACCACACTAGGCCCCAATTACTATTTTTTGTACCCCTAAAAGGCTGGATGAGGAGTAGGAGGAGTTTGGAACAGGCAGCACCCTCAAATCTTCAGAAGTATGAGATGAACCCCAAAAACTTGGAAAGGTGGATCTCACACATACCAACACAGACTATCCCGCAATTTAATTGATACCCAAAGGTTTTTATTGAATAGCGGAATAGAAAATATGATCAAAAAAAGTGTATGTATCTCACACGTACAGAACCACACTAGGTCCCAATTACTATTGTTAGTACCCCTAAAATTCAGGATGAGGAGTAGGAGGAGTTTGGAACAGGCAGCACCCTCAAATCTTCAGAAGTATGAGATGAACCCCAAAAACTTGGAAAGGTGGATCTCACACGTACCAACACAGGCTATCCCGCAATTTAATTGATACCCAAAGGTTTTTATTGAATAGCGGAATAGAAAATATGATCAAAAAAAGTGTATGTATCTCACACGTACAGAACCACACTAGGCCCCAATTACTATTGTTAGTACCCCTAAAAGGCAGGATGAGGAGTAGGAGGAGTTTGGAACAGGCAGCACCCTCAAATCTTCAGAAGTATGAGATGAACCCCAAAAACTTGGAAAGGTGGATCTCACACGTACCAACACAGGCTATCCCGCAATTTAATTGATACCCAAAGGTTTTTATTGAATAGCGGAATAGAAAATATGATCAAAAAAAGTGTATGTATCTCACACGTACAGAACCACACTAGGCCCCAATTACTATTGTTTGTACCCCTAAAGGCAGGATGAGGAGTAGGAGGAGTTTGGAACAGGCAGCACCCTCAAATCTTCAGAAGTATGAGATGAACCCCAAAAACTTGGACGGTGGATCTCACACGTACCAACACAGACTATCCCGCAATTTAATTGATACCCAAAGGTTTTTATTGAATAGCGGAATAGAAAATATGATCAAAAAAAGTGTATGTATCTTACACGTACAGAACCACACTAGGCCCCAATTACTATTTTTTGTACCCCTAAAAGACTGGATGAGGAGTAGGAGGAGTTTATATCAGGCAGCACCCTCAAATCTTCAGAAGTATGAGATGAACCCCAAAAACTTGGAAAGGTGGATCTCACACGTACCAACACAGACTATCCCACCAATTAATTAATACCCAAAGGTTTTTATTGAATAGCGGAATAGAAAATATGATCAAAAAAAGTGTATGTATCTTACACGTACAGAACAACAATAGGCTCCAATTACTATTTTTTGTACCCCTAAAAGGCTGGATGAGGAGTAGGAGGAGTTTGGAACAGGCAGCACCCTCAAATCTTCAGAAGTATGATATGAACCCCAAAAACTTGGAAAGGTGGATCTCACACGTACCAACACAGACTATCCCGCAATTTAATTGATACCCAAAGGTTTTTATTGAATAGCGGAATAGAATATATGATCAAAAAAAGTGTATGTATCTCACACGTACAGAACCACACTAGGTCCCAATTACTATTGTTTGTACCCCTAAAAGGCAGGATGAGGAGTAGGAGGAGTTTGGAACAGGCAGCACCCTCAAATCTTCAGAAGTATGAGATGAACCCCAAAAACTTGGAAAGGTGGATCTCACACGTACCAACACAGACTATCCCGCAATTTAATAGAAACCCAAAGGTTTTTATTGAATAGCGGAATAGAAAATATGATCAAAAAAAGTGTATGTATGTTACACGTACAGAACCACACTAGGCCCCAATTTTTATTTTTTGTACCCCTAAAAGGCTGGATGAGGAGTAGGAGGAGTTTGGATCCGGCCGCACCCTCAAATCTTCAGAAGTATGAGATGAACCCCAAAAACTTGGAAAGTTGGATCTCACACGTACCAACACAGACTATCCCGCCAATTAATTGATACCCAAAGGTTTTTATTGAATAGCGGAATAGAAAATATGATCAAAAAAAGTGTATGTATCTCACACGTACAGAACCACACTAGGCCCCAATTACTATTGTTTGTACACCTAAAGGCAGGATGAGGAGTAGGAGGAGTTTGGAACAGGCAGCACCCTCAAATCTTCAGAAGTATGAGATGAACCCCAAAAACTTGGAAAGGTGGATCTCACACGTACCAACACAGGCTATCCCGCAATTTAATTGATACCCAAAGGTTTTTATTGAATAGCGGAATAGAAAATATGATCAAAAAAAGTGTATGTATCTCACACGTACAGAACCACACTAGGCCCCAATTACTATTGTTAGTACCCCTAAAAGGCAGGATGAGGAGTAGGAGGAGTTTGGAACAGGCAGCACCCTCAAATCTTCAGAAGTATGAGATGAACCCCAAAAACTTGGAAAGGTGGATCTCACACGTACCAACACAGGCTATCCCGCAATTTAATTGATACCCAAAGGTTTTTATTGAATAGCGGAATAGAAAATATGATCAAAAAAGTGTATGTATCTCACACGTACAGAACCACACTAGGCCCCAATTACTATTTTTTGTACCCCTAAAAGGCTGGATGAGGAGTAGGAGGAGTTTGGAACAGGCAGCACCCTCAAATCTTCAGAAGTATGAGATGAACCCCAAAAACTTGGAAAGGTGGATCTCACACGTACCAACACAGACTATCCCGCAATTTAATAGAAACCCAAAGGTTTTTATTGAATAGCGGAATAGAAAATATGATCAAAAAAAGTGTATGTATGTTACACGTACAGAACCACACTAGGCCCCCATTTTTATTTTTTGTACCCCTAAAAGGCTGGATGAGGAGTAGGAGGAGTTTGGATCAGGCCGCACCCTCAAATCTTCAGAAGTATGAGATGAACCCCAAAAACTTGGAAAGTTGGATCTCACACGTACCAACACAGACTATCCCGCCAATTAATTGATACCCAAAGGTTTTTATTGAATAGCGGAATAGAAAATATGATCAAAAAAAGTGTATGTATCTCACACGTACAGAACCACACTAGGCCCCAATTACTATTGTTTGTACACCTAAAGGCAGGATGAGGAGTAGGAGGAGTTTGGAACAGGCAGCACCCTCAAATCTTCAGAAGTATGAGATGAACCCCAAAAACTTGGAAAGGTGGATCTCACACATACCAACACAGACTATCCCGCAATTTAATTGATACCCAAAGGTTTTTATTGAATAGCGGAATAGAAAATATGATCAAAAAAAGTGTATGTATCTGACACGTACAGAACCACACTAGGCCCCAATTACTATTTTTTGTACCCCTAAAAGGCTGGATGAGGAGTAGGAGGAGTTTGGAACAGGCAGCACCCTCAAATCTTCAGAAGTATGAGATGAACCCCAAAAACTTGGAAAGGTGGATCTCACACGTACCAACACAGACTATCCCGCAATTTAATTGATACCCAAAGGTTTTTATTGAATAGCGGAATAGAAAATATGATCAAAAAAAGTGTATGTATCTCACACGTACAGAACCACACTAGGCCCCAATTACTATTTTTTGTACCCCTAAAAGGCTGGATGAGGAGTAGGAGGAGTTTGGAACAGGCAGCACCCTCAAATCTTCAGAAGTATGAGATGAACCCCAAAAACTTGGAAAGGTGGATCTCACACGTACCAACACAGACTATCCCGCAATTTAATAGAAACCCAAAGGTATTTATTGAATAGCGGAATAGAAAATATGATCAAAAAAAGTGTATGTATGTTACACGTACAGAACCACACTAGGCCCCAATTTTTATTTTTTGTACCCCTAAAAGGCTGGATGAGGAGTAGGAGGAGTTTGGATCAGGCCGCACCCTCAAATCTTCAGAAGTATGAGATGAACCCCAAAAACTTGGAAAGTTGGATCTCACACGTACCAACACAGACTATCCCGCCAATTAATTGATACCCAAAGGTTTTTATTGAATAGCGGAATAGAAAATATGATCAAAAAAAGTGTATGTATCTCACACGTACAGAACCACACCAGGCCCCAATTACTATTGTTAGTACCCCTAAAAGGCAGGATGAGGAGTAGGAGGAGTTTGGAACAGGCAGCACCCTCAAATCTTCAGAAGTATGAGATGAACCCCAAAAACTTGGAAAGGTGGATCTCACACGTACCAACACAGGCTATCCCGCAATTTAATTGATACCCAAAGGTTTTTATTGAATAGCGGAATAGAAAATATGATCAAAAAAGTGTATGTATCTCACACGTACAGAACCACACTAGGCCCCAATTACTATTTTTTGTACCCCTAAAAGGCTGGATGAGGAGTAGGAGGAGTTTGGAACAGGCAGCACCCTCAAATCTTCAGAAGTATGAGATGAACCCCAAAAACTTGGAAAGGTGGATCTCACACGTACCAACACAGACTATCCCGCAATTTAATAGAAACCCAAAGGTTTTTATTGAATAGCGGAATAGAAAATATGATCAAAAAAAGTGTATGTATGTTACACGTACAGAACCACACTAGGCCCCAATTTTTATTTTTTGTACCCCTAAAAGGCTGGATGAGGAGTAGGAGGAGTTTGGATAAGGCCGCACCCTCAAATCTTCAGAAGTATGAGATGAACCCCAAAAACTTGGAAAGGTGGATCTCACACGTACCAACACAGACTATCCCGCCAATTAATTGATACCCAAAGGTTTTTATTGAATAGCGGAATAGAAAATATGATCAAAAAAAGTGTATGTATCTCACACGTACAGAACCACACTAGGCCCCAATTACTATTGTTTGTACACCTAAAGGCAGGATGAGGAGTAGGAGGAGTTTGGAACAGGCAGCACCCTCAAATCTTCAGAAGTATGAGATGAACCCCAAAAACTTGGAAAGGTGGATCTCACACATACCAACACAGACTATCCCGCAATTTAATTGATACCCAAAGGTTTTTATTGAATAGCGGAATCGAAAATATGATCAAAAAAAGTGTATGTATCTGACACGTACAGAACCACACTAGGCCCCAATTACTATTTTTTGTACCCCTAAAAGGCTGGATGAGGAGTAGGAGGAGTTTGGAACAGGCAGCACCCTCAAATCTTCAGAAGTATGAGATGAACCCCAAAAACTTGGAAAGGTGGATCTCACACGTACCAACACAGACTATCCCGCCAATTAATTGATACCCAAAGGTTTTTATTGAATAGCGGAATAGAAAATATGATCAAAAAAAGTGTATGTATCTCACACGTACAGAACCACACTAGGCCCCAATTACTATTTTTTGTACCCCTAAAAGGCTGGATGAGGAGTAGGAGGAGTTTGGAACAGGCAGCACCCTCAAATCTTCAGAAGTATGAGATGAACCCCAAAAACTTGGAAAGGTGGATCTCACACGTACCAACACAGACTATCCCGCAATTTAATTGATAACCAAAGGTTTTTATTGAATAGCGGAATAGAAAATATGATCAAAAAAAGTGTATGTATCTCACACGTACAGAACCACACTAGGCCCTAATTACTATTTTTTGTACCCCTAAATGGCTGGATGAGGAGTAGGAGGAGTTTAGAACAGGCAGCACCCTCAAATCTTCAGAAGTATGAGATGAACCCCAAAAACTTGGAAAGGTGGATCTCACACGTACCAACACAGACTATCCCGCAATTTAATTGATAACCAAAGGTTTTTATTGAATAGCCGAATAGAAAATATGATCAAAAAAAGTGTATGTATCTCACACGTACAGAACCACACTAGGTCCCAATTACTATTGTTAGAACCCCTAAAATTCAGGATGAGGAGTAGGAGGAGTTTGGAACAGGCAGCACCCTCAAATCTTCAGAAGTATGAGATGAACCCCAAAAACTTGGAAAGATGGATCTCACACGTACCAACACAGGCTATCCCGCAATTTAATTGATACCCAAAGGTTTTTATTGAATAGCGGAATAGAAAATATGATCAAAAAAGTGTATGTATCTCACACGTACAGAACCACACTAGGCCCCAATTACTATTGTTAGTACCCCTAAAAGGCAGGATGAGGAGTAGGAGGAGTTTGGAACAGGCAGCACCCTCAAATCTTCAGAAGTATGAGATGAACCCCAAAAACTTGGAAAGGTGGATCTCACACGTACCAACACAGGCTATCCCGCAATTTAATTGATACCCAAAGGTTTTTATTGAATAGCGGAATAGAAAATATGATCAAAAAAATTGTATGTATCTCACACGTACAGAACCACACTAGGCCCCAATTACTATTGTTAGTACCCCTAAAAGGCAGGATGAGGAGTAGGAGGAGTTTGGAACAGGCAGCACCCTCAAATCTTCAGAAGTATGAGATGAACCCCAAAAACTTGGAAAGGTGGATCTCACACGTACCAACACAGGCTATCCCGCAATTTAATTGATACCCAAAGGTTTTTATTGAATAGCGGAATAGAAAATATGATCAAAAAAAGTGTATGTATCTCACATGTACAGAACCACACTAGGCCCCAATTACTATTTATTGTACCCCTAAAAGGCTGGATGAGGAGTAGGAGGAGTTTGGAACAGGCAGCACCCTCAAATCTTCAGAAGTATGAGATGAACCCCAAAAACTTGGAAAGTTGGATCTCACACGTACCAACACAGACTATCCCGCAATTTAATTGATACCCAAAGGTTTTTATTGAATAGCGGAATAGAAAATAAGATCAAAAAAAGTGTATGTATGTTACACGTACAGAACCACACTAGGCCCCAATTTCTATTTTTTGTACCCCTAAAAGGCTGGATGAGGAGTAGGAGGAGTTTGGATCAGGCCGCACCCTCAAATCTTCAGAAGTATGAGATGAACCCCAAAAACTTGGAAAGTTGGATCTCACACGTACCAACACAGACTATCCCGCAATTTAATTGATACCCAAAGGTTTTTATTGAATAGCGGAATAGAAAATATGATCAAAAAAAGTGTATGTATCTCACATGTACAGAACCACACTAGGCCCCAATTACTATTTATTGTACCCCTAAAAGGCTGGATGAGGAGTAGGAGGAGTTTGGAACAGGCAGCACCCTCAAATCTTCAGAAGTATGAGATGAACCCCAAAAACTTAGAAAAAGGTGTATCTCACACGTACCAACACAGACTATCCCGCAATTTATTTGATACCCAAAGGTTTTTATTGAATAGCGGAATAGAAAATATGATCAAAAAAAGTGTATGTATCTCACACGTACAGAACCACACTAGGCCCCAATTACTATTTTTTGTACCCTTAAAATGCTGGATGAGGAGTGGGAGGAGTTTGGAACAGGCAGCACCCTCAAATCTTCAGAAGTATGAGATGAACCCCAAAAACTTGGAAAGGTGGATCTCACACATACCAACACAGACTATCCCGCAATTTAATTGATACCCAAAGGTTTTTATTGAATAGCGGAACAGAAAATATGATCAAAAAAAGTGTATGTATCTTACAGGTACAGAACCACACTAGGCCCCAATTACTATTTTTTGTACCCCTAAAAGGCTGGATGAGGAGTAGGAGGAGTTTATATCAGGCAGCACCCTCAAATCTTCAGAAGTATGAGATGAACCCCAAAAACTTGGAAAGGTGGATCTCACACGTACCAACACAGACTATCCCACCAATTAATTGATACCCAAAGGTTTTTATTGAATAGCGGAATAAAAAATATGATCAAAAAAAGTGTATGTATCTCACACGTACAGAACCACACTAGGCCCCAATTACTATTTTTTGTACCCCTAAAAGGCTGGATGAGGAGTAGGAGGAGTTTGGAACAGGCAGCACCCTCAAATCTTCAGAAGTATGAGATGAACCCCAAAAACTTGGAAAGGTGGATCTCACACATACCAACACAGACTATCCCGCAATTTAATTGATACCCAAAGGTTTTTATTGAATAGCGGAATAGAAAATATGATCAAAAAAAGTGTATGTATCTCACACGTACAGAACCACACTAGGCCCCAATTACTATTTTTTGTACCCCTAAAAGGCTGGATGAGGAGTAGGAGGAGTTTGGAACAGGCAGCACCCTCAAATCTTCAGAAGTATGAGATGAACCCCAAAAACTTGGAAAGGTTAATCTCACACGTACCAAGACAGACTATCCCGCAATTTAATTGATACCCAAAGGTTTTTATTGAATAGCGGAATAGAAAATATGATCAAAAAAGTGTATGTATCTTACACATACAGAACCACACTAGGCCCCAAATACTATTTTTTGTACCCCTAAAATGCTAGATGAGGAGTAGGAGGAGTTTGACACAGGCAGCACTCTCAAATCTTCAGAAGTATGAGATGAACCCCAAAAACTTGGAAAGTTGGATCTCACACGTACCAACACAGACTATCCCGCAATTTAATTGATACCCAAAGGTTTTTATTGAATAGCGGAATAGAAAATATGATCAAAAAAAGTGTATGTATCTCACACGTACAGAACCACACTAGGCCCCAATTACTATTGTTTGTACCCCTAAATGGCTGGATGAGGAGTAGGAGGAGTTTGGAACAGGCAGCACTCTCAAATCTTCAGAAGTATGAGATGAACCCCAAAAACTTGGAAAGTTGGATCTCACACGTACCAACACAGACTATCCCGCCAATTAATTGATACCCAAAGGTATTTATTGAATAGCAGAATAGAAAATATGATCAAAAAAAGTGTATGTATCTGACACGTACAGAACCACACTAGGCCCCAATTACTATTTTTTGTACCCCTAAAAGGCTGGATGAGGAGTAGGAGGAGTTTGGAACAGGCAGCACCCTCAAATCTTCAGAAGTATGAGATGAACCCCAAAATCTTAGAAAAAGGTGTATCTCACACGTACCAACACAGACTATCCCGCAATTAAATTGATACCCAAAGGTTTTTATTGAATAGCGGAATAGAAAATATGATCAAAAAAAGTGTATGTATCTCACACGTACAGAACCACACTAGGCCCCAATTACTATTTTTTGTACCCCTAAAAGGCTGGATGAGGAGTAGGAGGAGTTTGGAACAGGCAGCACCCTCAAATCTTCAGAAGTATGAGATGAACCCCAAAAACTTGGAAAGGTGGATCTCACACATACCAACACAGACTATCCCGCAATTTAATTGATACCCAAAGGTTTTTATTGAATAGCGGAATAGAAAATATGATCAAAAAAAGTGTATGTATCTCACACGTACAGAACCACACTAGGCCCCAATTACTATTTTTTGTACCCCTAAAAGGCTGGATGAGGAGTAGGAGGAGTTTGGAACAGGCAGCACCCTCAAATCTTCAGAAGTATGAGATGAACCCCAAAAACTTGGAAAGGTTAATCTCACACGTACCAAGACAGACTATCCCGCAATTTAATTGATACCCAAAGGTTTTTATTGAATAGCGGAATAGAAAATATGATCAAAAAAGTGTATGTATCTTACACATACAGAACCACACTAGGCCCCAAATACTATTTTTTGTACCCCTAAAATGCTAGATGAGGAGTAGGAGGAGTTTGGAACAGGCAGCACTCTCAAATCTTCAGAAGTATGAGATGAACCCCAAAAACTTGGAAAGTTGGATCTCACACGTACCAACACAGACTATCCCGCAATTTAATTGATACCCAAAGGTTTTTATTGAATAGCGGAATAGAAAATATGATCAAAAAAAGTGTATGTATCTCACACGTACAGAACCACACTAGGCCCCAATTACTATTTTTTGTACCCCTAAAAAGCTGGATGAGGAGTAGGAGGAGTTTGGAACAGGCAGCACCCTCAAATCTTCAGAAGTATAAGATGAACCCCAAAAACTTGGAAAGGTGGATCTCACACGTACCAACACAGACTATCCCGCGATTTAATTGATACCCAAAGGTTTTATTGAATAGCGGAATCGAAAATATGATCAAAAAAGTGTATGTATCTTACACATACAGAACCACACTAGGCCCCAAATACTATTTTTTGTACCCCTAAATGGCTGGATGAGGAGTAGGAGGAGTTTGGAACAGGCCGCATCCTCAAATCTTCAGAAGTATGAGATGAACCCCAAAAACTTGGAAAGTTGGATCTCACACGTACCAACACAGACTATCCCGCCAATTAATTGATACCCAAAGGTTTTTATTGAATAGCGGAATAGAAAATATGATCAAAAAAAGTGTATGTATCTCACACGTACAGAACCACACTAGGCCCCAATTACTATTGTTTGTACACCTAAAGGCAGGATGAGGAGTAGGAGGAGTTTGGAACAGGCAGCACCCTCAAATCTTCAGAAGTATGAGATGAACCCCAAAAACTTGGAAAGGTGGATCTCACACATACCAACACAGACTATCCCGCAATTTAATTGATACCCAAAGGTTTTTATTGAATAGCGGAATAGAAAATATGATCAAAAAAAGTGTATGTATCTGACACGTACAGAACCACACTAGGCCCCAATTACTATTTTTTGTACCCCTAAAAGGCTGGATGAGGAGTAGGAGGAGTTTGGAACAGGCAGCACCCTCAAATCTTCAGAAGTATGAGATGAACCCCAAAAACTTGGAAAGGTGGATCTCACACGTACCAACACAGACTATCCCGCAATTTAATTGATACCCAAAGGTTTTTATTGAATAGCGGAATAGAAAATATGATCAAAAAAAGTGTATGTATCTCACACGTACAGAACCACACTAGGCCCCAATTACTATTTTTTGTACCCCTAAAAGGCTGGATGAGGAGTAGGAGGAGTTTGGAACAGGCAGCACCCTCAAATCTTCAGAAGTATGAGATGAACCCCAAAAACTTGGAAAGGTGGATCTCACACGTACCAAGACAGACTATCCCGCAATTTAATTGATACCCAAAGGTTTTTATTGAATAGCGGAATAGAAAATATGATCAAAAAAAGTGTATGTATCTCACACGTACAGAACCACACTAGGCCCCAATTACTATTTTTTGTACCCCTATAGGCTGGATGAGGAGTAGGAGGAGTTTATATCAGGCAGCACCCTCAAATCTTCAGAAGTATGAGATGAACCCCAAAAACTTGGAAAGGTGGATCTCACACGTACCAACACAGACTATCCCGCCAATTAATTGATACCCAAAGGTTTTTATTGAATAGCGGAATAGAAAATATGATCAAAAAAAGTGTATGTATCTCACACGTACAGAACCACACTAGGCCCCAATTACTATTTTTTGTACCCCTAAAAGGCTGGATGAGGAGTAGGAGGAGTTTGGAACAGGCAGCACCCTCAAATCTTCAGAAGTATGAGATGAACCCCAAAAACTTGGAAAGGTGGATCTCACACGTACCAACACAGACTATCCCGCAATTTAATTGATAACCAAAGGTTTTTATTGAATAGCGGAATAGAAAATATGATCAAAAAAAGTGTATGTATCTCACACGTACAGAACCACACTAGGCCCTAATTACTATTTTTTGTACCCCTAAAAGGCTGGATGAGGAGTAGGAGGAGTTTAGAACAGGCAGCACCCTCAAATCTTCAGAAGTATGAGATGAACCCCAAAAACTTGGAAAGGTGGATCTCACACGTACCAACACAGACTATCCCGCAATTTAATTGATAACCAAAGGTTTTTATTGAATAGCGGAATCGAAAATATGATCAAAAAAGTGTATGTATCTTACACATACAGAACCACACTAGGCCCCAAATACTATTTTTTGTACCCCTAAATGGCTGGATGAGGAGTAGGAGGAGTTTGGAACAGGCAGCACTCTCAAATCTTCAGAAGTATGAGATGAACCCCAAAAACTTGGAAAGGTGGATCTCACACGTACCAACACAGACTATCCCGCAATTTAATTGATACCCAAAGGTTTTTATTGAATAGCCGAATAGAAAATATGATCAAAAAAAGTGTATGTATCTCACACGTACAGAACCACACTAGGTCCCAATTACTATTGTTAGAACCCCTAAAATTCAGGATGAGGAGTAGGAGGAGTTTGGAACAGGCAGCACCCTCAAATCTTCAGAAGTATGAGATGAACCCCAAAAACTTGGAAAGATGGATCTCACACGTACCAACACAGGCTATCCCGCAATTTAATTGATACCCAAAGGTTTTTATTGAATAGCGGAATATAAAATATGATCAAAAAAAGTGTATGTATCTCACACGTACAGAACCACACTAGGCCCAAATTACTATTGTTAGTACCCCTAAAAGGCAGGATGAGGAGTAGGAGGAGTTTGGAACAGGCAGCACCCTCAAATCTTCAGAAGTATGAGATGAACCCCAAAAACTTGGAAAGGTGGATCTCACACGTACCAACACAGGCTATCCCGCAATTTAATTGATACCCAAAGGTTTTTATTGAATAGCGGAATAGAAAATATGATCAAAAAAAGTGTATGTATCTCACACGTACAGAACCACACTAGGCCCCAATTACTATTGTTAGTACCCCTAAAAGGCAGGATGAGGAGTGGGAGGAGTTTGGAACAGGCAGCACCCTCAAATCTTCAGAAGTATGAGATGAACCCCAAAAACTTGGAAAGGTGGATCTCACACGTACCAACACAGACTATCCCGCAATTTAATTGATACCCAAAGGTTTTTATTGAATAGCGGAATAGAAAATATGATCAAAAAAAGTGTATGTATCTCACACGTACAGAACCACACTAGGCCCCAATTACTATTTATTGTACCCCTAAAAGGCTGGATGAGGAGTAGGAGGAGTTTGGAACAGGCAGCACCCTCAAATCTTCAGAAGTATGAGATGAACCCCAAAAACTTGGAAAGTTGGATCTCACACGTACCAACACAGACTATCCCGCAATTTAATTGATACCCAAAGGTTTTTATTGAATAGCGGAATAGAAAATAAGATCAAAAAAAGTGTATGTATGTTACACGTACAGAACCACACTAGGCCCCAATTTCTATTTTTTGTACCCCTAAAAGGCTGGATGAGGAGTAGGAGGAGTTTGAATCAGGCCGCACCCTCAAATCTTCAGAAGTATGAGATGAACCCCAAAAACTTGGAAAGTTGGATCTCACACGTACCAACATAGACTATCCCGCCAATTAATTGATACCCAAAGGTTTTTATTGAATAGCAGAATAGAAAATATGATCAAAAAAAGTGTATGTATCTGACACGTACAGAACCACACTAGGCCCCAATTACTATTTTTTGTACCCCTAAAAGGCTGGATGAGGAGTAGGAGGAGGTTGGAACAGGCAGCACCCTCAAATCTTCAGAAGTATGAGATGAACCCCAAAAACTTAGAAAAAGGTGTATCTCACACGTACCAACACAGACTATCCCGCAATTTAATTGATACCCAAAGGTTTTTATTGAATAGCGGAATAGAAAATATGATCAAAAAAAGTGTATGTATCTCACACGTACAGAACCACACTAGGCCCCAATTACTATTTTTTGTACCCTTAAAATGCTGGATGAGGAGTGGGAGGAGTTTGGAACAGGCAGCACCCTCAAATCTTCAGAAGTATGAGATGAACCCCAAAAACTTGGAAAGGTGGATCTCACACATACCAACACAGACTATCCCGCAATTTAATTGATACCCAAAGGTTTTTATTGAATAGCGGAATAGAAAATATGATCAAAAAAGTGTATGTATCTTACACGTACAGAACCACACTAGGCCCCAATTACTATTTTTTGTACCCCTAAAAGGCTGGATGAGGAGTAGGAGGAGTTTATATCAGGCAGCACCCTCAAATCTTCAGAAGTATGAGATGAACCCCAAAAACTTGTGGATCTCACACGTACCAACACAGACTATCCCACCAATTAATTGATACCCAAAGGTTTTTATTGAATAGCGGAATAGAAAATATGATCAAAAAAAGTGTATGTATCTCACACGTACAGAACCACACTAGGCCCCAATTACTATTTTTTGTACCCCTAAAAGGCTGGATGAGGAGTAGGAGGAGTTTGGAACAGGCAGCACCCTCAAATCTTCAGAAGTATGAGATGAACCCCAAAAACTTGGAAAGGTGGATCTCACACATACCAACACAGACTATCCCGCAATTTAATTGATACCCAAAGGTTTTTATTGAATAGCGGAATAGAAAATATGATAAAAAAAAGTGTATGTATCTCACACGTACAGAACCACACTAGGCCCCAATTACTATTTTTTGTACCCCTAAAAGGCTGGATGAGGAGTAGGAGGAGTTTGGAACAGGCAGCACCCTCAAATCTTCAGAAGTATGAGATGAACCCCAAAAACTTGGAAAGGTTAATCTCACACGTACCAAGACAGACTATCCCGCAATTTAATTGATACCCAAAGGTTTTTATTGAATAGCGGAATAGAAAATATGATCAAAAAAGTGTATGTATCTTACACATACAGAACCACACTAGGCCCCAAATACTATTTTTTGTACCCCTAAAATGCTAGATGAGGAGTAGGAGGAGTTTGACACAGGCAGCACTCTCAAATCTTCAGAAGTATGAGATGAACCCCAAAAACTTGGAAAGTTGGATCTCACACGTACCAACACAGACTATCCCGCAATTTAATTGATACCCAAAGGTTTTTATTGAATAGCGGAATAGAAAATATGATCAAAAAAAGTGTATGTATCTCACACGTACAGAACCACACTAGGCCCCAATTTCTATTTTTTGTACCCCTAAATGGCTGGATGAGGAGTAGGAGGAGTTTGGAACAGGCAGCACTCTCAAATCTTCAGAAGTATGAGATGAACCCCAAAAACTTGGAAAGTTGGATCTCACACGTACCAACACAGACTATCCCGCCAATTAATTGATACCCAAAGGTTTTTATTGAATAGCAGAATAGAAAATATGATCAAAAAAAGTGTATGTATCTGACACGTACAGAACCACACTAGGCCCCAATTACTATTTTTTGTACCCCTAAAAGGCTGGATGAGGAGTAGGAGGAGTTTGGAACAGGCAGCACCCTCAAATCTTCAGAAGTATGAGATGAACCCCAAAATCTTAGAAAAAGTTGTATCTCACACGTACCAACACAGACTATCCCGCAATTTAATTGATACCCAAAGGTTTTTATTGAATAGCGGAATAGAAAATATGATCAAAAAAAGTGTATGTATCTCACACGTGCAGAACCACACTAGGCCCCAATTACTATTTTTTGTACCCTTAAAATGCTGGATGAGGAGTGGGAGGAGTTTGGAACAGGCAGCACCCTCAAATCTTCAGAAGTATGAGATGAACCCCAAAAACTTGGAAAGGTGGATCTCACACATACCAACACAGACTATCCCGCAATTTAATTGATACCCAAAGGTTTTTATTGAATAGCGGAATAGAAAATATGATCAAAAAAAGTGTATGTATCTTACACGTACAGAACCACACTAGGCCCCAATTACTATTTTTTGTACCCCTAAAAGGCTGGATGAGGAGTAGGAGGAGTTTATATCAGGCAGCACCCTCAAATCTTCAGAAGTATGAGATGAACCCCAAAAACTTGGAAAGGTGGATCTCACACGTACCAACACAGACTATCCCACCAATTAATTGATACCCAAAGGTTTTTATTGAATAGCGGAATAGAAAATATGATCAAAAAAAGTGTATGTATCTCACATGTACAGAACCACACTAGGCCCCAATTACTATTTTTTGTACCCCTAAAAGGCTGGATGAGGAGTAGGAGGAGTTTGGAACAGGCAGCACCCTCAAATCTTCAGAAGTATGAGATGAACCCCAAAAACTTGGAAAGGTGGATCTCACACATACCAACACAGACTATCCCGCAATTTAATTGATACCCAAAGGTTTTTATTGAATAGCGGAATAGAAAATATGATCAAAAAAAGTGTATGTATCTCACACGTACAGAACCACACTAGGCCCCAATTACTATTTTTTGTACCCCTAAATGGCTGGATGAGGAGTAGGAGGAGTTTGGAACAGGCAGCACTCTCAAATCTTCAGAAGTATGAGATGAACCCCAAAAACTTGGAAAGTTGGATCTCACACGTACCAACACAGACTATCCCGCCAATTAATTGATACCCAAAGGTTTTTATTGAATAGCAGAATAGAAAATATGATCAAAAAAAGTGTATGTATCTGACACGTACAGAACCACACTAGGCCCCAATTACTATTTTTTGTACCCCTAAAAGGCTGGATGAGGAGTAGGAGGAGTTTGGAACAGGCAGCACCCTCAAATCTTCAGAAGTATGAGATGAACCCCAAAATCTTAGAAAAAGTTGTATCTCACACGTACCAACACAGACTATCCCGCAATTTAATTGATACCCAAAGGTTTTTATTGAATAGCGGAATAGAAAATATGATCAAAAAAAGTGTATGTATCTCACACGTACAGAACCACACTAGGCCCCAATTACTATTTTTTGTACCCTTAAAATGCTGGATGAGGAGTGGGAGGAGTTTGGAACAGGCAGCACCCTCAAATCTTCAGAAGTATGAGATGAACCCCAAAAACTTGGAAAGGTGGATCTCACACATACCAACACAGACTATCCCGCAATTTAATTGATACCCAAAGGTTTTTATTGAATAGCGGAATAGAAAATATGATCAAAAAAAGTTTATGTATCTTACACGTACAGAACCACACTAGGCCCCAATTACTATTTTTTGTACCCCTAAAAGGCTGGATGAGGAGTAGGAGGAGTTTATATCAGGCAGCACCCTCAAATCTTCAGAAGTATGAGATGAACCCCAAAAACTTGGAAAGGTGGATCTCACACGTACCAACACAGACTATCCCACCAATTAATTGATACCCAAAGGTTTTTATTGAATAGCGGAATAGAAAATATGATCAAAAAAAGTGTATGTATCTCACATGTACAGAACCACACTAGGCCCCAATTACTATTTTTTGTACCCCTAAAAGGCTGGATGAGGAGTAGGAGGAGTTTGGAACAGGCAGCACCCTCAAATCTTCAGAAGTATGAGATGAACCCCAAAAACTTGGAAAGGTGGATCTCACACATACCAACACAGACTATCCCGCAATTTAATTGATACCCAAAGGTTTTTATTGAATAGCGGAATAGAAAATATGATCAAAAAAAGTGTATGTATCTCACACGTACAGAACCACACTAGGCCCCAATTACTATTTTTTGTACCCCTAAAAGGCTGGATGAGGAGAAGGAGGAGTTTGGAACAGGCAGCACCCTCAAATCTTCAGAAGTATGAGATGAACCCCAAAAACTTGGAAAGGTTAATCTCACACGTACCAAGACAGACTATCCCGCAATTTAATTGATACCCAAAGGTTTTTATTGAATAGCGGAATAGAAAATATGATCAAAAAAGTGTATGTATCTTACACATACAGAACCACACTAGGCCCCAAATACTATTTTTTGTACCCCTAAAATGCTAGATGAGGAGTAGGAGGAGTTTGGAACAGGCAGCACTCTCAAATCTTCAGAAGTATGAGATGAACCCCAAAAACTTGGAAAGTTGGATCTCACACGTACCAAGACAGACTATCCCGCAATTTAATTGATACCCAAAGGTTTTTATTGAATAGCGGAATAGAAAATATGATCAAAAAAAGTGTATGTATCTCACACGTACAGAACCACACTAGGCCCCAATTACTATTTTTTGTACCCCTAAAAAGCTGGATGAGGAGTAGGAGGAGTTTGGAACAGGCAGCACCCTCAAATCTTCAGAAGTATAAGATGAACCCCAAAAACTTGGAAAGGTGGATCTCACACGTACCAACACAGACTATCCCGCAATTTAATTGATACCCAAAGGTTTTATTGAATAGCGGAATCGAAAATATGATCAAAAAAGTGTATGTATCTTACACATACAGAACCACACTAGGCCCCAAATACTATTTTTTGTACCCCTAAATGGCTGGATGAGGAGTAGGAGGAGTTTGGAACAGGCAGCACTCTCAAATCTTCAGAAGTATGAGATGAACCCCAAAAACTTGGAAAGGTGGATCTCACATGTATCAACACAGACTATCCCGCAATTTAATTGATACCCAAAGGTTTTTATTGAATAGCCGAATAGAAAATATGATCAAAAAAAGTGTATGTATCTCACACGTACAGAACCACACTAGGTCCCAATTACTATTGTTAGTACCCCTAAAATTCAGGATGAGGAGTAGGAGGAGTTTGGAACAGGCAGCACCCTCAAATCTTCAGAAGTATGAGATGAACCCCAAAAACTCGGAAAGGTGGATCTCACACGTACCAACACAGGCTATCCCGCAATTTAATTGATACCCAAAGGTTTTTATTGAATAGCGGAATAGAATATATGATCAAAAAAAGTGTATGTATCTCACACATACAGAACCACACTAGGTCCCAATTACTATTGTTAGTACCCCTAAAAGGCAGGATGAGGAGTAGGAGGAGTTTGGAACAGGCAGCACCCTCAAATCTTCAGAAGTATGAGATGAACCCCAAAAACTCTGAAAGGTGGATCTCACACGTACCAACACAGACTATCCCGCAATTTAATTGATACCCAAAGGTTTTTATTGAATAGCGGAATAGAAAATATGATCAAAAAAAGTGTATGTATCTTACACGTACAGAACCACACTAGGCCCCAATTACTATTTTTTGTACCCCTAAAAGGCTGGATGAGGAGTAGGAGGAGTTTATATCAGGCAGCACCCTCAAATCTTCAGAAGTATGAGATGAACCCCAAAAACTTGGAAAGGTGGATCTCACACGTACCAACACAGACTATCCCACCAATTAATTGATACCCAAAGGTTTTTATTGAATAGCGGAATAGAAAATATGATCAAAAAAAGTGTATGTATCTCACACGTACAGAACCACACTAGGCCCCAATTACTATTTTTTGTACCCCTAAAAGGCTGGATGAGGAGTAGGAGGAGTTTGGAACAGGCAGCACCCTCAAATCTTCAGAAGTATGAGATGAACCCCAAAAACTTGGAAAGGTGGATCTCACACTTACCAACACAGACTATCCCGCAATTTAATTGATACCCAAAGGTTTTTATTGAATAGCGGAATAGAAAATATGATCAAAAAAAGTGTATGTATCTCACACGTACAGAACCACACTAGGCCCCAATTACTATTTTTTGTACCCCTAAAAGGCTGGATGAGGAGTAGGAGGAGTTTGGAACAGGCAGCACCCTCAAATCTTCAGAAGTATGAGATGAACCCCAAAAACTTGGAAAGGTTAATCTCACACGTACCAAGACAGACTATCCCGCAATTTAATTGATACCCAAAGGTTTTTATTGAATAGCGGAATAGAAAATATGATCAAAAAAGTGTATGTATCTTACACATACAGAACCACACTAGGCCCCAATTACTATTGTTAGTACCCCTAAAAGGCAGGATGAGGAGTAGGAGGAGTTTGGAACAGGCAGCACCCTCAAATCTTCAGAAGTATGAGATGAACCCCAAAAACTTGGAAAGGTGGATCTCACACGTACCAACACAGACTATCCCGCAATTTAATTGATACCCAAAGGTTTTTATTGAATAGCGGAATAGAAAATATGATCAAAAAAAGTGTATGTATCTCACACGTACAGAACCACACTAGGCCCCAATTACTATTTTTTGTACCCCTAAAAGGCTGGATGAGGAGTAGGAGGAGTTTGGAACAGGCAGCACCCTCAAATCTTCAGAAGTATGAGATGAACCCCAAAAACTTGGAAAGGTGGATCTCACACGTACCAAGACAGACTATCCCGCAATTTAATTGATACCCAAAGGTTTTTATTGAATAGCGGAATAGAAAATATGATCAAAAAAAGTGTATGTATCTCACACGTACAGAACCACACTAGGCCCCAATTACTATTTTTTGTACCCCTATAGGCTGGATGAGGAGTAGGAGGAGTTTATATCAGGCAGCACCCTCAAATCTTCAGAAGTATGAGATGAACCCCAAAAACTTGGAAAGGTGGATCTCACACGTACCAACACAGACTATCCCGCCAATTAATTGATACCCAAAGGTTTTTATTGAATAGCGGAATAGAAAATATGATCAAAAAAAGTGTATGTATCTCACACGTACAGAACCACACTAGGCCACAATTACTATTTTTTGTACCCCTAAAAGGCTGGATGAGGAGTAGGAGGAGTTTGGAACAGGCAGCACCCTCAAATCTTCAGAAGTATGAGATGAACCCCAAAAACTTGGAAAGGTGGATCTCACACGTACCAACACAGACTATCCCGCAATTTAATTGATAACCAAAGGTTTTTATTGAATAGCGGAATAGAAAATATGATCAAAAAAAGTGTATGTATCTCACACGTACAGAACCACACTAGGCCCTAATTACTATTTTTTGTACCCCTAAAAGGCTGGATGAGGAGTAGGAGGAGTTTAGAACAGGCAGCACCCTCAAATCTTCAGAAGTATGAGATGAACCCCAAAAACTTGGAAAGGTGGATCTCACACGTACCAACACAGACTATCCCGCAATTTAATTGATAACCAAAGGTTTTTATTGAATAGCGGAATCGAAAATATGATCAAAAAAGTGTATGTATCTTACACATACAGAACCACACTAGGCCCCAAATACTATTTTTTGTACCCCTAAATGGCTGGATGAGGAGTAGGAGGAGTTTGGAACAGGCAGCACTCTCAAATCTTCAGAAGTATGAGATGAACCCCAAAAACTTGGAAAGGTGGATCTCACACGTACCAACACAGACTATCCCGCAATTTAATTGATACCCAAAGGTTTTTATTGAATAGCCGAATAGAAAATATGATCAAAAAAAGTGTATGTATCTCACACGTACAGAACCACACTAGGTCCCAATTACTATTGTTAGAACCCCTAAAATTCAGGATGAGGAGTAGGAGGAGTTTGGAACAGGCAGCACCCTCAAATCTTCAGAAGTATGAGATGAACCCCAAAAACTTGGAAAGATGGATCTCACACGTACCAACACAGGCTATCCCGCAATTTAATTGATACCCAAAGGTTTTTATTGAATAGCGGAATATAAAATATGATCAAAAAAAGTGTATGTATCTCACACGTACAGAACCACACTAGGCCCAAATTACTATTGTTAGTACCCCTAAAAGGCAGGATGAGGAGTAGGAGGAGTTTGGAACAGGCAGCACCCTCAAATCTTCAGAAGTATGAGATGAACCCCAAAAACTTGGAAAGGTGGATCTCACACGTACCAACACAGGCTATCCCGCAATTTAATTGATACCCAAAGGTTTTTATTGAATAGCGGAATAGAAAATATGATCAAAAAAAGTGTATGTATCTCACACGTACAGAACCACACTAGGCCCAAATTACTATTGTTAGTACCCCTAAAAGGCAGGATGAGGAGTAAGAGGAGTTTGGAACAGGCAGCACCCTCAAATCTTCAGAAGTATGAGATGAACCCCAAAAACTTGGAAAGTTGGATCTCACACGTACCAACACAGACTATCCCGCAATTTAATTGATACCCAAAGGTTTTTATTGAATAGCGGAATAGAAAATAAGATCAAAAAAAGTGTATGTATGTTACACGTACAGAACCACACTAGGCCCCAATTTCTATTTTTTGTACCCCTAAAAGGCTGGATGAGGAGTAGGAGGAGTTTGAATCAGGCCGCACCCTCAAATCTTCAGAAGTATGAGATGAACCCCAAAAACATGGAAAGTTGGATCTCACACGTACCAACATAGACTATCCCGCCAATTAATTGATACCCAAAGGTTTTTATTGAATAGCAGAATAGAAAATATGATCAAAAAAAGTGTATGTATCTGACACGTACAGAACCACACTAGGCCCCAATTACTATTTTTTGTACCCCTAAAAGGCTGGATGAGGAGTAGGAGGAGGTTGGAACAGGCAGCACCCTCAAATCTTCAGAAGTATGAGATGAACCCCAAAAACTTAGAAAAAGGTGTATCTCACACGTACCAACACAGACTATCCCGCAATTTAATTGATACCCAAAGGTTTTTATTGAATAGCGGAATAGAAAATATGATCAAAAAAAGTGTATGTATCTCACACGTACAGAACCACACTAGGCCCCAATTACTATTTTTTGTACCCTTAAAATGCTGGATGAGGAGTGGGAGGAGTTTGGAACAGGCAGCACCCTCAAATCTTCAGAAGTATGAGATGAACCCCAAAAACTTGGAAAGGTGGATCTCACACATACCAACACAGACTATCCCGCAATTTAATTGATACCCAAAGGTTTTTATTGAATAGCGGAATAGAAAATATGATCAAAAAAGTGTATGTATCTTACACGTACAGAACCACACTAGGCCCCAATTACTATTTTTTGTACCCCTAAAAGGCTGGATGAGGAGTAGGAGGAGTTTATATCAGGCAGCACCCTCAAATCTTCAGAAGTATGAGATGAACCCCAAAAACTTGGAAAGGTGGATCTCACACGTACCAACACAGACTATCCCACCAATTAATTGATACCCAAAGGTTTTTATTGAATAGCGGAATAGAAAATATGATCAAAAAAAGTGTATGTATCTCACACGTACAGAACCACACTAGGCCCCAATTACTATTTTTTGTACCCCTAAAAGGCTGGATGAGGAGTAGGAGGAGTTTGGAACAGGCAGCACCCTCAAATCTTCAGAAGTATGAGATGAACCCCAAAAACTTGGAAAGGTGGATCTCACACATACCAACACAGACTATCCCGCAATTTAATTGATACCCAAAGGTTTTTATTGAATAGCGGAATAGAAAATATGATAAAAAAAGTGTATGTATCTCACACGTACAGAACCACACTAGGCCCCAATTACTATTTTTTGTACCCCTAAAAGGCTGGATGAGGAGTAGGAGGAGTTTGGAACAGGCAGCACCCTCAAATCTTCAGAAGTATGAGATGAACCCCAAAAACTTGGAAAGGTTAATCTCACACGTACCAAGACAGACTATCCCGCAATTTAATTGATACCCAAAGGTTTTTATTGAATAGCGGAATAGAAAATATGATCAAAAAAGTGTATGTATCTTACACATACAGAACCACACTAGGCCCCAAATACTATTTTTTGTACCCCTAAAATGCTAGATGAGGAGTAGGAGGAGTTTGACACAGGCAGCACTCTCAAATCTTCAGAAGTATGAGATGAACCCCAAAAACTTGGAAAGTTGGATCTCACACGTACCAACACAGACTATCCCGCAATTTAATTGATACCCAAAGGTTTTTATTGAATAGCGGAATAGAAAATATGATCAAAAAAAGTGTATGTATCTCACACGTACAGAACCTTACTAGGCCCCAATTTCTATTTTTTGTACTCCTAAATGGCTGGATGAGGAGTAGGAGGAGTTTGGAACAGGCAGCACTCTCAAATCTTCAGAAGTATGAGATGAACCCCAAAAACTTGGAAAGTTGGATCTCACACGTACCAACACAGACTATCCCGCCAATTAATTGATACCCAAAGGTTTTTATTGAATAGCAGAATAGAAAATATGATCAAAAAAAGTGTATGTATCTGACACGTACAGAACCACACTAGGCCCCAATTACTATTTTTTGTACCCCTAAAAGGCTGGATGAGGAGTAGGAGGAGTTTGGAACAGGCAGCACCCTCAAATCTTCAGAAGTATGAGATGAACCCCAAAATCTTAGAAAAAGTTGTATCTCACACGTACCAACACAGACTATCCCGCAATTTAATTGATACCCAAAGGTTTTTATTGAATAGCGGAATAGAAAATATGATCAAAAAAAGTGTATGTATCTCACACGTACAGAACCACACTAGGCCCCAATTACTATTTTTTGTACCCTTAAAATGCTGGATGAGGAGTGGGAGGAGTTTGGAACAGGCAGCACCCTCAAATCTTCAGAAGTATGAGATGAACCCCAAAAACTTGGAAAGGTGGATCTCACACATACCAACACAGACTATCCCGCAATTTAATTGATACCCAAAGGTTTTTATTGAATAGCGGAATAGAAAATATGATCAAAAAAAGTGTATGTATCTTACACGTACAGAACCACACTAGGCCCCAATTACTATTTTTTGTACCCCTAAAAGGCTGGATGAGGAGTAGGAGGAGTTTATATCAGGCAGCACCCTCAAATCTTCAGAAGTATGAGATGAACCCCAAAAACTTGGAAAGGTGGATCTCACACGTACCAACACAGACTATCCCACCAATTAATTGATACCCAAAGGTTTTTATTGAATAGCGGAATAGAAAATATGATCAAAAAAAGTGTATGTATCTCACATGTACAGAACCACACTAGGCCCCAATTACTATTTTTTGTACCCCTAAAAGGCTGGATGAGGAGTAGGAGGAGTTTGGAACAGGCAGCACCCTCAAATCTTCAGAAGTATGAGATGAACCCCAAAAACTTGGAAAGGTGGATCTCACACATACCAACACAGACTATCCCGCAATTTAATTGATACCCAAAGGTTTTTATTGAATAGCGGAATAGAAAATATGATCAAAAAAAGTGTATGTATCTCACACGTACAGAACCACACTAGGCCCCAATTACTATTTTTTGTACCCCTAAATGGCTGGATGAGGAGTAGGAGGAGTTTGGAACAGGCAGCACTCTCAAATCTTCAGAAGTATGAGATGAACCCCAAAAACTTGGAAAGTTGGATCTCACACGTACCAACACAGACTATCCCGCCAATTAATTGATACCCAAAGGTTTTTATTGAATAGCAGAATAGAAAATATGATCAAAAAAAGTGTATGTATCTGACACGTACAGAACCACACTAGGCCCCAATTACTATTTTTTGTACCCCTAAAAGGCTGGATGAGGAGTAGGAGGAGTTTGGAACAGGCAGCACCCTCAAATCTTCAGAAGTATGAGATGAACCCCAAAATCTTAGAAAAAGTTGTATCTCACACGTACCAACACAGACTATCCCGCAATTTAATTGATACCCAAAGGTTTTTATTGAATAGCGGAATAGAAAATATGATCAAAAAAAGTGTATGTATCTCACACGTACAGAACCACACTAGGCCCCAATTACTATTTTTTGTACCCTTAAAATGCTGGATGAGGAGTGGGAGGAGTTTGGAACAGGCAGCACCCTCAAATCTTCAGAAGTATGAGATGAACCCCAAAAACTTGGAAAGGTGGATCTCACACATACCAACACAGACTATCCCGCAATTTAATTGATACCCAAAGGTTTTTATTGAATAGCGGAATAGAAAATATGATCAAAAAAAGTGTATGTATCTTACACGTACAGAACCACACTAGGCCCCAATTACTATTTTTTGTACCCCTAAAAGGCTGGATGAGGAGTAGGAGGAGTTTATATCAGGCAGCACCCTCAAATCTTCAGAAGTATGAGATGAACCCCAAAAACTTGGAAAGGTGGATCTCACACGTACCAACACAGACTATCCCACCAATTAATTGATACCCAAAGGTTTTTATTGAATAGCGGAATAGAAAATATGATCAAAAAAAGTGTATGTATCTCACATGTACAGAACCACACTAGGCCCCAATTACTATTTTTTGTACCCCTAAAAGGCTGGATGAGGAGTAGGAGGAGTTTGGAACAGGCAGCACCCTCAAATCTTCAGAAGTATGAGATGAACCCCAAAAACTTGGAAAGGTGGATCTCACACATACCAACACAGACTATCCCGCAATTTAATTGATACCCAAAGGTTTTTATTGAATAGCGGAATAGAAAATATGATCAAAAAAAGTGTATGTATCTCACACGTACAGAACCACACTAGGCCCCAATTACTATTTTTTGTACCCCTAAAAGGCTGGATGAGGAGTAGGAGGAGTTTGGAACAGGCAGCACCCTCAAATCTTCAGAAGTATGAGATGAACCCCAAAAACTTGGAAAGGTTAATCTCACACGTACCAAGACAGACTATCCCGCAATTTAATTGATACCCAAAGGTTTTTATTGAATAGCGGAATAGAAAATATGATCAAAAAAAGTGTATGTATCTCACACGTACAGAACCACACTAGGCCCCAATTACTATTTTTTGTACCCCTAAAAAGCTGGATGAGGAGTAGGAGGAGTTTGGAACAGGCAGCACCCTCAAATCTTCAGAAGTATAAGATGAACCCCAAAAACTTGGAAAGGTGGATCTCACACGTACCAACACAGACTATCCCGCAATTTAATTGATACCCAAAGGTTTTATTGAATAGCGGAATCGAAAATATGATCAAAAAAGTGTATGTATCTTACACATACAGAACCACACTAGGCCCCAAATACTATTTTTTGTACCCCTAAATGGCTGGATGAGGAGTAGGAGGAGTTTGGAACAGGCAGCACTCTCAAATCTTCAGAAGTATGAGATGAACCCCAAAAACTTGGAAAGGTGGATCTCACATGTATCAACACAGACTATCCCGCAATTTAATTGATACCCAAAGGTTTTTATTGAATAGCCGAATAGAAAATATGATCAAAAAAAGTGTATGTATCTCACACGTACAGAACCACACTAGGTCCCAATTACTATTGTTAGTACCCCTAAAATTCAGGATGAGGAGTAGGAGGAGTTTGGAACAGGCAGCACCCTCAAATCTTCAGAAGTATGAGATGAACCCCAAAAACTCGGAAAGGTGGATCTCACACGTACCAACACAGGCTATCCCGCAATTTAATTGATACCCAAAGGTTTTTATTGAATAGCGGAATAGAATATATGATCAAAAAAAGTGTATGTATCTCACACATACAGAACCACACTAGGTCCCAATTACTATTGTTAGTACCCCTAAAAGGCAGGATGAGGAGTAGGAGGAGTTTGGAACAGGCAGCACCCTCAAATCTTCAGAAGTATGAGATGAACCCCAAAAACTCTGAAAGGTGGATCTCACACGTACCAACACAGACTATCCCGCAATTTAATTGATACCCAAAGGTTTTTATTGAATAGCGGAATAGAAAATATGATCAAAAAAAGTGTATGTATCTTACACGTACAGAACCACACTAGGCCCCAATTACTATTTTTTGTACTCCTAAAAGGCTGGATGAGGAGTAGGAGGAGTTTATATCAGGCAGCACCCTCAAATCTTCAGAAGTATGAGATGAACCCCAAAAACTTGGAAAGGTGGATCTCACACGTACCAACACAGACTATCCCACCAATTAATTGATACCCAAAGGTTTTTATTGAATAGCGGAATAGAAAATATGATCAAAAAAAGTGTATGTATCTCACACGTACAGAACCACACTAGGCCCCAATTACTATTTTTTGTACCCCTAAAAGGCTGGATGAGGAGTAGGAGGAGTTTGGAACAGGCAGCACCCTCAAATCTTCAGAAGTATGAGATGAACCCCAAAAACTTGGAAAGGTGGATCTCACACTTACCAACACAGACTATCCCGCAATTTAATTGATACCCAAAGGTTTTTATTGAATAGCGGAATAGAAAATATGATCAAAAAAAGTGTATGTATCTCACACGTACAGAACCACACTAGGCCCCAATTACTATTTTTTGTACCCCTAAAAGGCTGGATGAGGAGTAGGAGGAGTTTGGAACAGGCAGCACCCTCAAATCTTCAGAAGTATGAGATGAACCCCAAAAACTTGGAAAGGTTAATCTCACACGTACCAAGACAGACTATCCCGCAATTTAATTGATACCCAAAGGTTTTTATTGAATAGCGGAATAGAAAATATGATCAAAAAAGTGTATGTATCTTACACATACAGAACCACACTAGGCCCCAATTACTATTGTTAGTACCCCTAAAAGGCAGGATGAGGAGTAGGAGGAGTTTGGAACAGGCAGCACCCTCAAATCTTCAGAAGTATGAGATGAACCCCAAAAACTTTGAAAGGTGGATCTCACACGTACCAACACAGGCTATCCCGCAATTTAATTGATACCCAAAGGTTTTTATTGAATAGCGGAATAGAAAATATGATCAAAAAAAGTGTATGTATCTCACACGTACAGAACCACACTAGGCCCCAATTACTATTGTTAGTACCCCTAAAAGGCAGGATGAGGAGTAGGAGGAGTTTGGAACAGGCAGCACCCTCAAATCTTCAGAAGTATAAGATGAACCCCAAAAACATGGAAAGGTGGATCTCACACGTACCAACACAGACTATCCCGCAATTTAATTGATACCCAATGGTTTTTATTGAATAGCGGAATCGAAAATATGATCAAAAAAGTGTATGTATCTTACACATACAGAACCACACTAGGCCCCAAATACTATTTTTTGTACCCCTAAATGGCTGGATGAGGAGTAGGAGGAGTTTGGAACAGGCAGCACTCTCAAATCTTCAGAAGTATGAGATGAACCCCAAAAACTTGGAAAGGTGGATCTCACACGTACCAACACAGACTATCCCGCAATTTAATTGATACCCAAAGGTTTTTATTGAATAGCCGAATAGAAAATATGATCAAAAAAAGTGTATGTATCTCACACGTACAGAACCACACTAGGTCCCAATTACTATTGTTAGTACCCCTAAAATTCAGGATGAGGAGTAGGAGGAGTTTGGAACAGGAAGCACCCTCAAATCTTCAGAAGTATGAGATGAACCCCAAAAACTTGGAAAGGTGGATCTCACACGTACCAACACAGGCTATCCCGCAATTTAATTGATACCCAAAGGTTTTTATTGAATAGCGGAATAGAAAATATGATCAAAAAAAGTGTATGTATCTCACACGTACAGAACCACACTAGGCCCCAATTACTATTGTTAGTACCCCTAAAAGGCAGGATGAGGAGTAGGAGGAGTTTGGAACAGGCAGCACCCTCAAATCTTCAGAAGTATGAGATGAACCCCAAAAACTTGGAAAGGTGGATCTCACACGTACCAACACAGGCTATCCCGCAATTTAATTGATACCCAAAGGTTTTTATTGAATAGCGGAATAGAAAATATGATCAAAAAAAGTGTATGTATCTCACACGTACAGAACCACACTAGGCCCCAATTACTATTGTTTGTACCCCTAAAGGCAGGATGAGGAGTAGGAGGAGTTTGGAACAGGCAGCACGCTCAAATCTTCAGAAGTATGAGATGAACCCCAAAAACTTGGACGGTGGATCTCACACGTACCAACACAGACTATCCCGCAATTTAATTGATACCCAAAGGTTTTTATTGAATAGCGGAATAGAAAATATGATCAAAAAAAGTGTATGTATCTTACACGTACAGAACCACACTAGGCCCCAATTACTATTTTTTGTACCCCTAAAAGGCTGGATGAGGAGTAGGAGGAGTTTATATCAGGCAGCACCCTCAAATCTTCAGAAGTATGAGATGAACCCCAAAAACTTGGAAAGATGGATCTCACACGTACCAACACAGACTATCCCACCAATTAATTAATACCCAAAGGTTTTTATTGAATAGCGGAATAGAAAATATGATCAAAAAAAGTGTATGTATCTTACACGTACAGAACAACAATAGGCCCCAATTACTATTTTTTGTACCCCTAAAAGGCTGGATGAGGAGTAGGAGGAGTTTGGAACAGGCAGCACCCTCAAATCTTCAGAAGTATGATATGAACCCCAAAAACTTGGAAAGGTGGATCTCACACGTACCAACACAGACTATCCCGCAATTTAATTGATACCCAAAGGTTTTTATTGAATAGCGGAATAGAATATATGATCAAAAAAAGTGTATGTATCTCACACGTACAGAACCACACTAGGTCCCAATTACTATTGTTAGTACCCGTAAAAGGCAGGATGAGGAGTAGGAGGAGTTTGGAACAGGCAGCACCCTCAAATCTTCAGAAGTATGAGATGAACCCCAAAAACTTGGAAAGGTGGATCTCACACGTACCAACACAGGCTATCCCGCAATTTAATTGATACCCAAAGGTTTTTATTGAATAGCGGAATAGAAAATATGATCAAAAAAAGTGTATGTATCTCACACGTACAGAACCACACCAGGCCCCAATTACTATTGTTAGTACCCCTAAAAGGCAGGATGAGGAGTAGGAGGAGTTTGGAACAGGCAGCACCCTCAAATCTTCAGAAGTATGAGATGAACCCCAAAAACTTGGAAAGGTGGATCTCACATGTACCAACACAGGCTATCCCGCAATTTAATTGATACACAAAGGTTTTTATTGAATAGCGGAATAGAAAATATGATCAAAAAAGTGTGTGTATCTCACACGTACAGAACCACACTAGGCCCCAATTACTATTTTTTGTACCCCTAAAAGGCTGGATGAGGAGTAGGAGGAGTTTGGAACAGGCAGCACCCTCAAATCTTCAGAAGTATGAGATGAACCCCAAAAACTTGGAAAGGTGGATCTCACACGTACCAACACAGACTATCCCGCAATTTAATAGAAACCCAAAGGTTTTTATTGAATAGCGGAATAGAAAATATGATCAAAAAAAGTGTATGTATGTTACACGTACAGAACCACACTAGGCCCCAATTTTTATTTTTTGTACCCCTATAAGGCTGGATGAGGAGTAGGAGGAGTTTGGATCAGGCCGCACCCTCAAATCTTCAGAAGTATGAGATGAACCCCAAAAACTTGGAAAGTTGGATCTCACACGTACCAACACAGACTATCCCGCCAATTAATTGATACCCAAAGGTTTTTATTGAATAGCGGAATAGAAAATATGATCAAAAAAAGTGTATGTATCTCACACGTACAGAACCACACTAGGCCCCAATTACTATTGTTTGTACACCTAAAGGCAGGATGAGGAGTAGGAGGAGTTTGGAACAGGCAGCACCCTCAAATCTTCAGAAGTATGAGATGAACCCCAAAAACTTGGAAAGGTGGATCTCACACATACCAACACAGACTATCCCGCAATTTAATTGATACCCAAAGGTTTTTATTGAATAGCGGAATAGAAAATATGATCAAAAAAAGTGTATGTATCTGACACGTACAGAACCACACTAGGCCCCAATTACTATTTTTTGTACCCCTAAAAGGCTGGATGAGAAGTAGGAGGAGTTTGGAACAGGCAGCACCCTCAAATCTTCAGAAGTATGAGATGAACCCCAAAAACTTGGAAAGGTGGATCTCACACGTACCAACACAGACTATCCTGCAATTTAATTGATACCCAAAGGTTTTTATTGAATAGCGGAATAGAAAATATGATCAAAAAAAGTGTATGTATCTCACACGTACAGAACCACACTAGGCCCCAATTACTATTTTTTGTACCCTTAAAAGGCTGGATGAGGAGTAGGAGGAGTTTGGAACAGGCAGCACCCTCAAATCTTCAGAAGTATGAGATGAACCCCAAAAACTTGGAAAGGTGGATCTCACACATACCAACACAGACTATCCCGCAATTTAATTGATACCCAAAGGTTTTTATTGAATAGCGGAATAGAAAATATGATCAAAAAAAGTGTATGTATCTCACACGTACAGAACCACACTAGGCCCCAATTACTATTGTTTGTACCCCTAAAGGCAGGATGAGGAGTAGGAGGAGTTTGGAACAGGCAGCACCCTCAAATCTTCAGAAGTATGAGATGAACCCCAAAAACTTGGAAAGGTGGATCTCACACGTACCAACACAGACTATCCCGCAATTTAATTGATACCCAAAGGTTTTTATTGAATAGCGGAATAGAAAATATGATCCAAAAAAGTGTATGTATCTTACACGTACAGAACCACACTAGGCCCCAATTACTATTTTTTGTACCCCTAAAAGGCTGGATGAGTAGTAGGAGGAGTTTATATCAGGCAGCACCCTCAAATCTTCAGAAGTATAAGATGAACCCCAAAAACTTGGAAAGGTGGATCTCACACGTACCAACACAGACTATCCCACCAATTAATTAATACCCAAAGGTTTTTATTGAATAGCGGAATAGAAAATATGATCAAAAAAAGTGTATGTATCTTACACGTACAGAACAACAATAGGCCCCAATTACTATTTTTTGTACCCCTAAAAGGCTGGATGAGGAGTAGGAGGAGTTTGGAACAGGCAGCACCCTCAAATCTTCAGAAGTATGAGATGAACCCCAAAAACTTGGAAAGGTGGATCTCACACGTACCAACACAGACTATCCCGCAATTTAATTGATACCCAAAAGTTTTTATTGAATAGCGCAGTGGTTCTTAACCTTTTTGGAGGTACTGAACCCCACCAGTTTCATACACGCATTCACCGAACCCTTCTTAATTGGAAAAATAAAATATGTTTTTTTTCAAATTCAAACATAGGTGTATATATTATTTTAGGTATATATTTATACATAGGTGCACAAAATGAACAAAACCATTAAGAACAAAGAACAAAACCATTAAAAACATGATTTTTACACAAAAACAAAAACATAATAATGAATATTTACTGCAAATTAGTGTGACTTCTGCTGTTGTCTTTCAGAGACCAGTTCAGAAATGCGCGGCTTTATCTTGGCAAGTGCCACTCTCATGTCATTATCATGTCTCATGTCACCTCACCCTGGCCTGCTGTAAGGGGGGATCTATATGGGGGATGGGACCGCACCTCACCCTGGCCTGCTGTAAGGGGGATCTATATGGGGGACCTGGTCCCCCATATAGATCCCCCCTTACAGCAGGCCAGGGTGAGGTCCCCCATATAGATCCAAGGTCCCCCATATAGATCCCTCCTTACAGCAGGCCAGGGTGAGATAAGGTCCCGTCCCCCATATAGATCTCCCCCCTTACAGCAGGACAGGGTGAGGTGAGGTCTGGACCCTGGCCTGCTGTAGGGGGATCTATATGGGGGACCCCAGAGTGACCTAACCTCACCCTGGCCTACTGTAAGGAGGGATCTATATGGGGGACCCCAGAGTGACCTAACCTCACCCTGGCCTGCTGTAGGGGGGATCTATATGAGGGAGCTCACCTCACCCAGGCCTACTGTAAGGGGGGATCTATATGGGGGATCATGTCCCCCATATAGATCCCCCCATACAGAAGGCCAGGGTGAGTTGAGGTCCCGTCCCCCATTTAGATCTCCCCCCTTACAGCAGGCCAGGTTCCCCATAAAATAGATCCCCTTTACATAGTCTTCTCAGTGTTCTCACACAGTCATTCAGACAGTCAGTCACTAGACTAGTACAGCCAGTACTACTCCAGTCCTACCTTTTTTTCACCTGTGCCCCGACTCCCGATCACAGGCTAGGTTTTCCTCCTGCTGGCTGCAGCACCGCTGTCACCACTGGCTCTCTGGCCTCTCACCTGCCGGCTTCTTCTGCTGCTGCGGCTGCCTGGCCTGGTGGTTCTCTCCCGCGCTGCGCTGGGCGGCCGCTGCATGGGTTAGTCCCTCCCCCAGACAGTCCCTCTCCGCACGCCTGGCCTGTCTCCCCCCCCCTCACCACTCCACAGTGGGCGACGCCGGCTCCGGCTGGATCGGATTCGGCCGGGAGCCAAGCTGCACAGCCAGCAGTGAGAGTGAGCCAGGGGCAGAGAGAGCTGCGAGTGCGAGCGGAGCGGGAGCGGAAGGACATGCCCTAAACTGGAGAAATAGTCCCTGACAGCGAAGTGGTACTAGCGGAGGGTGTGCCGAACCCTCAAGACTGACCCACCGAACCCCTGGGGTTCGATCGAACCCAGGTTAAGAATCACTGGAATAGGGGAATAGAATATATGATCAAAAAAAGTGTATGTATGTTACACGTACAGAACCACACTAGGCCCCAATTTTTATTTTTTGTACCCCTAAAAGGCTGGATGAGGAGTAGGAGGAGTTTGGATCAGTCCGCACCCTCAAATCTTCAGAAGTATGAGATGAACCCCAAAAACTTGGAAAGTTGGATCTCACACGTACCAACACAGACTATCCCGCCAATTAATTGATACCCAAAGGTTTTTATTGAATAGCGGAATAGAAAATATGATCAAAAAAAGTGTATGTATCTCACACGTACAGAACCACACTAGGCCCCAATTACTATTGTTTGTACACCTAAAGGCAGGATGAGGAGTAGGAGGAGTTTGGAACAGGCAGCACCCTCAAATCTTCAGAAGTATGAGATGAACCCCAAAAACTTGGAAAGTTGGATCTCACACGTACCAACACAGACTATCCCGCCAATTAATTGATACCCAAAGGTTTTTATTGAATAGCGGAATAGAAAATATGATCAAAAAAAGTGTATGTATCTCACACGTACAGAACCACACTAGGCCCCAATTACTATTGTTTGTACACCTAAAGGCAGGATGAGGAGTAGGAGGAGTTTGGAACAGGCAGCACCCTCAAATCTTCAGAAGTATGAGATGAACCCCAAAAACTTGGAAAGGTGGATCTCACACATACCAACACAGACTATCCCGCAATTTAATTGATACCCAAAGGTTTTTATTGAATAGCGGAATAGAAAATATGATCAAAAAAAGTGTATGTATCTGACACGTACAGAACCACACTAGGCCCCAATTACTATTTTTTGTACCCCTAAAAGGCTGGATGAGGAGTAGGAGGAGTTTGGAACAGGCAGCACCCTCAAATCTTCAGAAGTATGAGATGAACCCCAAAAACTTGGAAAGGTGGATCTCACACGTACCAACACAGACTATCCCGCAATTTAATTGATACCCAAAGGTTTTTATTGAATAGCGGAATAGAAAATATGATCAAAAAAAGTGTATGTATCTCACACGTACAGAACCACACTAGGCCCCAATTACTATTTTTTGTACCCTTAAAAGGCTGGATGAGGAGTAGGAGGAGTTTGGAACAGGCAGCACCCTCAAATCTTCAGAAGTATGAGATGAACCCCAAAAACTTGGAAAGGTGGATCTCACACGTACCAACACAGACTATCCCGCAATTTAATTGATACCCAAAGGTTTTTATTGAATAGCGGAATAGAAAATATGATCAAAAAAAGTGTATGTATCTCACACGTACAGAACCACACTAGGCCCCAATTACTATTGTTTGTACCCCTAAAGGCAGGATGAGGAGTAGGAGGAGTTTGGAACAGGCAGCACCCTCAAATCTTCAGAAGTATGAGATGAACCCCAAAAACTTGGAAAGGTGGATCTCACACGTACCAACACAGACTATCCCGCAATTTAATTGATACCCAAAGGTTTTTATTGAATAGCGGAATAGAAAATATGATCAAAAAAAGTGTATGGATCTTACACGTACAGAACCACACTAGGCCCCAATTACTATTTTTTGTACCCCTAAAAGGCTGGATGAGTAGTAGGAGGAGTTTATATCAGGCAGCACCCTCAAATCTTCAGAAGTATGAGATGAACCCCAAAAACTTGGAAAGGTGGATCTCACACGTACCAACACAGACTATCCCACCAATTAATTAATACCCAAAGGTTTTTATTGAATAGCGGAATAGAAAATATGATCAAAAAAAGTGTATGTATCTTACACGTACAGAACAACAATAGGCCCCAATTACTATTTTTTGTACCCCTAAAAGGCTGGATGAGGAGTAGGAGGAGTTTGGAACAGGCAGCACCCTCAAATCTTCAGAAGTATGAGATGAACCCCAAAAACTTGGAAAGGTGGATCTCACACGTACCAACACAGACTATCCCGCAATTTAATTGATACCCAAAAGTTTTTATTGAATAGCGCAGTGGTTCTTAACCTTTTTGGAGGTACTGAACCCCACCAGTTTCATACACGCATTCACCGAACCCTTCTTAATTGGAAAAATAAAATATGTTTTTTTTCAAATTCAAACATAGGTGTATATATTATTTTAGGTATATATTTATACATAGGTGCACAAAATGAACAAAACCATTAAGAACAAAGAACAAAACCATTAAAAACATGATTTTTACACAAAAACAAAAACATAATAATGAATATTTACTGCAAATTAGTGTGACTTCTGCTGTTGTCTTTCAGAGACCAGTTCAGAAATGCGCGGCTTTATCTTGGCAAGTGCCACTCTCATGTCATTATCATGTCTCATGTCACCTCACCCTGGCCTGCTGTAAGGGGGGATCTATATGGGGGATGGGACCGCACCTCACCCTGGCCTGCTGTAAGGGGGATCTATATGGGGGACCTGGTCCCCCATATAGATCCCCCCTTACAGCAGGCCAGGGTGAGGTCCCCCATATAGATCCAAGGTCCCCCATATAGATCCCTCCTTACAGCAGGCCAGGGTGAGATAAGGTCCCGTCCCCCATATAGATCTCCCCCCTTACAGCAGGACAGGGTGAGGTGAGGTCTGGACCCTGGCCTGCTGTAGGGGGATCTATATGGGGGACCCCAGAGTGACCTAACCTCACCCTGGCCTACTGTAAGGAGGGATCTATATGGGGGACCCCAGAGTGACCTAACCTCACCCTGGCCTGCTGTAGGGGGGATCTATATGAGGGAGCTCACCTCACCCAGGCCTACTGTAAGGGGGGATCTATATGGGGGATCATGTCCCCCATATAGATCCCCCCATACAGAAGGCCAGGGTGAGTTGAGGTCCCGTCCCCCATTTAGATCTCCCCCCTTACAGCAGGCCAGGTTCCCCATAAAATAGATCCCCTTTACATAGTCTTCTCAGTGTTCTCACACAGTCATTCAGACAGTCAGTCACTAGACTAGTACAGCCAGTACTACTCCAGTCCTACCTTTTTTTCACCTGTGCCCCGACTCCCGATCACAGGCTAGGTTTTCCTCCTGCTGGCTGCAGCACCGCTGTCACCACTGGCTCTCTGGCCTCTCACCTGCCGGCTTCTTCTGCTGCTGCGGCTGCCTGGCCTGGTGGTTCTCTCCCGCGCTGCGCTGGGCGGCCGCTGCATGGGTTAGTCCCTCCCCCAGACAGTCCCTCTCCGCACGCCTGGCCTGTCTCCCCCCCCCTCACCACTCCACAGTGGGCGACGCCGGCTCCGGCTGGATCGGATTCGGCCGGGAGCCAAGCTGCACAGCCAGCAGTGAGAGTGAGCCAGGGGCAGAGAGAGCTGCGAGTGCGAGCGGAGCGGGAGCGGAAGGACATGCCCTAAACTGGAGAAATAGTCCCTGACAGCGAAGTGGTACTAGCGGAGGGTGTGCCGAACCCTCAAGACTGACCCACCGAACCCCTGGGGTTCGATCGAACCCAGGTTAAGAATCACTGGAATAGGGGAATAGAATATATGATCAAAAAAAGTGTATGTATGTTACACGTACAGAACCACACTAGGCCCCAATTTTTATTTTTTGTACCCCTAAAAGGCTGGATGAGGAGTAGGAGGAGTTTGGATCAGTCCGCACCCTCAAATCTTCAGAAGTATGAGATGAACCCCAAAAACTTGGAAAGTTGGATCTCACACGTACCAACACAGACTATCCCGCCAATTAATTGATACCCAAAGGTTTTTATTGAATAGCGGAATAGAAAATATGATCAAAAAAAGTGTATGTATCTCACACGTACAGAACCACACTAGGCCCCAATTACTATTGTTTGTACACCTAAAGGCAGGATGAGGAGTAGGAGGAGTTTGGAACAGGCAGCACCCTCAAATCTTCAGAAGTATGAGATGAACCCCAAAAACTTGGAAAGTTGGATCTCACACGTACCAACACAGACTATCCCGCCAATTAATTGATACCCAAAGGTTTTTATTGAATAGCGGAATAGAAAATATGATCAAAAAAAGTGTATGTATCTCACACGTACAGAACCACACTAGGCCCCAATTACTATTGTTTGTACACCTAAAGGCAGGATGAGGAGTAGGAGGAGTTTGGAACAGGCAGCACCCTCAAATCTTCAGAAGTATGAGATGAACCCCAAAAACTTGGAAAGGTGGATCTCACACATACCAACACAGACTATCCCGCAATTTAATTGATACCCAAAGGTTTTTATTGAATAGCGGAATAGAAAATATGATCAAAAAAAGTGTATGTATCTGACACGTACAGAACCACACTAGGCCCCAATTACTATTTTTTGTACCCCTAAAAGGCTGGATGAGGAGTAGGAGGAGTTTGGAACAGGCAGCACCCTCAAATCTTCAGAAGTATGAGATGAACCCCAAAAACTTGGAAAGGTGGATCTCACACGTACCAACACAGACTATCCCGCAATTTAATTGATACCCAAAGGTTTTTATTGAATAGCGGAATAGAAAATATGATCAAAAAAAGTGTATGTATCTCACACGTACAGAACCACACTAGGCCCCAATTACTATTTTTTGTACCCTTAAAAGGCTGGATGAGGAGTAGGAGGAGTTTGGAACAGGCAGCACCCTCAAATCTTCAGAAGTATGAGATGAACCCCAAAAACTTGGAAAGGTGGATCTCACACGTACCAACACAGACTATCCCGCAATTTAATTGATACCCAAAGGTTTTTATTGAATAGCGGAATAGAAAATATGATCAAAAAAAGTGTATGTATCTCACACGTACAGAACCACACTAGGCCCCAATTACTATTGTTTGTACCCCTAAAGGCAGGATGAGGAGTAGGAGGAGTTTGGAACAGGCAGCACCCTCAAATCTTCAGAAGTATGAGATGAACCCCAAAAACTTGGAAAGGTGGATCTCACACGTACCAACACAGACTATCCCGCAATTTAATTGATACCCAAAGGTTTTTATTGAATAGCGGAATAGAAAATATGATCAAAAAAAGTGTATGGATCTTACACGTACAGAACCACACTAGGCCCCAATTACTATTTTTTGTACCCCTAAAAGGCTGGATGAGTAGTAGGAGGAGTTTATATCAGGCAGCACCCTCAAATCTTCAGAAGTATGAGATGAACCCCAAAAACTTGGAAAGGTGGATCTCACACGTACCAACACAGACTATCCCACCAATTAATTAATACCCAAAGGTTTTTATTGAATAGCGGAATAGAAAATATGATCAAAAAAAGTGTATGTATCTTACACGTACAGAACAACAATAGGCCCCAATTACTATTTTTTGTACCCCTAAAAGGCTGGATGAGGAGTAGGAGGAGTTTGGAACAGGCAGCACCCTCAAATCTTCAGAAGTATGAGATGAACCCCAAAAACTTGGAAAGGTGGATCTCACACGTACCAACACAGACTATCCCGCAATTTAATTGATACCCAAACGTTTTTATTGAATAGCGCAGTGGTTCTTAACCTTTTTGGAGGTACTGAACCCCACCAGTTTCATACACGCATTCACCGAACCCTTCTTAATTGGAAAAATAAAATATGTTTTTTTTCAAATTCAAACATAGGTGTATATATTATTTTAGGTATATATTTATACATAGGTGCACAAAATGAACAAAACCATTAAGAACAAAGAACAAAACCATTAAAAACATGATTTTTACACAAAAACAAAAACATAATAATGAATATTTACTGCAAATTAGTGTGACTTCTGCTGTTGTCTTTCAGAGACCAGTTCAGAAATGCGCGGCTTTATCTTGGCAAGTGCCACTCTCATGTCATTATCATGTCTCATGTCACCTCACCCTGGCCTGCTGTAAGGGGGGATCTATATGGGGGACGGGACCGCACCTCACCCTGGCCTGCTGTAAGGGGGATCTATATGGGGGACCTGGTCCCCCATATAGATCCCCCCTTACAGCAGACCAGGGTGAGGTCCCCCATATAGATCCAAGGTCCCCCATATAGATCCCTCCTTACAGCAGGCCAGGGTGAGATAAGGTCCCGTCCCCCATATAGATCTCCCCCTTACAGCAGGACAGGGTGAGGTGAGGTCTGGACCCTGGCCTGCTGTAGGGGGATCTATATGGGGGACCCCAGAGTGACCTAACCTCACCCTGGCCTACTGTAAGGAGGGATCTATATGGGGGACCCCAGAGTGACCTAACCTCACCCTGGCCTGCTGTAGGGGGGGATCTATATGAGGGAGCTCACCTCACCCAGGCCTACTGTAAGGGGGGATCTATATGGGGGATCATGTCCCCCATATAGATCCCCCCATACAGAAGGCCAGGGTGAGTTGAGGTCCCGTCCCCCATTTAGATCTCCCCCCTTACAGCAGGCCAGGTTCCCCATAAAATAGATCCCCTTTACATAGTCTTCTCAGTGTTCTCACACAGTCATTCAGACAGTCAGTCACTAGACTAGTACAGCCAGTACTACTCCAGTCCTACCTTTTTTTCACCTGTGCCCCGACTCCCGATCACAGGCTAGGTTTTCCTCCTGCAGGCTGCAGCACCGCTGTCACCACTGGCTCTCTGGCCTCTCACCTGCCGGCTTCTTCTGCTGCTGCGGCTGCCTGGCCTGGTGGTTCTCTCCCGCGCTGCGCTGGGCGGCCGCTGCATGGGTTAGTCCCTCCCCCAGACAGTCCCTCTCCGCACGCCTGGCCTGTCTCCCCCCCCCTCACCACTCCACAGTGGGCGACGCCGGCTCCGGCTGGATCGGATTTGGCCGGGAGCCAAGCTGCACAGCCAGCAGTGAGAGTGAGCCAGGGGCAGAGAGAGCTGCGAGTGCGAGCGGAAGGACATGCCCTAAACTGGAGAAATAGTCCCTGACAGCGAAGTGGTACTAGCGGAGGGTGTGCCGAACCCTCAAGACTGACCCACCGAACCCCTGGGGTTCGATCGAACCCAGGTTAAGAATCACTGGAATAGGGGAATAGAATATATGATCAAAAAAAGTGTATGTATGTTACACGTACAGAACCACACTAGGCCCCAATTTTTATTTTTTGTACCCCTAAAAGGCTGGATGAGGAGTAGGAGGAGTTTGGATCAGTCCGCACCCTCAAATCTTCAGAAGTATGAGATGAACCCCAAAAACTTGGAAAGTTGGATCTCACACGTACCAACACAGACTATCCCGCCAATTAATTGATACCCAAAGGTTTTTATTGAATAGCGGAATAGAAAATATGATCAAAAAAAGTGTATGTATCTCACACGTACAGAACCACACTAGGCCCCAATTACTATTGTTTGTACACCTAAAGGCAGGATGAGGAGTAGGAGGAGTTTGGAACAGGCAGCACCCTCAAATCTTCAGAAGTATGAGATGAACCCCAAAAACTTGGAAAGGTGGATCTCACACATACCAACACAGACTATCCCGCAATTTAATTGATACCCAAAGGTTTTTATTGAATAGCGGAATAGAAAATATGATCAAAAAAAGTGTATGTATCTCACACGTACAGAACCACACTAGGCCCCAATTACTATTGTTTGTACACCTAAAGGCAGGATGAGGAGTAGGAGGAGTTTGGAACAGGCAGCACCCTCAAATCTTCAGAAGTATGAGATGAACCCCAAAAACTTGGAAAGGTGGATCTCACACATACCAACACAGACTATCCCGCAATTTAATTGATACCCAAAGGTTTTTATTGAATAGCGGAATAGAAAATATGATCAAAAAAAGTGTATGTATCTGACACGTACAGAACCACACTAGGCCCCAATTACTATTTTTTGTACCCCTAAAAGGCTGGATGAGGAGTAGGAGGAGTTTGGAACAGGCAGCACCCTCAAATCTTCAGAAGTATGAGATGAACCCCAAAAACTTGGAAAGGTGGATCTCACACGTACCAACACAGACTATCCCGCAATTTAATTGATACCCAAAGGTTTTTATTGAATAGCGGAATAGAAAATATGATCAAAAAAAGTGTATGTATCTCACACGTACAGAACCACACTAGGCCCCAATTACTATTTTTTGTACCCTTAAAAGGCTGGATGAGGAGTAGGAGGAGTTTGGAACAGGCAGCACCCTCAAATCTTCAGAAGTATGAGATGAACCCCAAAAACTTGGAAAGGTGGATCTCACACGTACCAACACAGACTATCCCGCAATTTAATTGATACCCAAAGGTTTTTATTGAATAGCGGAATAGAAAATATGATCAAAAAAAGTGTATGTATCTCACACGTACAGAACCACACTAGGCCCCAATTACTATTGTTTGTACCCCTAAAGGCAGGATGAGGAGTAGGAGGAGTTTGGAACAGGCAGCACCCTCAAATCTTCAGAAGTATGAGATGAACCCCAAAAACTTGGAAAGGTGGATCTCACACGTACCAACACAGACTATCCCGCAATTTAATTGATACCCAAAGGTTTTTATTGAATAGCGGAATAGAAAATATGATCAAAAAAAGTGTATGGATCTTACACGTACAGAACCACACTAGGCCCCAATTACTATTTTTTGTACCCCTAAAAGGCTGGATGAGTAGTAGGAGGAGTTTATATCAGGCAGCACCCTCAAATCTTCAGAAGTATGAGATGAACCCCAAAAACTTGGAAAGGTGGATCTCACACGTACCAACACAGACTATCCCACCAATTAATTAATACCCAAAGGTTTTTATTGAATAGCGGAATAGAAAATATGATCAAAAAAAGTGTATGTATCTTACACGTACAGAACAACAATAGGCCCCAATTACTATTTTTTGTACCCCTAAAAGGCTGGATGAGGAGTAGGAGGAGTTTGGAACAGGCAGCACCCTCAAATCTTCAGAAGTATGAGATGAACCCCAAAAACTTGGAAAGGTGGATCTCACACGTACCAACACAGACTATCCCGCAATTTAATTGATACCCAAACGTTTTTATTGAATAGCGCAGTGGTTCTTAACCTTTTTGGAGGTACTGAACCCCACCAGTTTCATACACGCATTCACCGAACCCTTCTTAATTGGAAAAATAAAATATGTTTTTTTTCAAATTCAAACATAGGTGTATATATTATTTTAGGTATATATTTATACATAGGTGCACAAAATGAACAAAACCATTAAGAACAAAGAACAAAACCATTAAAAACATGATTTTTACACAAAAACAAAAACATAATAATGAATATTTACTGCAAATTAGTGTGACTTCTGCTGTTGTCTTTCAGAGTCCAGTTCAGAAATGCGCGGCTTTATCTTGGCAAGTGCCACTCTCATGTCATTATCATGTCTCATGTCACCTCACCCTGGCCTGCTGTAAGGGGGGATCTATATGGGGGACGGGACCGCACCTCACCCTGGCCTGCTGTAAGGGGGATCTATATGGGGGACCTGGTCCCCCATATAGATCCCCCCTTACAGCAGACCAGGGTGAGGTCCCCCATATAGATCCAAGGTCCCCCATATAGATCCCTCCTTACAGCAGGCCAGGGTGAGATAAGGTCCCGTCCCCCATATAGATCTCCCCCTTACAGCAGGACAGGGTGAGGTGAGGTCTGGACCCTGGCCTGCTGTAGGGGGATCTATATGGGGGACCCCAGAGTGACCTAACCTCACCCTGGCCTACTGTAAGGAGGGATCTATATGGGGGACCCCAGAGTGACCTAACCTCACCCTGGCCTGCTGTAGGGGGGGATCTATATGAGGGAGCTCACCTCACCCAGGCCTACTGTAAGGGGGGATCTATATGGGGGATCATGTCCCCCATATAGATCCCCCCATACAGAAGGCCAGGGTGAGTTGAGGTCCCGTCCCCCATTTAGATCTCCCCCCTTACAGCAGGCCAGGTTCCCCATAAAATAGATCCCCTTTACATAGTCTTCTCAGTGTTCTCACACAGTCATTCAGACAGTCAGTCACTAGACTAGTACAGCCAGTACTACTCCAGTCCTACCTTTTTTTCACCTGTGCCCCGACTCCCGATCACAGGCTAGGTTTTCCTCCTGCAGGCTGCAGCACCGCTGTCACCACTGGCTCTCTGGCCTCTCACCTGCCGGCTTCTTCTGCTGCTGCGGCTGCCTGGCCTGGTGGTTCTCTCCCGCGCTGCGCTGGGCGGCCGCTGCATGGGTTAGTCCCTCCCCCAGACAGTCCCTCTCCGCACGCCTGGCCTGTCTCCCCCCCCCTCACCACTCCACAGTGGGCGACGCCGGCTCCGGCTGGATCGGATTTGGCCGGGAGCCAAGCTGCACAGCCAGCAGTGAGAGTGAGCCAGGGGCAGAGAGAGCTGCGAGTGCGAGCGGAAGGACATGCCCTAAACTGGAGAAATAGTCCCTGACAGCGAAGTGGTACTAGCGGAGGGTGTGCCGAACCCTCAAGACTGACCCACCGAACCCCTGGGGTTCGATCGAACCCAGGTTAAGAATCACTGGAATAGGGGAATAGAATATATGATCAAAAAAAGTGTATGTATGTTACACGTACAGAACCACACTAGGCCCCAATTTTTATTTTTTGTACCCCTAAAAGGCTGGATGAGGAGTAGGAGGAGTTTGGATCAGTCCGCACCCTCAAATCTTCAGAAGTATGAGATGAACCCCAAAAACTTGGAAAGTTGGATCTCACACGTACCAACACAGACTATCCCGCCAATTAATTGATACCCAAAGGTTTTTATTGAATAGCGGAATAGAAAATATGATCAAAAAAAGTGTATGTATCTCACACGTACAGAACCACACTAGGCCCCAATTACTATTGTTTGTACACCTAAAGGCAGGATGAGGAGTAGGAGGAGTTTGGAACAGGCAGCACCCTCAAATCTTCAGAAGTATGAGATGAACCCCAAAAACTTGGAAAGGTGGATCTCACACATACCAACACAGACTATCCCGCAATTTAATTGATACCCAAAGGTTTTTATTGAATAGCGGAATAGAAAATATGATCAAAAAAAGTGTATGTATCTCACACGTACAGAACCACACTAGGCCCCAATTACTATTGTTTGTACACCTAAAGGCAGGATGAGGAGTAGGAGGAGTTTGGAACAGGCAGCACCCTCAAATCTTCAGAAGTATGAGATGAACCCCAAAAACTTGGAAAGGTGGATCTCACACATACCAACACAGACTATCCCGCAATTTAATTGATACCCAAAGGTTTTTATTGAATAGCGGAATAGAAAATATGATCAAAAAAAGTGTATGTATCTGACACGTACAGAACCACACTAGGCCCCAATTACTATTTTTTGTACCCCTAAAAGGCTGGATGAGGAGTAGGAGGAGTTTGGAACAGGCAGCACCCTCAAATCTTCAGAAGTATGAGATGAACCCCAAAAACTTGGAAAGGTGGATCTCACACGTACCAACACAGACTATCCCGCAATTTAATTGATACCCAAAGGTTTTTATTGAATAGCGGAATAGAAAATATGATCAAAAAAAGTGTATGTATCTCACACGTACAGAACCACACTAGGCCCCAATTACTATTTTTTGTACCCTTAAAAGGCTGGATGAGGAGTAGGAGGAGTTTGGAACAGGCAGCACCCTCAAATCTTCAGAAGTATGAGATGAACCCCAAAAACTTGGAAAGGTGGATCTCACACGTACCAACACAGACTATCCCGCAATTTAATTGATACCCAAAGGTTTTTATTGAATAGCGGAATAGAAAATATGATCAAAAAAAGTGTATGTATCTCACACGTACAGAACCACACTAGGCCCCAATTACTATTGTTTGTACCCCTAAAGGCAGGATGAGGAGTAGGAGGAGTTTGGAACAGGCAGCACCCTCAAATCTTCAGAAGTATGAGATGAACCCCAAAAACTTGGAAAGGTGGATCTCACACGTACCAACACAGACTATCCCGCAATTTAATTGATACCCAAAGGTTTTTATTGAATAGCGGAATAGAAAATATGATCAAAAAAAGTGTATGTATCTTACACGTACAGAACCACACTAGGCCCCAATTACTATTTTTTGTACCCCTAAAAGGCTGGATGAGTAGTAGGAGGAGTTTATATCAGGCAGCACCCTCAAATCTTCAGAAGTATGAGATGAACCCCAAAAACTTGGAAAGGTGGATCTCACACGTACCAACACAGACTATCCCACCAATTAATTAATACCCAAAGGTTTTTATTGAATAGCGGAATAGAAAATATGATCAAAAAAAGTGTATGTATCTTACACGTACAGAACAACAATAGGCCCCAATTACTATTTTTTGTACCCCTAAAAGGCTGGATGAGGAGTAGGAGGAGTTTGGAACAGGCAGCACCCTCAAATCTTCAGAAGTATGAGATGAACCCCAAAAACTTGGAAAGGTGGATCTCACACGTACCAACACAGACTATCCCGCAATTTAATTGATACCCAAACGTTTTTATTGAATAGCGCAGTGGTTCTTAACCTTTTTGGAGGTACTGAACCCCACCAGTTTCATACACGCATTCACCGAACCCTTCTTAATTGGAAAAATAAAATATGTTTTTTTTCAAATTCAAACATAGGTGTATATATTATTTTAGGTATATATTTATACATAGGTGCACAAAATGAACAAAACCATTAAGAACAAAGAACAAAACCATTAAAAACATGATTTTTACACAAAAACAAAAACATAATAATGAATATTTACTGCAAATTAGTGTGACTTCTGCTGTTGTCTTTCAGAGACCAGTTCAGAAATGCGCGGCTTTATCTTGGCAAGTGCCACTCTCATGTCATTATCATGTCTCATGTCACCTCACCCTGGCCTGCTGTAAGGGGGGATCTATATGGGGGACGGGACCGCACCTCACCCTGGCCTGCTGTAAGGGGGATCTATATGGGGGACCTGGTCCCCCATATAGATCCCCCCTTACAGCAGACCAGGGTGAGGTCCCCCATATAGATCCAAGGTCCCCCATATAGATCCCTCCTTACAGCAGGCCAGGGTGAGATAAGGTCCCGTCCCCCATATAGATCTCCCCCTTACAGCAGGACAGGGTGAGGTGAGGTCTGGACCCTGGCCTGCTGTAGGGGGATCTATATGGGGGACCCCAGAGTGACCTAACCTCACCCTGGCCTACTGTAAGGAGGGATCTATATGGGGGACCCCAGAGTGACCTAACCTCACCCTGGCCTGCTGTAGGGGGGGATCTATATGAGGGAGCTCACCTCACCCAGGCCTACTGTAAGGGGGGATCTATATGGGGGATCATGTCCCCCATATAGATCCCCCCATACAGAAGGCCAGGGTGAGTTGAGGTCCCGTCCCCCATTTAGATCTCCCCCCTTACAGCAGGCCAGGTTCCCCATAAAATAGATCCCCTTTACATAGTCTTCTCAGTGTTCTCACACAGTCATTCAGACAGTCAGTCACTAGACTAGTACAGCCAGTACTACTCCAGTCCTACCTTTTTTTCACCTGTGCCCCGACTCCCGATCACAGGCTAGGTTTTCCTCCTGCAGGCTGCAGCACCGCTGTCACCACTGGCTCTCTGGCCTCTCACCTGCCGGCTTCTTCTGCTGCTGCGGCTGCCTGGCCTGGTGGTTCTCTCCCGCGCTGCGCTGGGCGGCCGCTGCATGGGTTAGTCCCTCCCCCAGACAGTCCCTCTCCGCACGCCTGGCCTGTCCCCCCCCCCTCACCACTCCACAGTGGGCGACGCCGGCTCCGGCTGGATCGGATTCGGCCGGGAGCCAAGCTGCACAGCCAGCAGTGAGAGTGAGCCAGGGGCAGAGAGAGCTGCGAGTGCGAGCGGAGCGGGAGCGGAAGGACATGCCCTAAACTGGAGAAATAGTCCCTGACAGCGAAGTGGTACTAGCGGAGGGTGTGCCGAACCCTCAAGACTGACCCACCGAACCCCTGGGGTTCGATCGAACCCAGGTTAAGAATCACTGGAATAGCGGAATAGAATATATGATCAAAAAAAGTGTATGTATCTCACACGTACAGAACCACACTAGGTCCCAATTACTATTGTTAGTACCCCTAAAAGGCAGGATGAGGAGTAGGAGGAGTTTGGAACAGGCAGCACCCTCAAATCTTCAGAAGTATGAGATGAACCCCAAAAACTTGGAAAGGTGGATCTCACACGTACCAACACAGACTATCCCGCAATTTAATAGAAACCCAAAGGTTTTTATTGAATAGCGGAATAGAAAATATGATCAAAAAAAGTGTATGTATGTTACACGTACAGAACCACACTAGGCCCCAATTTTTATTTTTTGTACCCCTAAAAGGCTGGATGAGGAGTAGGAGGAGTTTGGATCAGGCCGCACCCTCAAATCTTCAGAAGTATGAGATGAACCCCAAAAACTTGGAAAGTTGGATCTCACACGTACCAACACAGACTATCCCGCCAATTAATTGATACCCAAAGGTTTTTATTGAATAGTGGAATAGAAAATATGATCAAAAAAAGTGTATGTATCTCACACGTACAGAACCACACTAGGCCCCAATTACTATTGTTTGTACACCTAAAGGCAGGATGAGGAGTAGGAGGAGTTTGGAACAGGCAGCACCCTCAAATCTTCAGAAGTATGAGATGAACCCCAAAAACTTGGAAAGGTGGATCTCACACATACCAACACAGACTATCCCGCAATTTAATTGATACCCAAAGGTTTTTATTGAATAGCGGAATAGAAAATATGATCAAAAAAAGTGTATGTATCTGACACGTACAGAACCACACTAGGCCCCAATTACTATTTTTTGTACCCCTAAAAGGCTGGATGAGGAGTAGGAGGAGTTTGGAACAGGCAGCACCCTCAAATCTTCAGAAGTATGAGATGAACCCCAAAAACTTGGAAAGGTGGATCTCACACGTACCAACACAGACTATCCCGCAATTTAATTGATACCCAAAGGTTTTTATTGAATAGCGGAATAGAAAATATGATCAAAAAAAGTGTATGTATCTCACACGTACAGAACCACACTAGGCCCCAATTACTATTTTTTGTACCCCTAAAAGGCTGGATGAGGAGTAGGAGGAGTTTATATCAGGCAGCACCCTCAAATCTTCAGAAGTATGAGATGAACCCCAAAAACTTGGAAAGGTGGATCTCACACGTACCAACACAGACTATCCCGCAATTTAATTGATAACCAAAGGTTTTTATTGAATAGCGGAATCGAAAATATGATCAAAAAAGTGTATGTATCTTACACATACAGAACCACACTAGGCCCCAAATACTATTTTTTGTACCCCTAAATGGCTGGATGAGGAGTAGGAGGAGTTTGGAACAGGCAGCACTCTCAAATCTTCAGAAGTATGAGAGGAACCCCAAAAACTTGGAAAGGTGGATCTCACACGTACCAACACAGACTATCCCGCAATTTAATTGATACCCAAAGGTTTTTATTGAATAGCCGAATAGAAAATATGATCAAAAAAAGTGTATGTATCTCACACGTACAGAACCACACTAGGTCCCAATTACTATTGTTAGAACCCCTAAAATTCAGGATGAGGAGTAGGAGGAGTTTGGAACAGGCAGCACCCTCAAATCTTCAGAAGTATGAGATGAACCCCAAAAACTTGGAAAGGTGGATCTCACACGTACCAACACAGGCTATCCCGCAATTTAATTGATACCCAAAGGTTTTTATTGAATAGCGGAATAGAAAATATGATCAAAAAAAGTGTATGTATCTCACACGTACAGAACCACACTAGGCCCCAATTACTATTGTTAGTACCCCTAAAAGGCAGGATGAGGAGTAGGAGGAGTTTGGAACAGGCAGCACCCTCAAATCTTCAGAAGTATGAGATGAACCCCAAAAACTTGGAAAGGTGGATCTCACACGTACCAACACAGGCTATCCCGCAATTTAATTGATACCCAAAGGTTTTTATTGAATAGCGGAATAGAAAATATGATCAAAAAAAGTGTATGTATCTCACACGTACAGAACCACACTAGGCCCCAATTACTATTTATTGTACCCCTAAAAGGCTGGATGAGGAGTAGGAGGAGTTTGGAACAGGCAGCACCCTCAAATCTTCAGAAGTATGAGATGAACCCCAAAAACTTGGAAAGTTGGATCTCACACGTACCAACACAGACTATCCCGCAATTTAATTGATACCCAAAGGTTTTTATTGAATAGCGGAATAGAAAATATGATCAAAAAAAGTGTATGTATGTTACACGTACAGAACCACACTAGGCCCCAATTTCTATTTTTTGTACCCCTAAAAGGCTGGATGAGGAGTAGGAGGAGTTTGGATCAGGCCGCACCCTCAAATCTTCAGAAGTATGAGATGAACCCCAAAAACTTGGAAAGTTGGATCTCACACGTACCAACACAGACTATCCCGCCAATTAATTGATACCCAAAGGTTTTTATTGAATAGCAGAATAGAAAATATGATCAAAAAAAGTGTATGTATCTGACACGTACAGAACCACACTAGGCCCCAATTACTATTTTTTGTACCCCTAAAAGGCTGGATGAGGAGTAGGAGGAGTTTGGAACAGGCAGCACCCTCAAATCTTCAGAAGTATGAGATGAACCCCAAAAACTTAGAAAAAGGTGTATCTCACACGTACCAACACAGACTATCCCGCAATTTAATTGATACCCAAAGGTTTTTATTGAATAGCGGAATAGAAAATATGATCAAAAAAAGTGTATGTATCTCACACGTACAGAACCACACTAGGCCCCAATTACTATTTTTTGTACCCTTAAAATGCTGGATGAGGAGTGGGAGGAGTTTGGAACAGGCAGCACCCTCAAATCTTCAGAAGTATGAGATGAACCCCAAAAACTTGGAAAGGTGGATCTCACACATACCAACACAGACTATCCCGCAATTTAATTGATACCCAAAGGTTTTTATTGAATAGCGGAATAGAAAATATGATCAAAAAAAGTGTATGTATCTTACACGTACAGAACCACACTAGTCCCCAATTACTATTTTTTGTACCCCTAAAAGGCTGGATGAGGAGTAGGAGGAGTTTATATCAGGCAGCACCCTCAAATCTTCAGAAGTATGAGATGAACCCCAAAAACTTGGAAAGGTGGATCTCACACGTACCAACACAGACTATCCCACCAATTAATTGATACCCAAAGGTTTTTATTGAATAGCGGAATAGAAAATATGATCAAAAAAAGTGTATGTATCTCACACGTACAGAACCACACTAGGCCCCAATTACTATTTTTTGTACCCCTAAAAGGCTGGATGAGGAGTAGGAGGAGTTTGGAACAGGCAGCACCCTCAAATCTTCAGAAGTATGAGATGAACCCCAAAAACTTGGAAAGGTGGATCTCACACATACCAACACAGACTATCCCGCAATTTAATTGATACCCAAAGGTTTTTATTGAATAGCGGAATAGAAAATATGATCAAAAAAAGTGTATGTATCTCACACGTACAGAACCACACTAGGCCCCAATTACTATTTTTTGTACCCCTAAAAGGCTGGATGAGGAGTAGGAGGAGTTTGGAACAGGCAGCACCCTCAAATCTTCAGAAGTATGAGATGAACCCCAAAAACTTGGAAAGGTTAATCTCACACGTACCAAGACAGACTATCCCGCAATTTAATTGATACCCAAAGGTTTTTATTGAATAGCGGAATAGAAAATATGATCAAAAAAGTGTATGTATCTTACACATACAGAACCACACTAGGCCCCAAATACTATTTTTTGTACCCCTAAAATGCTAGATGAGGAGTAGGAGGAGTTTGGAACAGGCAGCACTCTCAAATCTTCAGAAGTATGAGATGAACCCCAAAAACTTGGAAAGTTGGATCTCACACGTACCAACACAGACTATCCCGCAATTTAATTGATAACCAAAGGTTTTTATTGAATAGCGGAATCGAAAATATGATCAAAAAAGTATATGTATCTTACACATACAGAACCACACTAGGCCCCAAATACTATTTTTTGTACCCCTAAATGGCTGGATGAGGAGTAGGAGGAGTTTGGAACAGGCAGCACTCTCAAATCTTCAGAAGTATGAGATGAACCCCAAAAACTTGGAAAGGTGGATCTCACACGTACCAACACAGACTATCCCGCAATTTAATTGATACCCAAAGGTTTTTATTGAATAGCCGAATAGAAAATATGATCAAAAAAAGTGTATGTATCTCACACGTACAGAACCACACTAGGTCCCAATTACTATTGTTAGAACCCCTAAAATTCAGGATGAGGAGTAGGAGGAGTTTGGAACAGGCAGCACCCTCAAATCTTCAGAAGTATGAGATGAACCCCAAAAACTTGGAAAGGTGGATCTTACACGTACCAACACAGGCTATCCCGCAATTTAATTGATACCCAAAGGTTTTTATTGAATAGCGGAATAGAAAATATGATCAAAAAAAGTGTATGTATCTCACACGTACAGAACCACACTAGGCCCCAATTACTATTGTTAGTACCCCTAAAAGGCAGGATGAGGAGTAGGAGGAGTTTGGAACAGGCAGCATCCTCAAATCTTCAGAAGTATGAGATGAACCCCAAAAACTTGGAAAGGTGGATCTCACACGTACCAACACAGGCTATCCCGCAATTTAATTGATACCCAAAGGTTTTTATTGAATAGCGGAATAGAAAATATGATCAAAAAAAGTGTATGTATCTCACACGTACAGAACCACACTAGGCCCCAATTACTATTTATTGTACCCCTAAAAGGCTGGATGAGGAGTAGGAGGAGTTTGGAACAGGCAGCACCCTCAAATCTTCAGAAGTATGAGATGAACCCCAAAAACTTGGAAAGTTGGATCTCACACGTACCAACACAGACTATCCCGCAATTTAATTGATACCCAAAGGTTTTTATTGAATAGCGGAATAGAAAATATGATCAAAAAAAGTGTATGTATGTTACACGTACAGAACCACACTAGGCCCCAATTTCTATTTTTTGTACCCCTAAAAGGCTGGATGAGGAGTAGAAGGAGTTTGGATCAGGCCGCACCCTCAAATCTTCAGAAGTATGAGATGAACCCCAAAAACTTGGAAAGTTGGATCTCACACGTACCAACACAGACTATCCCGCCAATTAATTGATACCCAAAGGTTTTTATTGAATAGCAGAATAGAAAATATGATCAAAAAAAGTGTATGTATCTGACACGTACAGAACCACACTAGGCCCCAATTACTATTTTTTGTACCCCTAAAAGGCTGGATGAGGAGTAGGAGGAGTTTGGAACAGGCAGCACCCTCAAATCTTCAGAAGTATGAGATGAACCCCAAAAACTTAGAAAAAGGTGTATCTCACACGTACCAACACAGACTATCCCGCAATTTAATTGATACCCAAAGGTTTTTATTGAATAGCGGAATAGAAAATATGATCAAAAAAAGTGTATGTATCTCACACGTACAGAACCACACTAGGCCCCAATTACTATTTTTTGTACCCTTAAAATGCTGGATGAGGAGTGGGAGGAGTTTGGAACAGGCAGCACCCTCAAATCTTCAGAAGTATGAGATGAACCTCAAAAACTTGGAAAGGTGGATCTCACACATACCAACACAGACTATCCCGCAATTTAATTGATACCCAAAGGTTTTTATTGAATAGCGGAATAGAAAATATGATCAAAAAAAGTGTATGTATCTTACACGTACAGAACCACACTAGGCCCCAATTACTATTTTTTGTACCCCTAAAAGGCTGGATGAGGAGTAGGAGGAGTTTATATCAGGCAGCACCCTCAAATCTTCAGAAGTATGAGATGAACCCCAAAAACTTGGAAAGGTGGATCTCACACGTACCAACACAGACTATCCCACCAATTAATTGATACCCAAAGGTTTTTATTGAATAGCGGAATAGAAAATATGATCAAAAAAAGTGTATGTATCTCACACGTACAGAACCACACTAGGCCCCAATTACTATTTTTTGTACCCCTAAAAGGCTGGATGAGGAGTAGGAGGAGTTTGGAACAGGCAGCACCCTCAAATCTTCAGAAGTATGAGATGAACCCCAAAAACTTGGAAAGGTGGATCTCACACATACCAACACAGACTATCCCGCAATTTAATTGATACCCAAAGGTTTTTATTGAATAGCGGAATAGAAAATATGATCAAAAAAAGTGTATGTATCTCACACGTACAGAACCACACTAGGCCCCAATTACTATTTTTTGTACCCCTAAAAGGCTGGATGAGGAGTAGGAGGAGTTTGGAACAGGCAGCACCCTCAAATCTTCAGAAGTATGAGATGAACCCCAAAAACTTGGAAAGGTTAATCTCACACGTACCAAGACAGACTATCCCGCAATTTAATTGATACCCAAAGGTTTTTATTGAATAGCGGAATAGAAAATATGATCAAAAAAGTGTATGTATCTTACACATACAGAACCACACTAGGCCCCAAATACTATTTTTTGTACCCCTAAAATGCTAGATGAGGAGTAGGAGGAGTTTGGAACAGGCAGCACTCTCAAATCTTCAGAAGTATGAGATGAACCCCAAAAACTTGGAAAGTTGGATCTCACACGTACCAACACAGACTATCCTGCAATTTAATTGATACCCAAAGGTTTTTATTGAATAGCGGAATAGAAAATATGATCAAAAAAAGTGTATGTATCTCACACGTACAGAACCACACTAGGCCCCAATTACTATTTTTTGTACCCCTAAAAAGCTGGATGAGGAGTAGGAGGAGTTTGGAACAGGCAGCACCCTCAAATCTTCAGAAGTATAAGATGAACCCCAAAAACTTGGAAAGGTGGATCTCACACGTACCAACACAGACTATCCCGCAATTTAATTGATACCCAAAGGTTTTTATTGAATAGCGGAATAGAAAATATGATCAAAAAAGTGTATGTATTTTACACATACAGAACCACACTAGGCCCCAAATACTATTTTTTGTACCCCTAAAAGGCTGGATGAGGAGTAGGAGGAGTTTATATCAGGCAGCACCCTCAAATCTTCAGAAGTATGAGATGAACCCCAAAAACTTGGAAAGGTGGATCTCACACGTACCAACACAGACTATCCCACCAATTAATTAATACCCAAAGGTTTTTATTGAATAGCGGAATAGAAAATATGATCAAAAAAAGTGTATGTATCTTACACGTACAGAACAACAATAGGCCCCAATTACTATTTTTTGTACCCCTAAAAGGCTGAATGAGGAGTAGGAGGAGTTTGGAACAGGCAGCACCCTCAAATCTTCAGAAGTATGAGATGAACCCCAAAAACTTGGAAAGGTGGATCTCACACGTACCAACACAGACTATCCCGCAATTTAATTGATACCCAAAGGTTTTTATTGAATAGCGGAATAGAATATATGATCAAAAAAAGTGTATGTATCTCACACGTACAGAACCACACTAGGTCCCAATTACTATTGTTAGTACCCCTAAAAGGCAGGATGAGGAGTAGGAGGAGTTTGGAACAGGCAGCACCCTCAAATCTTCAGAAGTATGAGATGAACCCCAAAAACTTGGAAAGGTGGATCTCACACGTACCAACACAGGCTATCCCGCAATTTAATTGATACCCAAAGGTTTTTATTGAATAGCGGAATAGAAAATATGATCAAAAAAAGTGTATGTATCTCACACGTACAGAACCACACCAGGCCCCAATTACTATTGTTAGTACCCCTAAAAGGCAGGATGAGGAGTAGGAGGAGTTTGGAACAGGCAGCACCCTCAAATCTTCAGAAGTATGAGATGAACCCCAAAAACTTGGAAAGGTGGATCTCACACGTACCAACACAGGCTATCCCGCAATTTAATTGATACACAAAGGTTTTTATTGAATAGCGGAATAGAAAATATGATCAAAAAAAGTGTATGTATCTCACACGTACAGAACCACACTAGGCCCCAATTACTATTTATTGTACCCCTAAAAGGCTGGATGAGGAGTAGGAGGAGTTTGGAACAGGCAGCACCCTCAAATCTTCAGAAGTATGAGATGAACCCCAAAAACTTGGAAAGGTGGATCTCACACGTACCAACACAGACTATCCCGCAATTTAATTGATACCCAAAGGTTTTTATTGAATAGCGGAATAGAAAATATGATCAAAAAAAGTGTATGTATCTCACACGTACAGAACCACACTAGGCCCCAATTACTATTGTTTGTACCCCTAAAGGCAGGATGAGGAGTAGGAGGAGTTTGGAACAGGCAGCACCCTCAAATCTTCAGAAGTATGAGATGAACCCCAAAAACTTGGAAAGGTGGATCTCACACGTACCAACACAGACTATCCCGCAATTTAATTGATACCCAAAGGTTTTTATTGAATAGCGGAATAGAAAATATGATCAAAAAAAGTGTATGTATCTTACACGTACAGAACCACACTAGGCCCCAATTACTATTTTTTGTACCCCTAAAAGGCTGGATGAGTAGTAGGAGGAGTTTATATCAGGCAGCACCCTCAAATCTTCAGAAGTATGAGATGAACCCCAAAAACTTGGAAAGGTGGATCTCACACGTACCAACACAGACTATCCCACCAATTAATTAATACCCAAAGGTTTTTATTGAATAGCGGAATAGAAAATATGATCAAAAAAAGTGTATGTATCTTACACGTACAGAACAACAATAGGCCCCAATTACTATTTTTTGTACCCCTAAAAGGCTGGATGAGGAGTAGGAGGAGTTTGGAACAGGCAGCACCCTCAAATCTTCAGAAGTATGAGATGAACCCCAAAAACTTGGAAAGGTGGATCTCACACGTACCAACACAGACTATCCCGCAATTTAATTGATACCCAAACGTTTTTATTGAATAGCGCAGTGGTTCTTAACCTTTTTGGAGGTACTGAACCCCACCAGTTTCATACACGCATTCACCGAACCCTTCTTTATTGGAAAAATAAAATATGTTTTTTTTCAAATTCAAACATAGGTGTATATATTATTTTAGGTATATATTTATACATAGGTGCACAAAATGAACAAAACCATTAAGAACAAAGAACAAAACCATTAAAAACATGATTTTTACACAAAAACAAAAACATAATAATGAATATTTACTGCAAATTAGTGTGACTTCTGCTGTTGTCTTTCAGAGACCAGTTCAGAAATGCGCGGCTTTATCTTGGCAAGTGCCACTCTCATGTCATTATCATGTCTCATGTCACCTCACCCTGGCCTGCTGTAAGGGGGGATCTATATGGGGGACGGGACCGCACCTCACCCTGGCCTGCTGTAAGGGGGATCTATATGGGGGACCTGGTCCCCCATATAGATCCCCCCTTACAGCAGACCAGGGTGAGGTCCCCCATATAGATCCAAGGTCCCCCATATAGATCCCTCCTTACAGCAGGCCAGGGTGAGATAAGGTCCCGTCCCCCATATAGATCTCCCCCTTACAGCAGGACAGGGTGAGGTGAGGTCTGGACCCTGGCCTGCTGTAGGGGGATCTATATGGGGGACCCCAGAGTGACCTAACCTCACCCTGGCCTACTGTAAGGAGGGATCTATATGGGGGACCCCAGAGTGACCTAACCTCACCCTGGCCTGCTGTAGGGGGGGATCTATATGAGGGAGCTCACCTCACCCAGGCCTACTGTAAGGGGGGATCTATATGGGGGATCATGTCCCCCATATAGATCCCCCCATACAGAAGGCCAGGGTGAGTTGAGGTCCCGTCCCCCATTTAGATCTCCCCCCTTACAGCAGGCCAGGTTCCCCATAAAATAGATCCCCTTTACATAGTCTTCTCAGTGTTCTCACACAGTCATTCAGACAGTCAGTCACTAGACTAGTACAGCCAGTACTACTCCAGTCCTACCTTTTTTTCACCTGTGCCCCGACTCCCGATCACAGGCTAGGTTTTCCTCCTGCAGGCTGCAGCACCGCTGTCACCACTGGCTCTCTGGCCTCTCACCTGCCGGCTTCTTCTGCTGCTGCGGCTGCCTGGCCTGGTGGTTCTCTCCCGCGCTGCGCTGGGCGGCCGCTGCATGGGTTAGTCCCTCCCCCAGACAGTCCCTCTCCGCACGCCTGGCCTGTCTCCCCCCCCTCACCACTCCACAGTGGGCGACGCCGGCTCCGGCTGGATCGGATTTGGCCGGGAGCCAAGCTGCACAGCCAGCAGTGAGAGTGAGCAAGGGGCAGAGAGAGCTGCGAGTGCGAGCGGAGCGGGAGCGGAAGGACATGCCCTAAACTGGAGAAATAGTCCCTGACAGCGAAGTGGTACTAGCGGAGGGTGTGCCGAACCCTCAAGACTGACCCACCGAACCCCTGGGGTTCGATCGAACCCAGGTTAAGAATCACTGGAATAGCGGAATAGAATATATGATCAAAAAAAGTGTATGTATCTCACACGTACAGAACCACACTAGGTCCCAATTACTATTGTTAGTACCCCTAAAAGGCAGGATGAGGAGTAGGAGGAGTTTGGAACAGGCAGCACCCTCAAATCTTCAGAAGTATGAGATGAACCCCAAAAACTTGGAAAGGTGGATCTCACACGTACCAACACAGACTATCCCGCAATTTAATAGAAACCCAAAGGTTTTTATTGAATAGCGGAATAGAAAATATGATCAAAAAAAGTGTATGTATGTTACACGTACAGAACCACACTAGGCCCCAATTTTTATTTTTTGTACCCCTAAAAGGCTGGATGAGGAGTAGGAGGAGTTTGGATCAGGCCGCACCCTCAAATCTTCAGAAGTATGAGATGAACCCCAAAAACTTGGAAAGTTGGATCTCACACGTACCAACACAGACTATCCCGCAATTTAATTGATACCCAAAGGTTTTTATTGAATAGCGGAATAGAAAATATGATCAAAAAAAGTGTATGTATCTTACACGTACAGAACCACACTAGGCCCCAATTACTATTTTTTGTACCCCTAAAAGACTGGATGAGGAGTAGGAGGAGTTTATATCAGGCAGCACCCTCAAATCTTCAGAAGTATGAGATGAACCCCAAAAACTTGGAAAGGTGGATCTCACACGTACCAACACAGACTATCCCACCAATTAATTAATACCCAAAGGTTTTTATTGAATAGCGGAATAGAAAATATGATCAAAAAAAGTGTATGTATCTTACACGTACAGAACAACAATAGGCTCCAATTACTATTTTTTGTACCCCTAAAAGGCTGGATGAGGAGTAGGAGGAGTTTGGAACAGGCAGCACCCTCAAATCTTCAGAAGTATGATATGAACCCCAAAAACTTGGAAAGGTGGATCTCACACGTACCAACACAGACTATCCCGCAATTTAATTGATACCCAAAGGTTTTTATTGAATAGCGGAATAGAATATATGATCAAAAAAAGTGTATGTATCTCACACGTACAGAACCACACTAGGTCCCAATTACTATTGTTAGTACCCCTAAAAGGCAGGATGAGGAGTAGGAGGAGTTTGGAACAGGCAGCACCCTCAAATCTTCAGAAGTATGAGATGAACCCCAAAAACTTGGAAAGGTGGATCTCACACGTACCAACACAGACTATCCCGCAATTTAATAGAAACCCAAAGGTTTTTATTGAATAGCGGAATAGAAAATATGATCAAAAAAAGTGTATGTATGTTACACGTACAGAACCACACTAGGCCCCAATTTTTATTTTTTGTACCCCTAAAAGGCTGGATGAGGAGTAGGAGGAGTTTGGATCCGGCCGCACCCTCAAATCTTCAGAAGTATGAGATGAACCCCAAAAACTTGGAAAGTTGGATCTCACACGTACCAACACAGACTATCCCGCCAATTAATTGATACCCAAAGGTTTTTATTGAATAGCGGAATAGAAAATATGATCAAAAAAAGTGTATGTATCTCACACGTACAGAACCACACTAGGCCCCAATTACTATTGTTTGTACACCTAAAGGCAGGATGAGGAGTAGGAGGAGTTTGGAACAGGCAGCACCCTCAAATCTTCAGAAGTATGAGATGAACCCCAAAAACTTGGAAAGGTGGATCTCACACGTACCAACACAGGCTATCCCGCAATTTAATTGATACCCAAAGGTTTTTATTGAATAGCGGAATAGAAAATATGATCAAAAAAAGTGTATGTATCTCACACGTACAGAACCACACTAGGCCCCAATTACTATTGTTAGTACCCCTAAAAGGCAGGATGAGGAGTAGGAGGAGTTTGGAACAGGTAGCACCCTCAAATCTTCAGAAGTATGAGATGAACCCCAAAAACTTGGAAAGGTGGATCTCACACGTACCAACACAGGCTATCCCGCAATTTAATTGATACCCAAAGGTTTTTATTGAATAGCGGAATAGAAAATATGATCAAAAAAGTGTATGTATCTCACACGTACAGAACCACACTAGGCCCCAATTACTATTTTTTGTACCCCTAAAAGGCTGGATGAGGAGTAGGAGGAGTTTGGAACAGGCAGCACCCTCAAATCTTCAGAAGTATGAGATGAACCCCAAAAACTTGGAAAGGTGGATCTCACACGTACCAACACAGACTATCCCGCAATTTAATAGAAACCCAAAGGTTTTTATTGAATAGCGGAATAGAAAATATGATCAAAAAAAGTGTATGTATGTTACACGTACAGAACCACACTAGGCCCCAATTTTTATTTTTTGTACCCCTAAAAGGCTGGATGAGGAGTAGGAGGAGTTTGGATCAGGCCGCACCCTCAAATCTTCAGAAGTATGAGATGAACCCCAAAAACTTGGAAAGTTGGATCTCACACGTACCAACACAGACTATCCCGCCAATTAATTGATACCCAAAGGTTTTTATTGAATAGCGGAATAGAAAATATGATCAAAAAAAGTGTATGTATCTCACACGTACAGAACCACACTAGGCCCCAATTACTATTGTTTGTACACCTAAAGGCAGGATGAGGAATAGGAGGAGTTTGGAACAGGCAGCACCCTCAAATCTTCAGAAGTATGAGATGAACCCCAAAAACTTGGAAAGGTGGATCTCACACATACCAACACAGACTATCCCGCAATTTAATTGATACCCAAAGGTTTTTATTGAATAGCGGAATAGAAAATATGATCAAAAAAAGTGTATGTATCTGACACGTACAGAACCACACTAGGCCCCAATTACTATTTTTTGTACCCCTAAAAGGCTGGATGAGGAGTAGGAGGAGTTTGGAACAGGCAGCACCCTCAAATCTTCAGAAGTATGAGATGAACCCCAAAAACTTGGAAAGGTGGATCTCACACGTACCAACACAGACTATCCCGCAATTTAATTGATACCCAAAGGTTTTTATTGAATAGCGGAATAGAAAATATGATCAAAAAAAGTGTATGTATCTCACACGTACAGAACCACACTAGGCCCCAATTACTATTTTTTGTACCCCTAAAAGGCTGGATGAGGAGTAGGAGGAGTTTGGAACAGGCAGCACCCTCAAATCTTCAGAAGTATGAGATGAACCCCAAAAACTTGGAAAGGTGGATCTCACACGTACCAACACAGACTATCCCGCAATTTAATAGAAACCCAAAGGTATTTATTGAATAGCGGAATAGAAAATATGATCAAAAAAAGTGTATGTATGTTACACGTACAGAACCACACTAGGCCCCAATTTTTATTTTTTGTACCCCTAAAAGGCTGGATGAGGAGTAGGAGGAGTTTGGATCAGGCCGCACCCTCAAATCTTCAGAAGTATGAGATGAACCCCAAAAACTTGGAAAGTTGGATCTCACACGTACCAACACAGACTATCCCGCCAATTAATTGATACCCAAAGGTTTTTATTGAATAGCGGAATAGAAAATATGATCAAAAAAAGTGTATGTATCTCACACGTACAGAACCACACTAGGCCCCAATTACTATTGTTTGTACACCTAAAGGCAGGATGAGGAGTAGGAGGAGTTTGGAACAGGCAGCACCCTCAAATCTTCAGAAGTATGAGATGAACCCCAAAAACTTGGAAAGGTGGATCTCACACATACCAACACAGACTATCCCGCAATTTAATTGATACCCAAAGGTTTTTATTGAATAGCGGAATAGAAAATATGATCAAAAAAAGTGTATGTATCTGACACGTACAGAACCACACTAGGCCCCAATTACTATTTTTTGTACCCCTAAAAGGCTGGATGAGGAGTAGGAGGAGTTTGGAACAGGCAGCACCCTCAAATCTTCAGAAGTATGAGATGAACCCCAAAAACTTGGAAAGGTGGATCTCACACGTACCAACACAGACTATCCCGCAATTTAATAGAAACCCAAAGGTATTTATTGAATAGCGGAATAGAAAATATGATCAAAAAAAGTGTATGTATGTTTCACGTACAGAACCACACTAGGCCCCAATTTTTATTTTTTGTACCCCTAAAAGGCTGGATGAGGAGTAGGAGGAGTTTGGATCAGGCCGCACCCTCAAATCTTCAGAAGTATGAGATGAACCCCAAAAACTTGGAAAGTTGGATCTCACACGTACCAACACAGACTATCCCGCCAATTAATTGATACCCAAAGGTTTTTATTGAATAGCGGAATAGAAAATATGATCAAAAAAAGTGTATGTATCTCACACGTACAGAACCACACCAGGCCCCAATTACTATTGTTAGTACCCCTAAAAGGCAGGATGAGGAGTAGGAGGAGTTTGTAACAGGCAGCACCCTCAAATCTTCAGAAGTATGAGATGAACCCCAAAAACTTGGAAAGGTGGATCTCACACGTACCAACACAGGCTATCCCGCAATTTAATTGATACCCAAAGGTTTTTATTGAATAGCGGAATAGAAAATATGATCAAAAAAGTGTATGTATCTCACACGTACAGAACCACACTAGGCCCCAATTACTATTTTTTGTACCCCTAAAAGGCTGGATAAGGAGTAGGAGGAGTTTGGAACAGGCAGCACCCTCAAATCTTCAGAAGTATGAGATGAACCCCAAAAACTTGGAAAGGTGGATCTCACACGTACCAACACAGACTATCCCGCAATTTAATAGAAACCCAAAGGTTTTTATTGAATAGCGGAATAGAAAATATGATCAAAAAAAGTGTATGTATGTTACACGTACAGAACCACACTAGGCCCCAATTTTTATTTTTTGTACCCCTAAAAGGCTGGATGAGGAGTAGGAGGAGTTTGGATAAGGCCGCACCCTCAAATCTTCAGAAGTATGAGATGAACCCCAAAAACTTGGAAAGTTGGATCTCACACGTACCAACACAGACTATCCCGCCAATTAATTGATACCCAAAGGTTTTTATTGAATAGCGGAATAGAAAATATGATCAAAAAAAGTGTATGTATCTCACACGTACAGAACCACACTAGGCCCCAATTACTATTGTTTGTACACCTAAAGGCAGGATGAGGAGTAGGAGGAGTTTGGAACAGGCAGCACCCTCAAATCTTCAGAAGTATGAGATGAACCCCAAAAACTTGGAAAGGTGGATCTCACACATACCAACACAGACTATCCCGCAATTTAATTGATACCCAAAGGTTTTTATTGAATAGCGGAATCGAAAATATGATCAAAAAAAGTGTATGTATCTGACACGTACAGAACCACACTAGGCCCCAATTACTATTTTTTGTACCCCTAAAAGGCTGGATGAGGAGTAGGAGGAGTTTGGAACAGGCAGCACCCTCAAATCTTCAGAAGTATGAGATGAACCCCAAAAACTTGGAAAGGTGGATCTCACACGTACCAACACAGACTATCCCGCCAATTAATTGATATCCAAAGGTTTTTATTGAATAGCGGAATAGAAAATATGATCAAAAAAGTGTATGTATCTCACACGTACAGAACCACACTAGGCCCCAATTACTATTTTTTGTACCCCTAAAAGGCTGGATAAGGAGTAGGAGGAGTTTGGAACAGGCAGCACCCTCAAATCTTCAGAAGTATGAGATGAACCCCAAAAACTTGGAAAGGTGGATCTCACACGTACCAACACAGACTATCCCGCAATTTAATAGAAACCCAAAGGTTTTTATTGAATAGCGGAATAGAAAATATGATCAAAAAAAGTGTATGTATGTTACACGTACAGAACCACACTAGGCCCCAATTTTTATTTTTTGTACCCCTAAAAGGCTGGATGAGGAGTAGGAGGAGTTTGGATAAGGCCGCACCCTCAAATCTTCAGAAGTATGAGATGAACCCCAAAAACTTGGAAAGTTGGATCTCACACGTACCAACACAGACTATCCCGCCAATTAATTGATACCCAAAGGTTTTTATTGAATAGCGGAATAGAAAATATGATCAAAAAAAGTGTATGTATCTCACACGTACAGAACCACACTAGGCCCCAATTACTATTGTTTGTACACCTAAAGGCAGGATGAGGAGTAGGAGGAGTTTGGAACAGGCAGCACCCTCAAATCTTCAGAAGTATGAGATGAACCCCAAAAACTTGGAAAGGTGGATCTCACACATACCAACACAGACTATCCCGCAATTTAATTGATACCCAAAGGTTTTTATTGAATAGCGGAATCGAAAATATGATCAAAAAAAGTGTATGTATCTGACACGTACAGAACCACACTAGGCCCCAATTACTATTTTTTGTACCCCTAAAAGGCTGGATGAGGAGTAGGAGGAGTTTGGAACAGGCAGCACCCTCAAATCTTCAGAAGTATGAGATGAACCCCAAAAACTTGGAAAGGTGGATCTCACACGTACCAACACAGACTATCCCGCCAATTAATTGATATCCAAAGGTTTTTATTGAATAGCGGAATAGAAAATATGATCAAAAAAAGTGTATGTATCTCACACGTACAGAACCACACTAGGCCCCAATTACTATTTTTTGTACCCCTAAAAGGCTGGATGAGGAGTAGGAGGAGTTTGGAACAGGCAGCACCCTCAAATCTTCAGAAGTATGAGATGAACCCCAAAAACTTGGAAAGATGGATCTCACACGTACCAACACAGGCTATCCCGCAATTTAATTGATACCCAAAGGTTTTTATTGAATAGCGGAATAGAAAATATGATCAAAAAAGTGTATGTATCTCACACGTACAGAACCACACTAGGCCCCAATTACTATTGTTAGTACCCCTAAAAGGCAGGATGAGGAGTAGGAGGAGTTTGGAACAGGCAGCACCCTCAAATCTTCAGAAGTATGAGATGAACCCCAAAAACTTGGAAAGGTGGATCTCACACGTACCAACACAGGCTATCCCGCAATTTAATTGATACCCAAAGGTTTTTATTGAATAGCGGAATAGAAAATATGATCAAAAAAATTGTATGTATCTCACACGTACAGAACCACACTAGGCCCCAATTACTATTGTTAGTACCCCTAAAAGGCAGGATGAGGAGTAGGAGGAGTTTGGAACAGGCAGCACCCTCAAATCTTCAGAAGTATGAGATGAACCCCAAAAACTTGGAAAGGTGGATCTCACACGTACCAACACAGGCTATCCCGCAATTTAATTGATACCCAAAGGTTTTTATTGAATAGCGGAATAGAAAATATGATCAAAAAAAGTGTATGTATCTCACATGTACAGAACCACACTAGGCCCCAATTACTATTTATTGTACCCCTAAAAGGCTGGATGAGGAGTAGGAGGAGTTTGGAACAGGCAGCACCCTCAAATCTTCAGAAGTATGAGATGAACCCCAAAAACTTGGAAAGTTGGATCTCACACGTACCAACACAGACTATCCCGCAATTTAATTGATACCCAAAGGTTTTTATTGAATAGCGGAATAGAAAATATGATCAAAAAAAGTGTATGTATCTCACATGTACAGAACCACACTAGGCCCCAATTACTATTTATTGTACCCCTAAAAGGCTGGATGAGGAGTAGGAGGAGTTTGGAACAGGCAGCACCCTCAAATCTTCAGAAGTATGAGATGAACCCCAAAAACTTAGAAAAAGGTGTATCTCACATGTACCAACACAGACTATCCCGCAATTTAATTGATACCCAAAGGTTTTTATTGAATAGCGGAATAGAAAATAAGATCAAAAAAAGTGTATGTATGTTACACGTACAGAACCACACTAGGCCCCAATTTCTATTTTTTGTACCCCTAAAAGGCTGGATGAGGAGTAGGAGGAGTTTGGATCAGGCCGCACCCTCAAATCTTCAGAAGTATGAGATGAACCCCAAAAACTTGGAAAGTTGGATCTCACACGTACCAACACAGACTATCCCGCAATTTAATTGATACCCAAAGGTTTTTATTGAATAGCGGAATAGAAAATATGATCAAAAAAAGTGTATGTATCTCACATGTACAGAACCACACTAGGCCCCAATTACTATTTATTGTACCCCTAAAAGGCTGGATGAGGAGTAGGAGGAGTTTGGAACAGGCAGCACCCTCAAATCTTCAGAAGTATGAGATGAACCCCAAAAACTTAGAAAAAGGTGTATCTCACATGTACCAACACAGACTATCCCGCAATTTAATTGATACCCAAAGGTTTTTATTGAATAGCGGAATAGAAAATATGATCAAAAAAAGTGTATGTATCTCACACGTACAGAACCACACTAGGCCCCAATTACTATTTTTTGTACCCTTAAAATGCTGGATGAGGAGTGGGAGGAGTTTGGAACAGGCAGCACCCTCAAATCTTCAGAAGTATGAGATGAACCCCAAAAACTTGGAAAGGTGGATCTCACACATACCAACACAGACTATCCGGCAATTTAATTGATACCCAAAGGTTTTTATTGAATAGCGGAATAGAAAATATGATCAAAAAAAGTGTATGTATCTTACACGTACAGAACCACACTAGGCCCCAATTACTATTTTTTGTACCCCTAAAAGGCTGGATGAGGAGTAGGAGGAGTTTATATCAGGCAGCACCCTCAAATCTTCAGAAGTATGAGATGAACCCCAAAAACTTGGAAAGGTGGATCTCACACGTACCAACACAGACTATCCCACCAATTAATTGATACCCAAAGGTTTTTATTGAATAGCGGAATAAAAAATATGATCAAAAAAAGTGTATGTATCTCACACGTACAGAACCACACTAGGCCCCAATTACTATTTTTTGTACCCCTAAAAGGCTGGATGAGGAGTAGGAGGAGTTTGGAACAGGCAGCACCCTCAAATCTTCAGAAGTATGAGATGAACCCCAAAAACTTGGAAAGGTGGATCTCACACATACCAACACAGACTATCCCGCAATTTAATTGATACCCAAAGGTTTTTATTGAATAGCGGAATAGAAAATATGATCAAAAAAAGTGTATGTATCTCACACGTACAGAACCACACTAGGCCCCAATTACTATTTTTTGTACCCCTAAAAGGCTGGATGAGGAGTAGGAGGAGTTTGGAACAGGCAGCACCCTCAAATCTTCAGAAGTATGAGATGAACCCCAAAAACTTGGAAAGGTTAATCTCACACGTACCAAGACAGACTATCCCGCAATTTAATTGATACCCAAAGGTTTTTATTGAATAGCGGAATAGAAAATATGATCAAAAAAGTGTATGTATCTTACACATACAGAACCACACTAGGCCCCAAATACTATTTTTTGTACCCCTAAAATGCTAGATGAGGAGTAGGAGGAGTTTGAGACAGGCAGCACTCTCAAATCTTCAGAAGTATGAGATGAACCCCAAAAACTTGGAAAGTTGGATCTCACACGTACCAACACAGACTATCCCGCAATTTAATTGATACCCAAAGGTTTTTATTGAATAGCGGAATAGAAAATATGATCAAAAAAAGTGTATGTATCTCACACGTACAGAACCACACTAGGCCCCAATTACTATTGTTTGTACCCCTAAATGGCTGGATGAGGAGTAGGAGGAGTTTGGAACAGGCAGCACTCTCAAATCTTCAGAAGTATGAGATGAACCCCAAAAACTTGGAAAGTTGGATCTCACACGTACCAACACAGACTATCCCGCCAATTAATTGATACCCAAAGGTATTTATTGAATAGCAGAATAGAAAATATGATCAAAAAAAGTGTATGTATCTGACACGTACAGAACCACACTAGGCCCCAATTACTATTTTTTGTACCCCTAAAAGGCTGGATGAGGAGTAGGAGGAGTTTGGAACAGGCAGCACCCTCAAATCTTCAGAAGTATGAGATGAACCCCAAAATCTTAGAAAAAGGTGTATCTCACACGTACCAACACAGACTATCCCGCAATTAAATTGATACCCAAAGGTTTTTATTGAATAGCGGAATAGAAAATATGATCAAAAAAAGTGTATGTATCTCACACGTACAGAACCACACTAGGCCCCAATTACTATTTTTTGTACCCCTAAAAGGCTGGATGAGGAGTAGGAGGAGTTTGGAACAGGCAGCACCCTCAAATCTTCAGAAGTATGAGATGAACCCCAAAAACTTGGAAAGGTGGATCTCACACATACCAACACAGACTATCCCGCAATTTAATTGATACCCAAAGGTTTTTATTGAATAGCGGAATCGAAAATATGATCAAAAAAAGTGTATGTATCTGACACGTACAGAACCACACTAGGCCCCAATTACTATTTTTTGTACCCCTAAAAGGCTGGATGAGGAGTAGGAGGAGTTTGGAACAGGCAGCACCCTCAAATCTTCAGAAGTATGAGATGAACCCCAAAAACTTGGAAAGGTGGATCTCACACGTACCAACACAGACTATCCCGCCAATTAATTGATACCCAAAGGTTTTTATTGAATAGCGGAATAGAAAATATGATCAAAAAAAGTGTATGTATCTCACACGTACAGAACCACACTAGGCCCCAATTACTATTTTTTGTACCCCTAAAAGGCTGGATGAGGAGTAGGAGGAGTTTGGAACAGGCAGCACCCTCAAATCTTCAGAAGTATGAGATGAACCCCAAAAACTTGGAAAGGTGGATCTCACACGTACCAACACAGACTATCCCGCAATTTAATTGATAACCAAAGGTTTTTATTGAATAGCGGAATAGAAAATATGATCAAAAAAAGTGTATGTATCTCACACGTACAGAACCACACTAGGCCCTAATTACTATTTTTTGTACCCCTAAAAGGCTGGATGAGGAGTAGGAGGAGTTTAGAACAGGCAGCACCCTCAAATCTTCAGAAGTATGAGATGAACCCCAAAAACTTGGAAAGGTGGATCTCACACGTACCAACACAGACTATCCCGCAATTTAATTGATAACCAAAGGTTTTTATTGAATAGCCGAATAGAAAATATGATCAAAAAAAGTGTATGTATCTCACACGTACAGAACCACACTAGGTCCCAATTACTATTGTTAGAACCCCTAAAATTCAGGATGAGGAGTAGGAGGAGTTTGGAACAGGCAGCACCCTCAAATCTTCAGAAGTATGAGATGAACCCCAAAAACTTGGAAAGATGGATCTCACACGTACCAACACAGGCTATCCCGCAATTTAATTGATACCCAAAGGTTTTTATTGAATAGCGGAATAGAAAATATGATCAAAAAAGTGTATGTATCTCACACGTACAGAACCACACTAGGCCCCAATTACTATTGTTAGTACCCCTAAAAGGCAGGATGAGGAGTAGGAGGAGTTTGGAACAGGCAGCACCCTCAAATCTTCAGAAGTATGAGATGAACCCCAAAAACTTGGAAAGGTGGATCTCACACGTACCAACACAGGCTATCCCGCAATTTAATTGATACCCAAAGGTTTTTATTGAATAGCGGAATAGAAAATATGATCAAAAAAATTGTATGTATCTCACACGTACAGAACCACACTAGGCCCCAATTACTATTGTTAGTACCCCTAAAAGGCAGGATGAGGAGTAGGAGGAGTTTGGAACAGGCAGCACCCTCAAATCTTCAGAAGTATGAGATGAACCCCAAAAACTTGGAAAGGTGGATCTCACACGTACCAACACAGGCTATCCCGCAATTTAATTGATACCCAAAGGTTTTTATTGAATAGCGGAATAGAAAATATGATCAAAAAAAGTGTATGTATCTCACATGTACAGAACCACACTAGGCCCCAATTACTATTTATTGTACCCCTAAAAGGCTGGATGAGGAGTAGGAGGAGTTTGGAACAGGCAGCACCCTCAAATCTTCAGAAGTATGAGATGAACCCCAAAAACTTGGAAAGTTGGATCTCACACGTACCAACACAGACTATCCCGCAATTTAATTGATACCCAAAGGTTTTTATTGAATAGCGGAATAGAAAATAAGATCAAAAAAAGTGTATGTATGTTACACGTACAGAACCACACTAGGCCCCAATTTCTATTTTTTGTACCCCTAAAAGGCTGGATGAGGAGTAGGAGGAGTTTGGATCAGGCCGCACCCTCAAATCTTCAGAAGTATGAGATGAACCCCAAAAACTTGGAAAGTTGGATCTCACACGTACCAACACAGACTATCCCGCAATTTAATTGATACCCAAAGGTTTTTATTGAATAGCGGAATAGAAAATATGATCAAAAAAAGTGTATGTATCTCACATGTACAGAACCACACTAGGCCCCAATTACTATTTATTGTACCCCTAAAAGGCTGGATGAGGAGTAGGAGGAGTTTGGAACAGGCAGCACCCTCAAATCTTCAGAAGTATGAGATGAACCCCAAAAACTTAGAAAAAGGTGTATCTCACACGTACCAACACAGACTATCCCGCAATTTAATTGATACCCAAAGGTTTTTATTGAATAGCGGAATAGAAAATATGATCAAAAAAAGTGTATGTATCTCACACGTACAGAACCACACTAGGCCCCAATTACTATTTTTTGTACCCTTAAAATGCTGGATGAGGAGTGGGAGGAGTTTGGAACAGGCAGCACCCTCAAATCTTCAGAAGTATGAGATGAACCCCAAAAACTTGGAAAGGTGGATCTCACACATACCAACACAGACTATCCCGCAATTTAATTGATACCCAAAGGTTTTTATTGAATAGCGGAATAGAAAATATGATCAAAAAAAGTGTATGTATCTTACACGTACAGAACCACACTAGGCCCCAATTACTATTTTTTGTACCCCTAAAAGGCTGGATGAGGAGTAGGAGGAGTTTATATCAGGCAGCACCCTCAAATCTTCAGAAGTATGAGATGAACCCCAAAAACTTGGAAAGGTGGATCTCACACGTACCAACACAGACTATCCCACCAATTAATTGATACCCAAAGGTTTTTATTGAATAGCGGAATAAAAAATATGATCAAAAAAAGTGTATGTATCTCACACGTACAGAACCACACTAGGCCCCAATTACTATTTTTTGTACCCCTAAAAGGCTGGATGAGGAGTAGGAGGAGTTTGGAACAGGCAGCACCCTCAAATCTTCAGAAGTATGAGATGAACCCCAAAAACTTGGAAAGGTGGATCTCACACATACCAACACAGACTATCCCGCAATTTAATTGATACCCAAAGGTTTTTATTGAATAGCGGAATAGAAAATATGATCAAAAAAAGTGTATGTATCTCACACGTACAGAACCACACTAGGCCCCAATTACTATTTTTTGTACCCCTAAAAGGCTGGATGAGGAGTAGGAGGAGTTTGGAACAGGCAGCACCCTCAAATCTTCAGAAGTATGAGATGAACCCCAAAAACTTGGAAAGGTTAATCTCACACGTACCAAGACAGACTATCCCGCAATTTAATTGATACCCAAAGGTTTTTATTGAATAGCGGAATAGAAAATATGATCAAAAAAGTGTATGTATCTTACACATACAGAACCACACTAGGCCCCAAATACTATTTTTTGTACCCCTAAAATGCTAGATGAGGAGTAGGAGGAGTTTGAGACAGGCAGCACTCTCAAATCTTCAGAAGTATGAGATGAACCCCAAAAACTTGGAAAGTTGGATCTCACACGTACCAACACAGACTATCCCGCAATTTAATTGATACCCAAAGGTTTTTATTGAATAGCGGAATAGAAAATATGATCAAAAAAAGTGTATGTATCTCACACGTACAGAACCACACTAGGCCCCAATTACTATTGTTTGTACCCCTAAATGGCTGGATGAGGAGTAGGAGGAGTTTGGAACAGGCAGCACTCTCAAATCTTCAGAAGTATGAGATGAACCCCAAAAACTTGGAAAGTTGGATCTCACACGTACCAACACAGACTATCCCGCCAATTAATTGATACCCAAAGGTATTTATTGAATAGCAGAATAGAAAATATGATCAAAAAAAGTGTATGTATCTGACACGTACAGAACCACACTAGGCCCCAATTACTATTTTTTGTACCCCTAAAAGGCTGGATGAGGAGTAGGAGGAGTTTGGAACAGGCAGCACCCTCAAATCTTCAGAAGTATGAGATGAACCCCAAAATCTTAGAAAAAGGTGTATCTCACACGTACCAACACAGACTATCCCGCAATTAAATTGATACCCAAAGGTTTTTTTTGAATAGCGGAATAGAAAATATGATCAAAAAAAGTGTATGTATCTCACACGTACAGAACCACACTAGGCCCCAATTACTATTGTTAGTACCCCTAAAAGGCAGGATGAGGAGTAGGAGGATTTTGGAACAGGCAGCACCCTCAAATCTTCAGAAGTATGAGATGAACCCCAAAAACTTGGAAAGGTGGATCTCACACGTACCAACACAGGCTATCCCGCAATTTAATTGATACCCAAAGGTTTTTATTGAATAGCGGAATAGAAAATATGATCAAAAAAATTGTATGTATCTCACACGTACAGAACCACACTAGGCCCCAATTACTATTGTTAGTACCCCTAAAAGGCAGGATGAGGAGTAGGAGGAGTTTGGAACAGGCAGCACCCTCAAATCTTCAGAAGTATGAGATGAACCCCAAAAACTTGGAAAGGTGGATCTCACACGTACCAACACAGGCTATCCCGCAATTTAATTGATACCCAAAGGTTTTTATTGAATAGCGGAATAGAAAATATGATCAAAAAAAGTGTATGTATCTCACATGTACAGAACCACACTAGGCCCCAATTACTATTTATTGTACCCCTAAAAGGCTGGATGAGGAGTAGGAGGAGTTTGGAACAGGCAGCACCCTCAAATCTTCAGAAGTATGAGATGAACCCCAAAAACTTGGAAAGTTGGATCTCACACGTACCAACACAGACTATCCCGCAATTTAATTGATACCCAAAGGTTTTTATTGAATAGCGGAATAGAAAATAAGATCAAAAAAAGTGTATGTATGTTACACGTACAGAACCACACTAGGCCCCAATTTCTATTTTTTGTACCCCTAAAAGGCTGGATGAGGAGTAGGAGGAGTTTGGATCAGGCCGCACCCTCAAATCTTCAGAAGTATGAGATGAACCCCAAAAACTTGGAAAGTTGGATCTCACACGTACCAACACAGACGATCCCGCAATTTAATTGATACCCAAAGGTTTTTTATTGAATAGCGGAATAGAAAATATGATCAAAAAAAGTGTATGTATCTCACATGTACAGAACCACACTAGGCCCCAATTACTATTTATTGTACCCCTAAAAGGCTGGATGAGGAGTAGGAGGAGTTTGGAACAGGCAGCACCCTCAAATCTTCAGAAGTATGAGATGAACCCCAAAAACTTAGAAAAAGGTGTATCTCACACGTACCAACACAGACTATCCCGCAATTTAATTGATACCCAAAGGTTTTTATTGAATAGCGGAATAGAAAATATGATCAAAAAAAGTGTATGTATCTCACACGTACAGAACCACACTAGGCCCCAATTACTATTTTTTGTACCCTTAAAATGCTGGATGAGGAGTGGGAGGAGTTTGGAACAGGCAGCACCCTCAAATCTTCAGAAGTATGAGATGAACCCCAAAAACTTGGAAAGGTGGATCTCACACATACCAACACAGACTATCCCGCAATTTAATTGATACCCAAAGGTTTTTATTGAATAGCGGAATAGAAAATATGATCAAAAAAAGTGTATGTATCTTACACGTACAGAACCACACTAGGCCCCAATTACTATTTTTTGTACCCCTAAAAGGCTGGATGAGGAGTAGGAGGAGTTTATATCAGGCAGCACCCTCAAATCTTCAGAAGTATGAGATGAACCCCAAAAACTTGGAAAGGTGGATCTCACACGTACCAACACAGACTATCCCACCAATTAATTGATACCCAAAGGTTTTTATTGAATAGCGGAATAAAAAATATGATCAAAAAAAGTGTATGTATCTCACACGTACAGAACCACACTAGGCCCCAATTACTATTTTTTGTACCCCTAAAAGGCTGGATGAGGAGTAGGAGGAGTTTGGAACAGGCAGCACCCTCAAATCTTCAGAAGTATGAGATGAACCCCAAAAACTTGGAAAGGTGGATCTCACACATACCAACACAGACTATCCCGCAATTTAATTGATACCCAAAGGTTTTTATTGAATAGCGGAATAGAAAATATGATCAAAAAAAGTGTATGTATCTCACACGTACAGAACCACACTAGGCCCCAATTACTATTTTTTGTACCCCTAAAAGGCTGGATGAGGAGTAGGAGGAGTTTGGAACAGGCAGCACCCTCAAATCTTCAGAAGTATGAGATGAACCCCAAAAACTTGGAAAGGTTAATCTCACACGTACCAAGACAGACTATCCCGCAATTTAATTGATACCCAAAGGTTTTTATTGAATAGCGGAATAGAAAATATGATCAAAAAAGTGTATGTATCTTACACATACAGAACCACACTAGGCCCCAAATACTATTTTTTGTACCCCTAAAATGCTAGATGAGGAGTAGGAGGAGTTTGAGACAGGCAGCACTCTCAAATCTTCAGAAGTATGAGATGAACCCCAAAAACTTGGAAAGTTGGATCTCACACGTACCAACACAGACTATCCCGCAATTTAATTGATACCCAAAGGTTTTTATTGAATAGCGGAATAGAAAATATGATCAAAAAAAGTGTATGTATCTCACACGTACAGAACCACACTAGGCCCCAATTACTATTGTTTGTACCCCTAAATGGCTGGATGAGGAGTAGGAGGAGTTTGGAACAGGCAGCACTCTCAAATCTTCAGAAGTATGAGATGAACCCCAAAAACTTGGAAAGTTGGATCTCACACGTACCAACACAGACTATCCCGCCAATTAATTGATACCCAAAGGTATTTATTGAATAGCAGAATAGAAAATATGATCAAAAAAAGTGTATGTATCTGACACGTACAGAACCACACTAGGCCCCAATTACTATTTTTTGTACCCCTAAAAGGCTGGATGAGGAGTAGGAGGAGTTTGGAACAGGCAGCACCCTCAAATCTTCAGAAGTATGAGATGAACCCCAAAATCTTAGAAAAAGGTGTATCTCACACGTACCAACACAGACTATCCCGCAATTAAATTGATACCCAAAGGTTTTTATTGAATAGCGGAATAGAAAATATGATCAAAAAAAGTGTATGTATCTCACACGTACAGAACCACACTAGGCCCCAATTACTATTTTTTGTACCCCTAAAAGGCTGGATGAGGAGTAGGAGGAGTTTGGAACAGGCAGCACCCTCAAATCTTCAGAAGTATGAGATGAACCCCAAAAACTTGGAAAGGTGGATCTCACACGTACCAACACAGGCTATCCCGCAATTTAATTGATACCCAAAGGTTTTTATTGAATAGCGGAATAGAAAATATGATCAAAAAAGTGTATGTATCTTACACATACAGAACCACACTAGGCCCCAAATACTATTTTTTGTACCCCTAAAATGCTAGATGAGGAGTAGGAGGAGTTTGAGACAGGCAGCACTCTCAAATCTTCAGAAGTATGAGATGAACCCCAAAAACTTGGAAAGTTGGATCTCACACGTACCAACACAGACTATCCCGCAATTTAATTGATACCCAAAGGTTTTTATTGAATAGCGGAATAGAAAATATGATCAAAAAAAGTGTATGTATCTCACACGTACAGAACCACACTAGGCCCCAATTACTATTGTTTGTACCCCTAAATGGCTGGATGAGGAGTAGGAGGAGTTTGGAACAGGCAGCACTCTCAAATCTTCAGAAGTATGAGATGAACCCCAAAAACTTGGAAAGTTGGATCTCACACGTACCAACACAGACTATCCCGCCAATTAATTGATACCCAAAGGTATTTATTGAATAGCAGAATAGAAAATATGATCAAAAAAAGTGTATGTATCTGACACGTACAGAACCACACTAGGCCCCAATTACTATTTTTTGTACCCCTAAAAGGCTGGATGAGGAGTAGGAGGAGTTTGGAACAGGCAGCACCCTCAAATCTTCAGAAGTATGAGATGAACCCCAAAATCTTAGAAAAAGGTGTATCTCACACGTACCAACACAGACTATCCCGCAATTAAATTGATACCCAAAGGTTTTTATTGAATAGCGGAATAGAAAATATGATCAAAAAAAGTGTATGTATCTCACACGTACAGAACCACACTAGGCCCCAATTACTATTTTTTGTACCCCTAAAAGGCTGGATGAGGAGTAGGAGGAGTTTGGAACAGGCAGCACCCTCAAATCTTCAGAAGTATGAGATGAACCCCAAAAACTTGGAAAGGTGGATCTCACACATACCAACACAGACTATCCCGCAATTTAATTGATACCCAAAGGTTTTTATTGAATAGCGGAATAGAAAATATGATCAAAAAAAGTGTATGTATCTCACACGTACAGAACCACACTAGGCCCCAATTACTATTTTTTGTACCCCTAAAAGGCTGGATGAGGAGTAGGAGGAGTTTGGAACAGGCAGCACCCTCAAATCTTCAGAAGTATGAGATGAACCCCAAAAACTTGGAAAGGTTAATCTCACACGTACCAAGACAGACTATCCCGCAATTTAATTGATACCCAAAGGTTTTTATTGAATAGCGGAATAGAAAATATGATCAAAAAAGTGTATGTATCTTACACATACAGAACCACACTAGGCCCCAAATACTATTTTTTGTACCCCTAAAATGCTAGATGAGGAGTAGGAGGAGTTTGGAACAGGCAGCACTCTCAAATCTTCAGAAGTATGAGATGAACCCCAAAAACTTGGAAAGTTGGATCTCACACGTACCAACACAGACTATCCCGCAATTTAATTGATACCCAAAGGTTTTTATTGAATAGCGGAATAGAAAATATGATCAAAAAAAGTGTATGTATCTCACACGTACAGAACCACACTAGGCCCCAATTACTATTTTTTGTACCCCTAAAAAGCTGGATGAGGAGTAGGAGGAGTTTGGAACAGGCAGCACCCTCAAATCTTCAGAAGTATAAGATGAACCCCAAAAACTTGGAAAGGTGGATCTCACACGTACCAACACAGACTATCCCGCGATTTAATTGATACCCAAAGGTTTTATTGAATAGCGGAATCGAAAATATGATCAAAAAAGTGTATGTATCTTACACATACAGAACCACACTAGGCCCCAAATACTATTTTTTGTACCCCTAAATGGCTGGATGATGAGTAGGAGGAGTTTGGAACAGGCCGCATCCTCAAATCTTCAGAAGTATGAGATGAACCCCAAAAACTTGGAAAGTTGGATCTCACACGTACCAACACAGACTATCCCGCCAATTAATTGATACCCAAAGGTTTTTATTGAATAGCGGAATAGAAAATATGATCAAAAAAAGTGTATGTATCTCACACGTACAGAACCACACTAGGCCCCAATTACTATTGTTTGTACACCTAAAGGCAGGATGAGGAGTAGGAGGAGTTTGGAACAGGCAGCACCCTCAAATCTTCAGAAGTATGAGATGAACCCCAAAAACTTGGAAAGGTGGATCTCACACATACCAACACAGACTATCCCGCAATTTAATTGATACCCAAAGGTTTTTATTGAATAGCGGAATAGAAAATATGATCAAAAAAAGTGTATGTATCTGACACGTACAGAACCACACTAGGCCCCAATTACTATTTTTTGTACCCCTAAAAGGCTGGATGAGGAGTAGGAGGAGTTTGGAACAGGCAGCACCCTCAAATCTTCAGAAGTATGAGATGAACCCCAAAAACTTGGAAAGGTGGATCTCACACGTACCAACACAGACTATCCCGCAATTTAATTGATACCCAAAGGTTTTTATTGAATAGCGGAATAGAAAATATGATCAAAAAAAGTGTATGTATCTCACACGTACAGAACCACACTAGGCCCCAATTACTATTTTTTGTACCCCTAAAAGGCTGGATGAGGAGTAGGAGGAGTTTGGAACAGGCAGCACCCTCAAATCTTCAGAAGTATGAGATGAACCCCAAAAACTTGGAAAGGTGGATCTCACATGTACCAAGACAGACTATCCCGCAATTTAATTGATACCCAAAGGTTTTTATTGAATAGCGGAATAGAAAATATGATCAAAAAAAGTGTATGTATCTCACACGTACAGAACCACACTAGGCCCCAATTACTATTTTTTGTACCCCTATAGGCTGGATGAGGAGTAGGAGGAGTTTATATCAGGCAGCACCCTCAAATCTTCAGAAGTATGAGATGAACCCCAAAAACTTGGAAAGGTGGATCTCACACGTACCAACACAGACTATCCCGCCAATTAATTGATACCCAAAGGTTTTTATTGAATAGCGGAATAGAAAATATGATCAAAAAAAGTGTATGTATCTCACACGTACAGAACCACACTAGGCCCCAATTACTATTTTTTGTACCCCTAAAAGGCTGGATGAGGAGTAGGAGGAGTTTGGAACAGGCAGCACCCTCAAATCTTCAGAAGTATGAGATGAACCCCAAAAACTTGGAAAGGTGGATCTCACACGTACCAACACAGACTATCCCGCAATTTAATTGATAACCAAAGGTTTTTATTGAATAGCGGAATAGAAAATATGATCAAAAAAAGTGTATGTATCTCACACGTACAGAACCACACTAGGCCCTAATTACTATTTTTTGTACCCCTAAAAGGCTGGATGAGGAGTAGGAGGAGTTTAGAACAGGCAGCACCCTCAAATCTTCAGAAGTATGAGATGAACCCCAAAAACTTGGAAAGGTGGATCTCACACGTACCAACACAGACTATCCCGCAATTTAATTGATAACCAAAGGTTTTTATTGAATAGCGGAATCGAAAATATGATCAAAAAAGTGTATGTATCTTACACATACAGAACCACACTAGGCCCCAAATACTATTTTTTGTACCCCTAAATGGCTGGATGAGGAGTAGGAGGAGTTTGGAACAGGCAGCACTCTCAAATCTTCAGAAGTATGAGATGAACCCCAAAAACTTGGAAAGGTGGATCTCACACGTACCAACACAGACTATCCCGCAATTTAATTGATACCCAAAGGTTTTTATTGAATAGCCGAATAGAAAATATGATCAAAAAAAGTGTATGTATCTCACACGTACAGAACCACACTAGGTCCCAATTACTATTGTTAGAACCCCTAAAATTCAGGATGAGGAGTAGGAGGAGTTTGGAACAGGCAGCACCCTCAAATCTTCAGAAGTATGAGATGAACCCCAAAAACTTGGAAAGATGGATCTCACACGTACCAACACAGGCTATCCCGCAATTTAATTGATACCCAAAGGTTTTTATTGAATAGCGGAATATAAAATATGATCAAAAAAAGTGTATGTATCTCACACGTACAGAACCACACTAGGCCCAAATTACTATAGTTAGTACCCCTAAAAGGCAGGATGAGGAGTAGGAGGAGTTTGGAACAGGCAGCACCCTCAAATCTTCAGAAGTATGAGATGAACCCCAAAAACGTGGAAAGGTGGATCTCACACGTACCAACACAGGCTATCCCGCAATTTAATTGATACCCAAAGGTTTTTATTGAATAGCGGAATAGAAAATATGATCAAAAAAAGTGTATGTATCTCACACGTACAGAACCACACTAGGCCCCAATTACTATTGTTAGTACCCCTAAAAGGCAGGATGAGGAGTAGGAGGAGTTTGGAACAGGCAGCACCCTCAAATCTTCAGAAGTATGAGATGAACCCCAAAAACTTGGAAAGGTGGATCTCACACGTACCAACACAGGCTATCCCGCAATTTAATTGATACCCAAAGGTTTTTATTGAATAGCGGAATAGAAAATATGATCAAAAAAAGTGTATGTATCTCACACGTACAGAACCACACTAGGCCCCAATTACTATTTATTGTACCCCTAAAAGGCTGGATGAGGAGTAGGAGGAGTTTGGAACAGGCAGCACCCTCAAATCTTCAGAAGTATGAGATGAACCCCAAAAACTTGGAAAGTTGGATCTCACACGTACCAACACAGACTATCCCGCAATTTAATTGATACCCAAAGGTTTTTATTGAATAGCGGAATAGAAAATAAGATCAAAAAAAGTGTATGTATGTTACACGTACAGAACCACACTAGGCCCCAATTTCTATTTTTTGTACCCCTAAAAGGCTGGATGAGGAGTAGGAGGAGTTTGGATCAGGCCGCACCCTCAAATCTTCAGAAGTATGAGATGAACCCCAAAAACTTGGAAAGTTGGATCTCACACGTACCAACATAGACTATCCCGCCAATTAATTGATACCCAAAGGTTTTTATTGAATAGCAGAATAGAAAATATGATCAAAAAAAGTGTATGTATCTGACACGTACAGAACCACACTAGGCCCCAATTACTATTTTTTGTACCCCTAAAAGGCTGGATGAGGAGTAGGAGGAGGTTGGAACAGGCAGCACCCTCAAATCTTCAGAAGTATGAGATGAACCCCAAAAACTTAGAAAAAGGTGTATCTCACACGTACCAACACAGACTATCCCGCAATTTAATTGATACCCAAAGGTTTTTATTGAATAGCGGAATAGAAAATATGATCAAAAAAAGTGTATGTATCTCACACGTACAGAACCACACTAGGCCCCAATTACTATTTTTTGTACCCTTAAAATGCTGGATGAGGAGTGGGAGGAGTTTGGAACAGGCAGCACCCTCAAATCTTCAGAAGTATGAGATGAACCCCAAAAACTTGGAAAGGTGGATCTCACACATACCAACACAGACTATCCCGCAATTTAATTGATACCCAAAGGTTTTTATTGAATAGCGGAATAGAAAATATGATCAAAAAAGTGTATGTATCTTACACGTACAGAACCACACTAGGCCCCAATTACTATTTTTTGTACCCCTAAAAGGCTGGATGAGGAGTAGGAGGAGTTTATATCAGGCAGCACCCTCAAATCTTCAGAAGTATGAGATGAACCCCAAAAACTTGGAAAGGTGGATCTCACACGTACCAACACAGACTATCCCACCAATTAATTGATACCCAAAGGTTTTTATTGAATAGCGGAATAGAAAATATGATCAAAAAAAGTGTATGTATCTCACACGTACAGAACCACACTAGGCCCCAATTACTATTTTTTGTACCCCTAAAAGGCTGGATGAGGAGTAGGAGGAGTTTGGAACAGGCAGCACCCTCAAATCTTCAGAAGTATGAGATGAACCCCAAAATCTTAGAAAAAGGTGTATCTCACACGTACCAACACAGACTATCCCGCAATTAAATTGATACCCAAAGGTTTTTATTGAATAGCGGAATAGAAAATATGATCAAAAAAAGTGTATGTATCTCACACGTACAGAACCACACTAGGCCCCAATTACTATTTTTTGTACCCCTAAAAGGCTGGATGAGGAGTAGGAGGAGTTTGGAACAGGCAGCACCCTCAAATCTTCAGAAGTATGAGATGAACCCCAAAAACTTGGAAAGGTGGATCTCACACATACCAACACAGACTATCCCGCAATTTAATTGATACCCAAAGGTTTTTATTGAATAGCGGAATAGAAAATATGATCAAAAAAAGTGTATGTATCTCACACATACAGAACCACACTAGGCCCCAATTACTATTTTTTGTACCCCTAAAAGGCTGGATGAGGAGTAGGAGGAGTTTGGAACAGGCAGCACCCTCAAATCTTCAGAAGTATGAGATGAACCCCAAAAACTTGGAAAGGTTAATCTCACACGTACCAAGACAGACTATCCCGCAATTTAATTGATACCCAAAGGTTTTTATTGAATAGCGGAATAGAAAATATGATCAAAAAAGTGTATGTATCTTACACATACAGAACCACACTAGGCCCCAAATACTATTTTTTGTACCCCTAAAATGCTAGATGAGGAGTAGGAGGAGTTTGGAACAGGCAGCACTCTCAAATCTTCAGAAGTATGAGATGAACCCCAAAAACTTGGAAAGTTGGATCTCACACGTACCAACACAGACTATCCCGCAATTTAATTGATACCCAAAGGTTTTTATTGAATAGCGGAATAGAAAATATGATCAAAAAAAGTGTATGTATCTCACACGTACAGAACCACACTAGGCCCCAATTACTATTTTTTGTACCCCTAAAAAGCTGGATGAGGAGTAGGAGGAGTTTGGAACAGGCAGCACCCTCAAATCTTCAGAAGTATAAGATGAACCCCAAAAACTTGGAAAGGTGGATCTCACACGTACCAACACAGACTATCCCGCGATTTAATTGATACCCAAAGGTTTTATTGAATAGCGGAATCGAAAATATGATCAAAAAAGTGTATGTATCTTACACATACAGAACCACACTAGGCCCCAAATACTATTTTTTGTACCCCTAAATGGCTGGATGATGAGTAGGAGGAGTTTGGAACAGGCCGCATCCTCAAATCTTCAGAAGTATGAGATGAACCCCAAAAACTTGGAAAGTTGGATCTCACACGTACCAACACAGACTATCCCGCCAATTAATTGATACCCAAAGGTTTTTATTGAATAGCGGAATAGAAAATATGATCAAAAAAAGTGTATGTATCTCACACGTACAGAACCACACTAGGCCCCAATTACTATTGTTTGTACACCTAAAGGCAGGATGAGGAGTAGGAGGAGTTTGGAACAGGCAGCACCCTCAAATCTTCAGAAGTATGAGATGAACCCCAAAAACTTGGAAAGGTGGATCTCACACATACCAACACAGACTATCCCGCAATTTAATTGATACCCAAAGGTTTTTATTGAATAGCGGAATAGAAAATATGATCAAAAAAAGTGTATGTATCTGACACGTACAGAACCACACTAGGCCCCAATTACTATTTTTTGTACCCCTAAAAGGCTGGATGAGGAGTAGGAGGAGTTTGGAACAGGCAGCACCCTCAAATCTTCAGAAGTATGAGATGAACCCCAAAAACTTGGAAAGGTGGATCTCACACGTACCAACACAGACTATCCCGCAATTTAATTGATACCCAAAGGTTTTTATTGAATAGCGGAATAGAAAATATGATCAAAAAAAGTGTATGTATCTCACACGTACAGAACCACACTAGGCCCCAATTACTATTTTTTGTACCCCTAAAAGGCTGGATGAGGAGTAGGAGGAGTTTGGAACAGGCAGCACCCTCAAATCTTCAGAAGTATGAGATGAACCCCAAAAACTTGGAAAGGTGGATCTCACATGTACCAAGACAGACTATCCCGCAATTTAATTGATACCCAAAGGTTTTTATTGAATAGCGGAATAGAAAATATGATCAAAAAAAGTGTATGTATCTCACACGTACAGAACCACACTAGGCCCCAATTACTATTTTTTGTACCCCTATAGGCTGGATGAGGAGTAGGAGGAGTTTATATCAGGCAGCACCCTCAAATCTTCAGAAGTATGAGATGAACCCCAAAAACTTGGAAAGGTGGATCTCACACGTACCAACACAGACTATCCCGCCAATTAATTGATACCCAAAGGTTTTTATTGAATAGCGGAATAGAAAATATGATCAAAAAAAGTGTATGTATCTCACACGTACAGAACCACACTAGGCCCCAATTACTATTTTTTGTACCCCTAAAAGGCTGGATGAGGAGTAGGAGGAGTTTGGAACAGGCAGCACCCTCAAATCTTCAGAAGTATGAGATGAACCCCAAAAACTTGGAAAGGTGGATCTCACACGTACCAACACAGACTATCCCGCAATTTAATTGATAACCAAAGGTTTTTATTGAATAGCGGAATAGAAAATATGATCAAAAAAAGTGTATGTATCTCACACGTACAGAACCACACTAGGCCCTAATTACTATTTTTTGTACCCCTAAAAGGCTGGATGAGGAGTAGGAGGAGTTTAGAACAGGCAGCACCCTCAAATCTTCAGAAGTATGAGATGAACCCCAAAAACTTGGAAAGGTGGATCTCACACGTACCAACACAGACTATCCCGCAATTTAATTGATAACCAAAGGTTTTTATTGAATAGCGGAATCGAAAATATGATCAAAAAAGTGTATGTATCTTACACATACAGAACCACACTAGGCCCCAAATACTATTTTTTGTACCCCTAAATGGCTGGATGAGGAGTAGGAGGAGTTTGGAACAGGCAGCACTCTCAAATCTTCAGAAGTATGAGATGAACCCCAAAAACTTGGAAAGGTGGATCTCACACGTACCAACACAGACTATCCCGCAATTTAATTGATACCCAAAGGTTTTTATTGAATAGCCGAATAGAAAATATGATCAAAAAAAGTGTATGTATCTCACACGTACAGAACCACACTAGGTCCCAATTACTATTGTTAGAACCCCTAAAATTCAGGATGAGGAGTAGGAGGAGTTTGGAACAGGCAGCACCCTCAAATCTTCAGAAGTATGAGATGAACCCCAAAAACTTGGAAAGATGGATCTCACACGTACCAACACAGGCTATCCCGCAATTTAATTGATACCCAAAGGTTTTTATTGAATAGCGGAATATAAAATATGATCAAAAAAAGTGTATGTATCTCACACGTACAGAACCACACTAGGCCCAAATTACTATTGTTAGTACCCCTAAAAGGCAGGATGAGGAGTAGGAGGAGTTTGGAACAGGCAGCACCCTCAAATCTTAAGAAGTATGAGATGAACCCCAAAAACTTGGAAAGGTGGATCTCACACGTACCAACACAGGCTATCCCGCAATTTAATTGATACCCAAAGGTTTTTATTGAATAGCGGAATAGAAAATATGATCAAAAAAAGTGTATGTATCTCACACGTACAGAACCACACTAGGCCCCAATTACTATTGTTAGTACCCCTAAAAGGCAGGATGAGGAGTAGGAGGAGTTTGGAACAGGCAGCACCCTCAAATCTTCAGAAGTATGAGATGAACCCCAAAAACTTGGAAAGGTGGATCTCACACGTACCAACACAGGCTATCCCGCAATTTAATTGATACCCAAAGGTTTTTATTGAATAGCGGAATAGAAAATATGATCAAAAAAAGTGTATGTATCTCACACGTACAGAACCACACTAGGCCCCAATTACTATTTATTGTACCCCTAAAAGGCTGGATGAGGAGTAGGAGGAGTTTGGATCAGGCAGCACCCTCAAATCTTCAGAAGTATGAGATGAACCCCAAAAACTTGGAAAGTTGGATCTCACACGTACCAACACAGACTATCCCGCAATTTAATTGATACCCAAAGGTTTTTATTGAATAGCGGAATAGAAAATAAGATCAAAAAAAGTGTATGTATGTTACACGTACAGAACCACACTAGGCCCCAATTTCTATTTTTTGTACCCCTAAAAGGCTGGATGAGGAGTAGGAGGAGTTTGGATCAGGCCGCACCCTCAAATCTTCAGAAGTATGAGATGAACCCCAAAAACTTGGAAAGTTGGATCTCACACGTACCAACATAGACTATCCCGCCAATTAATTGATACCCAAAGGTTTTTATTGAATAGCAGAATAGAAAATATGATCAAAAAAAGTGTATGTATCTGACACGTACAGAACCACACTAGGCCCCAATTACTATTTTTTGTACCCCTAAAAGGCTGGATGAGGAGTAGGAGGAGGTTGGAACAGGCAGCACCCTCAAATCTTCAGAAGTATGAGATGAACCCCAAAAACTTAGAAAAAGGTGTATCTCACACGTACCAACACAGACTATCCCGCAATTTAATTGATACCCAAAGGTTTTTATTGAATAGCGGAATAGAAAATATGATCAAAAAAAGTGTATGTATCTCACACGTACAGAACCACACTAGGCCCCAATTACTATTTTTTGTACCCTTAAAATGCTGGATGAGGAGTGGGAGGAGTTTGGAACAGGCAGCACCCTCAAATCTTCAGAAGTATGAGATGAACCCCAAAAACTTGGAAAGGTGGATCTCACACATACCAACACAGACTATCCCGCAATTTAATTGATACCCAAAGGTTTTTATTGAATAGCGGAATAGAAAATATGATCAAAAAAGTGTATGTATCTTACACGTACAGAACCACACTAGGCCCCAATTACTATTTTTTGTACCCCTAAAAGGCTGGATGAGGAGTAGGAGGAGTTTATATCAGGCAGCACCCTCAAATCTTCAGAAGTATGAGATGAACCCCAAAAACTTGGAAAGGTGGATCTCACACGTACCAACACAGACTATCCCACCAATTAATTGATACCCAAAGGTTTTTATTGAATAGCGGAATAGAAAATATGATCAAAAAAAGTGTATGTATCTCACACGTACAGAACCACACTAGGCCCCAATTACTATTTTTTGTACCCCTAAAAGGCTGGATGAGGAGTAGGAGGAGTTTGGAACAGGCAGCACCCTCAAATCTTCAGAAGTATGAGATGAACCCCAAAAACTTGGAAAGGTGGATCTCACACATACCAACACAGACTATCCCGCAATTTAATTGATACCCAAAGGTTTTTATTGAATAGCGGAATAGAAAATATGATCAAAAAAAGTGTATGTATCTCACACGTACAGAACCACACTAGGCCCCAATTACTATTTTTTGTACCCCTAAAAGGCTGGATGAGGAGTAGGAGGAGTTTGGAACAGGCAGCACCCTCAAATCTTCAGAAGTATGAGATGAACCCCAAAAACTTGGAAAGGTTAATCTCACACGTACCAAGACAGACTATCCCGCAATTTAATTGATACCCAAAGGTTTTTATTGAATAGCGGAATAGAAAATATGATCAAAAAAGTGTATGTATCTTACACATACAGAACCACACTAGGCCCCAAATACTATTTTTTGTACCCCTAAAATGCTAGATGAGGAGTAGGAGGAGTTTGACACAGGCAGCACTCTCAAATCTTCAGAAGTATGAGATGAACCCCAAAAACTTGGAAAGTTGGATCTCACACGTACCAACACAGACTATCCCGCAATTTAATTGATACCCAAAGGTTTTTATTGAATAGCGGAATAGAAAATATGATCAAAAAAAGTGTATGTATCTCACACGTACAGAACCACACTAGGCCCCAATTACTATTTTTTGTACCCCTAAATGGCTGGATGAGGAGTAGGAGGAGTTTGGAACAGGCAGCACTCTCAAATCTTCAGAAGTATGAGATGAACCCCAAAAACTTGGAAAGTTGGATCTCACACGTACCAACACAGACTATCCCGCCAATTAATTGATACCCAAAGGTTTTTATTGAATAGCAGAATAGAAAATATGATCAAAAAAAGTGTATGTATCTGACACGTACAGAACCACACTAGGCCCCAATTACTATTTTTTGTACCCCTAAAAGGCTGGATGAGGAGTAGGAGGAGTTTGGAACAGGCAGCACCCTCAAATCTTCAGAAGTATGAGATGAACCCCAAAATCTTAGAAAAAGTTGTATCTCACACGTACCAACACAGACTATCCCGCAATTTAATTGATACCCAAAGGTTTTTATTGAATAGCGGAATAGAAAATATGATCAAAAAAAGTGTATGTATCTCACACGTACAGAACCACACTAGGCCCCAATTACTATTTTTTGTACCCTTAAAATGCTGGATGAGGAGTGGGAGGAGTTTGGAACAGGCAGCACCCTCAAATCTTCAGAAGTATTAGATGAACCCCAAAAACTTGGAAAGGTGGATCTCACACATACCAACACAGACTATCCCGCAATTTAATTGATACCCAAAGGTTTTTATTGAATAGCGGAATAGAAAATATGATCAAAAAAAGTGTATGTATCTTACACGTACAGAACCACACTAGGCCCCAATTACTATTTTTTGTACCCCTAAAAGGCTGGATGAGGAGTAGGAGGAGTTTATATCAGGCAGCACCCTCAAATCTTCAGAAGTATGAGATGAACCCCAAAAACTTGGAAAGGTGGATCTCACACGTACCAACACAGACTATCCCACCAATTAATTGATACCCAAAGGTTTTTATTGAATAGCGGAATAGAAAATATGATCAAAAAAAGTGTATGTATCTCACATGTACAGAACCACACTAGGCCCCAATTACTATTTTTTGTACCCCTAAAAGGCTGGATGAGGAGTAGGAGGAGTTTGGAACAGGCAGCACCCTCAAATCTTCAGAAGTATGAGATGAACCCCAAAAACTTGGAAAGGTGGATCTCACACATACCAACACAGACTATCCCGCAATTTAATTGATACCCAAAGGTTTTTATTGAATAGCGGAATAGAAAATATGATCAAAAAAAGTGTATGTATCTCACACGTACAGAACCACACTAGGCCCCAATTACTATTTTTTGTACCCCTAAATGGCTGGATGAGGAGTAGGAGGAGTTTGGAACAGGCAGCACTCTCAAATCTTCAGAAGTATGAGATGAACCCCAAAAACTTGGAAAGTTGGATCTCACACGTACCAACACAGACTATCCCGCCAATTAATTGATACCCAAAGGTTTTTATTGAATAGCAGAATAGAAAATATGATCAAAAAAAGTGTATGTATCTGACACGTACAGAACCACACTAGGCCCCAATTACTATTTTTTGTACCCCTAAAAGGCTGGATGAGGAGTAGGAGGAGTTTGGAACAGGCAGCACCCTCAAATCTTCAGAAGTATGAGATGAACCCCAAAATCTTAGAAAAAGTTGTATCTCACACGTACCAACACAGACTATCCCGCAATTTAATTGATACCCAAAGGTTTTTATTGAATAGCGGAATAGAAAATATGATCAAAAAAAGTGTATGTATCTCACACGTACAGAACCACACTAGGCCCCAATTACTATTTTTTGTACCCTTAAAATGCTGGATGAGGAGTGGGAGGAGTTTGGAACAGGCAGCACCCTCAAATCTTCAGAAGTATGAGATGAACCCCAAAAACTTGGAAAGGTGGATCTCACACATACCAACACAGACTATCCCGCAATTTAATTGATACCCAAAGGTTTTTATTGAATAGCGGAATAGAAAATATGATCAAAAAAAGTGTATGTATCTTACACGTACAGAACCACACTAGGCCCCAATTACTATTTTTTGTACCCCTAAAAGGCTGGATGAGGAGTAGGAGGAGTTTATATCAGGCAGCACCCTCAAATCTTCAGAAGTATGAGATGAACCCCAAAAACTTGGAAAGGTGGATCTCACACGTACCAACACAGACTATCCCACCAATTAATTGATACCCAAAGGTTTTTATTGAATAGCGGAATAGACAATATGATCAAAAAAAGTGTATGTATCTCACATGTACAGAACCACACTAGGCCCCAATTACTATTTTTTGTACCCCTAAAAGGCTGGATGAGGAGTAGGAGGAGTTTGGAACAGGCAGCACCCTCAAATCTTCAGAAGTATGAGATGAACCCCAAAAACTTGGAAAGGTGGATCTCACACATACCAACACAGACTATCCCGCAATTTAATTGATACCCAAAGGTTTTTATTGAATAGCGGAATAGAAAATATGATCAAAAAAAGTGTATGTATCTCACACGTACAGAACCACACTAGGCCCCAATTACTATTTTTTGTACCCCTAAAAGGCTGGATGAGGAGTAGGAGGAGTTTGGAACAGGCAGCACCCTCAAATCTTCAGAAGTATGAGATGAACCCCAAAAACTTGGAAAGGTTAATCTCACACGTACCAAGACAGACTATCCCGCAATTTAATTGATACCCAAAGGTTTTTATTGAATAGCGGAATAGAAAATATGATCAAAAAAGTGTATGTATCTTACACATACAGAACCACACTAGGCCCCAAATACTATTTTTTGTACCCCTAAAATGCTAGATGAGGAGTAGGAGGAGTTTGGAACAGGCAGCACTCTCAAATCTTCAGAAGTATGAGATGAACCCCAAAAACTTGGAAAGTTGGATCTCACACGTACCAAGACAGACTATCCCGCAATTTAATTGATACCCAAAGGTTTTTATTGAATAGCGGAATAGAAAATATGATCAGAAAAAGTGTATGTATCTCACACGTACAGAACCACACTAGGCCCCAATTACTATTTTTTGTACCCCTAAAAAGCTGGATGAGGAGTAGGAGGAGTTTGGAACAGGCAGCACCCTCAAATCTTCAGAAGTATAAGATGAACCCCAAAAACTTGGAAAGGTGGATCTCACACGTACCAACACAGACTATCCCGCAATTTAATTGATACCCAAAGGTTTTATTGAATAGCGGAATCGAAAATATGATCAAAAAAGTGTATGTATCTTACACATACAGAACCACACTAGGCCCCAAATACTATTTTTTGTACCCCTAAATGGCTGGATGAGGAGTAGGAGGAGTTTGGAACAGGCAGCACTCTCAAATCTTCAGAAGTATGAGATGAACCCCAAAAACTTGGAAAGGTGGATCTCACACGTATCAACACAGACTATCCCGCAATTTAATTGATACCCAAAGGTTTTTATTGAATAGCCGAATAGAAAATATGATCAAAAAAAGTGTATGTATCTCACACGTACAGAACCACACTAGGTCCCAATTACTATTGTTAGTACCCCTAAAATTCAGGATGAGGAGTAGGAGGAGTTTGGAACAGGCAGCACCCTCAAATCTTCAGAAGTATGAGATGAACCCCAAAAACTCGGAAAGGTGGATCTCACACGTACCAACACAGGCTATCCCGCAATTTAATTGATACCCAAAGGTTTTTATTGAATAGCGGAATAGAATATATGATCAAAAAAAGTGTATGTATCTCACACATACAGAACCACACTAGGTCCCAATTACTATTGTTAGTACCCCTAAAAGGCAGGATGAGGAGTAGGAGGAGTTTGGAACAGGCAGCACCCTCAAATCTTCAGAAGTATGAGATGAACCCCAAAAACTTGGAAAGGTGGATCTCACACGTACCAACACAGACTATCCCGCAATTTAATTGATACCCAAAGGTTTTTATTGAATAGCGGAATAGAAAATATGATCAAAAAAAGTGTATGTATCTTACACGTACAGAACCACACTAGGCCCCAATTACTATTTTTTGTACCCCTAAAAGGCTGGATGAGGAGTAGGAGGAGTTTATATCAGGCAGCACCCTCAAATCTTCAGAAGTATGAGATGAACCCCAAAAACTTGGAAAGGTGGATCTCACACGTACCAACACAGACTATCCCACCAATTAATTGATACCCAAAGGTTTTTATTGAATAGCGGAATAGAAAATATGATCAAAAAAAGTGTATGTATCTCACACGTACAGAACCACACTAGGCCCCAATTACTATTTTTTGTACCCCTAAAAGGCTGGATGAGGAGTAGGAGGAGTTTGGAACAGGCAGCACCCTCAAATCTTCAGAAGTATGAGATGAACCCCAAAAACTTGGAAAGGTGGATCTCACACTTACCAACACAGACTATCCCGCAATTTAATTGATACCCAAAGGTTTTTATTGAATAGCGGAATAGAAAATATGATCAAAAAAAGTGTATGTATCTCACACGTACAGAACCACACTAGGCCCCAATTACTATTTTTTGTACCCCTAAAAGGCTGGATGAGGAGTAGGAGGAGTTTGGAACAGGCAGCACCCTCAAATCTTCAGAAGTATGAGATGAACCCCAAAAACTTGGAAAGGTTAATCTCACACGTACCAAGACAGACTATCCCGCAATTTAATTGATACCCAAAGGTTTTTATTGAATAGCGGAATAGAAAATATGATCAAAAAAGTGTATGTATCTTACACATACAGAACCACACTAGGCCCCAATTACTATTGTTAGTACCCCTAAAAGGCAGGATGAGGAGTAGGAGGAGTTTGGAACAGGCAGCACCCTCAAATCTTCAGAAGTATGAGATGAACCCCAAAAACTTTGAAAGGTGGATCTCACACGTACCAACACAGGCTATCCCGCAATTTAATTGATACCCAAAGGTTTTTATTGAATAGCGGAATAGAAAATATGATCAAAAAAAGTGTATGTATCTCACACGTACAGAACCACACTAGGCCCCAATTACTATTGTTAGTACCCCTAAAAGGCAGGATGAGGAGTAGGAGGAGTTTGGAACAGGCAGCACCCTCAAATCTTCAGAAGTATAAGATGAACCCCAAAAACATGGAAAGGTGGATCTCACACGTACCAACACAGACTATCCCGCAATTTAATTGATACCCAAAGGTTTTTATTGAATAGCGGAATCGAAAATATGATCAAAAAAGTGTATGTATCTTACACATACAGAACCACACTAGGCCCCAAATACTATTTTTTGTACCCCTAAATGGCTGGATGAGGAGTAGGAGGAGTTTGGAACAGGCAGCACTCTCAAATCTTCAGAAGTATGAGATGAACCCCAAAAACTTGGAAAGGTGGATCTCACACGTACCAACACAGACTATCCCGCAATTTAATTGATACCCAAAGGTTTTTATTGAATAGCCGAATAGAAAATATGATCAAAAAAAGTGTATGTATCTCACACGTACAGAACCACACTAGGTCCCAATTACTATTGTTAGTACCCCTAAAATTCAGGATGAGGAGTAGGAGGAGTTTGGAACAGGAAGCACCCTCAAATCTTCAGAAGTATGAGATGAACCCCAAAAACTTGGAAAGGTGGATCTCACACGTACCAACACAGGCTATCCCGCAATTTAATTGATACCCAAAGGTTTTTATTGAATAGCGGAATAGAAAATATGATCAAAAAAAGTGTATGTATCTCACACGTACAGAACCACACTAGGCCCCAATTACTATTGTTAGTACCCCTAAAAGGCAGGATGAGGAGTAGGAGGAGTTTGGAACAGGCAGCACCCTCAAATCTTCAGAAGTATGAGATGAACCCCAAAAACTTGGAAAGGTTAATCTCACACGTACCAAGACAGACTATCCCGCAATTTAATTGATACCCAAAGGTTTTTATTGAATAGCGGAATAGAAAATATGATCAAAAAAGTGTATGTATCTTACACATACAGAACCACACTAGGCCCCAAATACTATTTTTTGTACCCCTAAAATGCTAGATGAGGAGTAGGAGGAGTTTGAGACAGGCAGCACTCTCAAATCTTCAGAAGTATGAGATGAACCCCAAAAACTTGGAAAGTTGGATCTCACACGTACCAACACAGACTATCCCGCAATTTAATTGATACCCAAAGGTTTTTATTGAATAGCGGAATAGAAAATATGATCAAAAAAAGTGTATGTATCTCACACGTACAGAACCACACTAGGCCCCAATTACTATTGTTTGTACCCCTAAATGGCTGGATGAGGAGTAGGAGGAGTTTGGAACAGGCAGCACTCTCAAATCTTCAGAAGTATGAGATGAACCCCAAAAACTTGGAAAGTTGGATCTCACACGTACCAACACAGACTATCCCGCCAATTAATTGATACCCAAAGGTATTTATTGAATAGCAGAATAGAAAATATGATCAAAAAAAGTGTATGTATCTGACACGTACAGAACCACACTAGGCCCCAATTACTATTTTTTGTACCCCTAAAAGGCTGGATGAGGAGTAGGAGGAGTTTGGAACAGGCAGCACCCTCAAATCTTCAGAAGTATGAGATGAACCCCAAAATCTTAGAAAAAGGTGTATCTCACACGTACCAACACAGACTATCCCGCAATTAAATTGATACCCAAAGGTTTTTATTGAATAGCGGAATAGAAAATATGATCAAAAAAAGTGTATGTATCTCACACGTACAGAACCACACTAGGCCCCAATTACTATTTTTTGTACCCCTAAAAGGCTGGATGAGGAGTAGGAGGAGTTTGGAACAGGCAGCACCCTCAAATCTTCAGAAGTATGAGATGAACCCCAAAAACTTGGAAAGGTGGATCTCACACGTACCAACACAGGCTATCCCGCAATTTAATTGATACCCAAAGGTTTTTATTGAATAGCGGAATAGAAAATATGATCAAAAAAGTGTATGTATCTTACACATACAGAACCACACTAGGCCCCAAATACTATTTTTTGTACCCCTAAAATGCTAGATGAGGAGTAGGAGGAGTTTGAGACAGGCAGCACTCTCAAATCTTCAGAAGTATGAGATGAACCCCAAAAACTTGGAAAGTTGGATCTCACACGTACCAACACAGACTATCCCGCAATTTAATTGATACCCAAAGGTTTTTATTGAATAGCGGAATAGAAAATATGATCAAAAAAAGTGTATGTATCTCACACGTACAGAACCACACTAGGCCCCAATTACTATTGTTTGTACCCCTAAATGGCTGGATGAGGAGTAGGAGGAGTTTGGAACAGGCAGCACTCTCAAATCTTCAGAAGTATGAGATGAACCCCAAAAACTTGGAAAGTTGGATCTCACACGTACCAACACAGACTATCCCGCCAATTAATTGATACCCAAAGGTATTTATTGAATAGCAGAATAGAAAATATGATCAAAAAAAGTGTATGTATCTGACACGTACAGAACCACACTAGGCCCCAATTACTATTTTTTGTACCCCTAAAAGGCTGGATGAGGAGTAGGAGGAGTTTGGAACAGGCAGCACCCTCAAATCTTCAGAAGTATGAGATGAACCCCAAAATCTTAGAAAAAGGTGTATCTCACACGTACCAACACAGACTATCCCGCAATTAAATTGATACCCAAAGGTTTTTATTGAATAGCGGAATAGAAAATATGATCAAAAAAAGTGTATGTATCTCACACGTACAGAACCACACTAGGCCCCAATTACTATTTTTTGTACCCCTAAAAGGCTGGATGAGGAGTAGGAGGAGTTTGGAACAGGCAGCACCCTCAAATCTTCAGAAGTATGAGATGAACCCCAAAAACTTGGAAAGGTGGATCTCACACGTACCAACACAGGCTATCCCGCAATTTAATTGATACCCAAAGGTTTTTATTGAATAGCGGAATAGAAAATATGATCAAAAAAGTGTATGTATCTTACACATACAGAACCACACTAGGCCCCAAATACTATTTCTTGTACCCCTAAAATGCTAGATGAGGAGTAGGAGGAGTTTGAGACAGGCAGCACTCTCAAATCTTCAGAAGTATGAGATGAACCCCAAAAACTTGGAAAGTTGGATCTCACACGTACCAACACAGACTATCCCGCAATTTAATTGATACCCAAAGGTTTTTATTGAATAGCGGAATAGAAAATATGATCAAAAAAAGTGTATGTATCTCACACGTACAGAACCACACTAGGCCCCAATTACTATTGTTTGTACCCCTAAATGGCTGGATGAGGAGTAGGAGGAGTTTGGAACAGGCAGCACTCTCAAATCTTCAGAAGTATGAGATGAACCCCAAAAACTTGGAAAGTTGGATCTCACACGTACCAACACAGACTATCCCGCCAATTAATTGATACCCAAAGGTATTTATTGAATAGCAGAATAGAAAATATGATCAAAAAAAGTGTATGTATCTGACACGTACAGAACCACACTAGGCCCCAATTACTATTTTTTGTACCCCTAAAAGGCTGGATGAGGAGTAGGAGGAGTTTGGAACAGGCAGCACCCTCAAATCTTCAGAAGTATGAGATGAACCCCAAAATCTTAGAAAAAGGTGTATCTCACACGTACCAACACAGACTATCCCGCAATTAAATTGATACCCAAAGGTTTTTATTGAATAGCGGAATAGAAAATATGATCAAAAAAAGTGTATGTATCTCACACGTACAGAACCACACTAGGCCCCAATTACTATTTTTTGTACCCCTAAAAGGCTGGATGAGGAGTAGGAGGAGTTTGGAACAGGCAGCACCCTCAAATCTTCAGAAGTATGAGATGAACCCCAAAAACTTGGAAAGGTGGATCTCACACATACCAACACAGACTATCCCGCAATTTAATTGATACCCAAAGGTTTTTATTGAATAGCGGAATAGAAAATATGATCAAAAAAAGTGTATGTATCTCACACGTACAGAACCACACTAGGCCCCAATTACTATTTTTTGTACCCCTAAAAGGCTGGATGAGGAGTAGGAGGAGTTTGGAACAGGCAGCACCCTCAAATCTTCAGAAGTATGAGATGAACCCCAAAAACTTGGAAAGGTTAATCTCACACGTACCAAGACAGACTATCCCGCAATTTAATTGATACCCAAAGGTTTTTATTGAATAGCGGAATAGAAAATATGATCAAAAAAGTGTATGTATCTTACACATACAGAACCACACTAGGCCCCAAATACTATTTTTTGTACACCTAAAATGCTAGATGAGGAGTAGGAGGAGTTTGGAACAGGCAGCACTCTCAAATCTTCAGAAGTATGAGATGAACCCCAAAAACTTGGAAAGTTGGATCTCACACGTACCAACACAGACTATCCCGCAATTTAATTGATACCCAAAGGTTTTTATTGAATAGCGGAATAGAAAATATGATCAAAAAAAGTGTATGTATCTCACACGTACAGAACCACACTAGGCCCCAATTACTATTTTTTGTACCCCTAAAAAGCTGGATGAGGAGTAGGAGGAGTTTGGAACAGGCAGCACCCTCAAATCTTCAGAAGTATAAGATGAACCCCAAAAACTTGGAAAGGTGGATCTCACACGTACCAACACAGACTATCCCGCGATTTAATTGATACCCAAAGGTTTTATTGAATAGCGGAATCGAAAATATGATCAAAAAAGTGTATGTATCTTACACATACAGAACCACACTAGGCCCCAAATACTATTTTTTGTACCCCTAAATGGCTGGATGATGAGTAGGAGGAGTTTGGAACAGGCCGCATCCTCAAATCTTCAGAAGTATGAGATGAACCCCAAAAACTTGGAAAGTTGGATCTCACACGTACCAACACAGACTATCCCGCCAATTAATTGATACCCAAAGGTTTTTATTGAATAGCGGAATAGAAAATATGATCAAAAAAAGTGTATGTATCTCACACGTACAGAACCACACTAGGCCCCAATTACTATTGTTTGTACACCTAAAGGCAGGATGAGGAGTAGGAGGAGTTTGGAACAGGCAGCACCCTCAAATCTTCAGAAGTATGAGATGAACCCCAAAAACTTGGAAAGGTGGATCTCACACATACCAACACAGACTATCCCGCAATTTAATTGATACCCAAAGGTTTTTATTGAATAGCGGAATAGAAAATATGATCAAAAAAAGTGTATGTATCTGACACGTACAGAACCACACTAGGCCCCAATTACTATTTTTTGTACCCCTAAAAGGCTGGATGAGGAGTAGGAGGAGTTTGGAACAGGCAGCACCCTCAAATCTTCAGAAGTATGAGATGAACCCCAAAAACTTGGAAAGGTGGATCTCACACGTACCAACACAGACTATCCCGCAATTTAATTGATACCCAAAGGTTTTTATTGAATAGCGGAATAGAAAATATGATCAAAAAAAGTGTATGTATCTCACACGTACAGAACCACACTAGGCCCCAATTACTATTTTTTGTACCCCTAAAAGGCTGGATGAGGAGTAGGAGGAGTTTGGAACAGGCAGCACCCTCAAATCTTCAGAAGTATGAGATGAACCCCAAAAACTTGGAAAGGTGGATCTCACATGTACCAAGACAGACTATCCCGCAATTTAATTGATACCCAAAGGTTTTTATTGAATAGCGGAATAGAAAATATGATCAAAAAAAGTGTATGTATCTCACACGTACAGAACCACACTAGGCCCCAATTACTATTTTTTGTACCCCTAAATGGCTGGATGAGGAGTAGGAGGAGTTTGGAACAGGCAGCACTCTCAAATCTTCAGAAGTATGAGATGAACCCCAAAAACTTGGAAAGTTGGATCTCACACGTACCAACACAGACTATCCCGCCAATTAATTGATACCCAAAGGTTTTTATTGAATAGCAGAATAGAAAATATGATCAAAAAAAGTGTATGTATCTGACACGTACAGAACCACACTAGGCCCCAATTACTATTTTTTGTACCCCTAAAAGGCTGGATGAGGAGTAGGAGGAGTTTGGAACAGGCAGCACCCTCAAATCTTCAGAAGTATGAGATGAACCCCAAAATCTTAGAAAAAGTTGTATCTCACACGTACCAACACAGACTATCCCGCAATTTAATTGATACCCAAAGGTTTTTATTGAATAGCGGAATAGAAAATATGATCAAAAAAAGTGTATGTATCTCACACGTACAGAACCACACTAGGCCCCAATTACTATTTTTTGTACCCTTAAAATGCTGGATGAGGAGTGGGAGGAGTTTGGAACAGGCAGCACCCTCAAATCTTCAGAAGTATGAGATGAACCCCAAAAACTTGGAAAGGTGGATCTCACACATACCAACACAGACTATCCCGCAATTTAATTGATACCCAAAGGTTTTTATTGAATAGCGGAATAGAAAATATGATCAAAAAAAGTGTATGTATCTTACACGTACAGAACCACACTAGGCCCCAATTACTATTTTTTGTACCCCTAAAAGGCTGGATGAGGAGTAGGAGGAGTTTATATCAGGCAGCACCCTCAAATCTTCAGAAGTATGAGATGAACCCCAAAAACTTGGAAAGGTGGATCTCACACGTACCAACACAGACTATCCCACCAATTAATTGATACCCAAAGGTTTTTATTGAATAGCGGAATAGACAATATGATCAAAAAAAGTGTATGTATCTCACATGTACAGAACCACACTAGGCCCCAATTACTATTTTTTGTACCCCTAAAAGGCTGGATGAGGAGTAGGAGGAGTTTGGAACAGGCAGCACCCTCAAATCTTCAGAAGTATGAGATGAACCCCAAAAACTTGGAAAGGTGGATCTCACACATACCAACACAGACTATCCCGCAATTTAATTGATACCCAAAGGTTTTTATTGAATAGCGGAATAGAAAATATGATCAAAAAAGTGTATGTATCTCACACGTACAGAACCACACTAGGCCCCAATTACTATTTTTTGTACCCCTAAAAGGCTGGATGAGGAGTAGGAGGAGTTTGGAACAGGCAGCACCCTCAAATCTTCAGAAGTATGAGATGAACCCCAAAAACTTGGAAAGGTTAATCTCACACGTACCAAGACAGACTATCCCGCAATTTAATTGATACCCAAAGGTTTTTATTGAATAGCGGAATAGAAAATATGATCAAAAAAGTGTATGTATCTTACACATACAGAACCACACTAGGCCCCAAATACTATTTTTTGTACCCCTAAAATGCTAGATGAGGAGTAGGAGGAGTTTGGAACAGGCAGCACTCTCAAATCTTCAGAAGTATGAGATGAACCCCAAAAACTTGGAAAGTTGGATCTCACACGTACCAAGACAGACTATCCCGCAATTTAATTGATACCCAAAGGTTTTTATTGAATAGCGGAATAGAAAATATGATCAGAAAAAGTGTATGTATCTCACACGTACAGAACCACACTAGGCCCCAATTACTATTTTTTGTACCCCTAAAAAGCTGGATGAGGAGTAGGAGGAGTTTGGAACAGGCAGCACCCTCAAATCTTCAGAAGTATAAGATGAACCCCAAAAACTTGGAAAGGTGGATCTCACACGTACCAACACAGACTATCCCGCAATTTAATTGATACCCAAAGGTTTTATTGAATAGCGGAATCGAAAATATGATCAAAAAAGTGTATGTATCTTACACATACAGAACCACACTAGGCCCCAAATACTATTTTTTGTACCCCTAAATGGCTGGATGAGGAGTAGGAGGAGTTTGGAACAGGCAGCACTCTCAAATCTTCAGAAGTATGAGATGAACCCCAAAAACTTGGAAAGGTGGATCTCACACGTATCAACACAGACTATCCCGCAATTTAATTGATACCCAAAGGTTTTTATTGAATAGCCGAATAGAAAATATGATCAAAAAAAGTGTATGTATCTCACACGTACAGAACCACACTAGGTCCCAATTACTATTGTTAGTACCCCTAAAATTCAGGATGAGGAGTAGGAGGAGTTTGGAACAGGCAGCACCCTCAAATCTTCAGAAGTATGAGATGAACCCCAAAAACTCGGAAAGGTGGATCTCACACGTACCAACACAGGCTATCCCGCAATTTAATTGATACCCAAAGGTTTTTATTGAATAGCGGAATAGAATATATGATCAAAAAAAGTGTATGTATCTCACACATACAGAACCACACTAGGTCCCAATTACTATTGTTAGTACCCCTAAAAGGCAGGATGAGGAGTAGGAGGAGTTTGGAACAGGCAGCACCCTCAAATCTTCAGAAGTATGAGATGAACCCCAAAAACTTGGAAAGGTGGATCTCACACGTACCAACACAGACTATCCCGCAATTTAATTGATACCCAAAGGTTTTTATTGAATAGCGGAATAGAAAATATGATCAAAAAAAGTGTATGTATCTTACACGTACAGAACCACACTAGGCCCCAATTACTATTTTTTGTACCCCTAAAAGGCTGGATGAGGAGTAGGAGGAGTTTATATCAGGCAGCACCCTCAAATCTTCAGAAGTATGAGATGAACCCCAAAAACTTGGAAAGGTGGATCTCACACGTACCAACACAGACTATCCCACCAATTAATTGATACCCAAAGGTTTTTATTGAATAGCGGAATAGAAAATATGATCAAAAAAAGTGTATGTATCTCACACGTACAGAACCACACTAGGCCCCAATTACTATTTTTTGTACCCCTAAAAGGCTGGATGAGGAGTAGGAGGAGTTTGGAACAGGCAGCACCCTCAAATCTTCAGAAGTATGAGATGAACCCCAAAAACTTGGAAAGGTGGATCTCACACTTACCAACACAGACTATCCCGCAATTTAATTGATACCCAAAGGTTTTTATTGAATAGCGGAATAGAAAATATGATCAAAAAAAGTGTATGTATCTCACACGTACAGAACCACACTAGGCCCCAATTACTATTTTTTGTACCCCTAAAAGGCTGGATGAGGAGTAGGAGGAGTTTGGAACAGGCAGCACCCTCAAATCTTCAGAAGTATGAGATGAACCCCAAAAACTTGGAAAGGTTAATCTCACACGTACCAAGACAGACTATCCCGCAATTTAATTGATACCCAAAGGTTTTTATTGAATAGCGGAATAGAAAATATGATCAAAAAAGTGTATGTATCTTACACATACAGAACCACACTAGGCCCCAATTACTATTGTTAGTACCCCTAAAAGGCAGGATGAGGAGTAGGAGGAGTTTGGAACAGGCAGCACCCTCAAATCTTCAGAAGTATGAGATGAACCCCAAAAACTTTGAAAGGTGGATCTCACACGTACCAACACAGGCTATCCCGCAATTTAATTGATACCCAAAGGTTTTTATTGAATAGCGGAATAGAAAATATGATCAAAAAAAGTGTATGTATCTCACACGTACAGAACCACACTAGGCCCCAATTACTATTGTTAGTACCCCTAAAAGGCAGGATGAGGAGTAGGAGGAGTTTGGAACAGGCAGCACCCTCAAATCTTCAGAAGTATAAGATGAACCCCAAAAACATGGAAAGGTGGATCTCACACGTACCAACACAGACTATCCCGCAATTTAATTGATACCCAAAGGTTTTTATTGAATAGCGGAATCGAAAATATGATCAAAAAAGTGTATGTATCTTACACATACAGAACCACACTAGGCCCCAAATACTATTTTTTGTACCCCTAAATGGCTGGATGAGGAGTAGGAGGAGTTTGGAACAGGCAGCACTCTCAAATCTTCAGAAGTATGAGATGAACCCCAAAAACTTGGAAAGGTGGATCTCACACGTACCAACACAGACTATCCCGCAATTTAATTGATACCCAAAGGTTTTTATTGAATAGCCGAATAGAAAATATGATCAAAAAAAGTGTATGTATCTCACACGTACAGAACCACACTAGGTCCCAATTACTATTGTTAGTACCCCTAAAATTCAGGATGAGGAGTAGGAGGAGTTTGGAACAGGAAGCACCCTCAAATCTTCAGAAGTATGAGATGAACCCCAAAAACTTGGAAAGGTGGATCTCACACGTACCAACACAGGCTATCCCGCAATTTAATTGATACCCAAAGGTTTTTATTGAATAGCGGAATAGAAAATATGATCAAAAAAAGTGTATGTATCTCACACGTACAGAACCACACTAGGCCCCAATTACTATTGTTAGTACCCCTAAAAGGCAGGATGAGGAGTAGGAGGAGTTTGGAACAGGCAGCACCCTCAAATCTTCAGAAGTATGAGATGAACCCCAAAAACTTGGAAAGGTTAATCTCACACGTACCAAGACAGACTATCCCGCAATTTAATTGATACCCAAAGGTTTTTATTGAATAGCGGAATAGAAAATATGATCAAAAAAGTGTATGTATCTTACACATACAGAACCACACTAGGCCCCAAATACTATTTTTTGTACCCCTAAAATGCTAGATGAGGAGTAGGAGGAGTTTGAGACAGGCAGCACTCTCAAATCTTCAGAAGTATGAGATGAACCCCAAAAACTTGGAAAGTTGGATCTCACACGTACCAACACAGACTATCCCGCAATTTAATTGATACCCAAAGGTTTTTATTGAATAGCGGAATAGAAAATATGATCAAAAAAAGTGTATGTATCTCACACGTACAGAACCACACTAGGCCCCAATTACTATTGTTTGTACCCCTAAATGGCTGGATGAGGAGTAGGAGGAGTTTGGAACAGGCAGCACTCTCAAATCTTCAGAAGTATGAGATGAACCCCAAAAACTTGGAAAGTTGGATCTCACACGTACCAACACAGACTATCCCGCCAATTAATTGATACCCAAAGGTATTTATTGAATAGCAGAATAGAAAATATGATCAAAAAAAGTGTATGTATCTGACACGTACAGAACCACACTAGGCCCCAATTACTATTTTTTGTACCCCTAAAAGGCTGGATGAGGAGTAGGAGGAGTTTGGAACAGGCAGCACCCTCAAATCTTCAGAAGTATGAGATGAACCCCAAAATCTTAGAAAAAGGTGTATCTCACACGTACCAACACAGACTATCCCGCAATTAAATTGATACCCAAAGGTTTTTATTGAATAGCGGAATAGAAAATATGATCAAAAAAAGTGTATGTATCTCACACGTACAGAACCACACTAGGCCCCAATTACTATTTTTTGTACCCCTAAAAGGCTGGATGAGGAGTAGGAGGAGTTTGGAACAGGCAGCACCCTCAAATCTTCAGAAGTATGAGATGAACCCCAAAAACTTGGAAAGGTGGATCTCACACGTACCAACACAGGCTATCCCGCAATTTAATTGATACCCAAAGGTTTTTATTGAATAGCGGAATAGAAAATATGATCAAAAAAGTGTATGTATCTTACACATACAGAACCACACTAGGCCCCAAATACTATTTCTTGTACCCCTAAAATGCTAGATGAGGAGTAGGAGGAGTTTGAGACAGGCAGCACTCTCAAATCTTCAGAAGTATGAGATGAACCCCAAAAACTTGGAAAGTTGGATCTCACACGTACCAACACAGACTATCCCGCAATTTAATTGATACCCAAAGGTTTTTATTGAATAGCGGAATAGAAAATATGATCAAAAAAAGTGTATGTATCTCACACGTACAGAACCACACTAGGCCCCAATTACTATTGTTTGTACCCCTAAATGGCTGGATGAGGAGTAGGAGGAGTTTGGAACAGGCAGCACTCTCAAATCTTCAGAAGTATGAGATGAACCCCAAAAACTTGGAAAGTTGGATCTCACACGTACCAACACAGACTATCCCGCCAATTAATTGATACCCAAAGGTATTTATTGAATAGCAGAATAGAAAATATGATCAAAAAAAGTGTATGTATCTGACACGTACAGAACCACACTAGGCCCCAATTACTATTTTTTGTACCCCTAAAAGGCTGGATGAGGAGTAGGAGGAGTTTGGAACAGGCAGCACCCTCAAATCTTCAGAAGTATGAGATGAACCCCAAAATCTTAGAAAAAGGTGTATCTCACACGTACCAACACAGACTATCCCGCAATTAAATTGATACCCAAAGGTTTTTATTGAATAGCGGAATAGAAAATATGATCAAAAAAAGTGTATGTATCTGACACGTACAGAACCACACTAGGCCCCAATTACTATTTTTTGTACCCCTAAAAGGCTGGATGAGGAGTAGGAGGAGTTTGGAACAGGCAGCACCCTCAAATCTTCAGAAGTATGAGATGAACCCCAAAAACTTGGAAAGGTGGATCTCACACATACCAACACAGACTATCCCGCAATTTAATTGATACCCAAAGGTTTTTATTGAATAGCGGAATAGAAAATATGATCAAAAAAAGTGTATGTATCTCACACGTACAGAACCACACTAGGCCCCAATTACTATTTTTTGTACCCCTAAAAGGCTGGATGAGGAGTAGGAGGAGTTTGGAACAGGCAGCACCCTCAAATCTTCAGAAGTATGAGATGAACCCCAAAAACTTGGAAAGGTTAATCTCACACGTACCAAGACAGACTATCCCGCAATTTAATTGATACCCAAAGGTTTTTATTGAATAGCGGAATAGAAAATATGATCAAAAAAGTGTATGTATCTTACACATACAGAACCACACTAGGCCCCAAATACTATTTTTTGTACCCCTAAAATGCTAGATGAGGAGTAGGAGGAGTTTGGAACAGGCAGCACTCTCAAATCTTCAGAAGTATGAGATGAACCCCAAAAACTTGGAAAGTTGGATCTCACACGTACCAACACAGACTATCCCGCAATTTAATTGATACCCAAAGGTTTTTATTGAATAGCGGAATAGAAAATATGATCAAAAAAAGTGTATGTATCTCACACGTACAGAACCACACTAGGCCCCAATTACTATTTTTTGTACCCCTAAAAAGCTGGATGAGGAGTAGGAGGAGTTTGGAACAGGCAGCACCCTCAAATCTTCAGAAGTATAAGATGAACCCCAAAAACTTGGAAAGGTGGATCTCACACGTACCAACACAGACTATCCCGCGATTTAATTGATACCCAAAGGTTTTATTGAATAGCGGAATCGAAAATATGATCAAAAAAGTGTATGTATCTTACACATACAGAACCACACTAGGCCCCAAATACTATTTTTTGTACCCCTAAATGGCTGGATGATGAGTAGGAGGAGTTTGGAACAGGCCGCATCCTCAAATCTTCAGAAGTATGAGATGAACCCCAAAAACTTGGAAAGTTGGATCTCACACGTACCAACACAGACTATCCCGCCAATTAATTGATACCCAAAGGTTTTTATTGAATAGCGGAATAGAAAATATGATCAAAAAAAGTGTATGTATCTCACACGTACAGAACCACACTAGGCCCCAATTACTATTGTTTGTACACCTAAAGGCAGGATGAGGAGTAGGAGGAGTTTGGAACAGGCAGCACCCTCAAATCTTCAGAAGTATGAGATGAACCCCAAAAACTTGGAAAGGTGGATCTCACACATACCAACACAGACTATCCCGCAATTTAATTGATACCCAAAGGTTTTTATTGAATAGCGGAATAGAAAATATGATCAAAAAAAGTGTATGTATCTGACACGTACAGAACCACACTAGGCCCCAATTACTATTTTTTGTACCCCTAAAAGGCTGGATGAGGAGTAGGAGGAGTTTGGAACAGGCAGCACCCTCAAATCTTCAGAAGTATGAGATGAACCCCAAAAACTTGGAAAGGTGGATCTCACACGTACCAACACAGACTATCCCGCAATTTAATTGATACCCAAAGGTTTTTATTGAATAGCGGAATAGAAAATATGATCAAAAAAAGTGTATGTATCTCACACGTACAGAACCACACTAGGCCCCAATTACTATTTTTTGTACCCCTAAAAGGCTGGATGAGGAGTAGGAGGAGTTTGGAACAGGCAGCACCCTCAAATCTTCAGAAGTATGAGATGAACCCCAAAAACTTGGAAAGGTGGATCTCACATGTACCAAGACAGACTATCCCGCAATTTAATTGATACCCAAAGGTTTTTATTGAATAGCGGAATAGAAAATATGATCAAAAAAAGTGTATGTATCTCACACGTACAGAACCACACTAGGCCCCAATTACTATTTTTTGTACCCCTATAGGCTGGATGAGGAGTAGGAGGAGTTTATATCAGGCAGCACCCTCAAATCTTCAGAAGTATGAGATGAACCCCAAAAACTTGGAAAGGTGGATCTCACACGTACCAACACAGACTATCCCGCCAATTAATTGATACCCAAAGGTTTTTATTGAATAGCGGAATAGAAAATATGATCAAAAAAAGTGTATGTATCTCACACGTACAGAACCACACTAGGCCCCAATTACTATTTTTTGTACCCCTAAAAGGCTGGATGAGGAGTAGGAGGAGTTTGGAACAGGCAGCACCCTCAAATCTTCAGAAGTATGAGATGAACCCCAAAAACTTGGAAAGGTGGATCTCACACGTACCAACACAGACTATCCCGCAATTTAATTGATAACCAAAGGTTTTTATTGAATAGCGGAATAGAAAATATGATCAAAAAAAGTGTATGTATCTCACACGTACAGAACCACACTAGGCCCTAATTACTATTTTTTGTACCCCTAAAAGGCTGGATGAGGAGTAGGAGGAGTTTAGAACAGGCAGCACCCTCAAATCTTCAGAAGTATGAGATGAACCCCAAAAACTTGGAAAGGTGGATCTCACACGTACCAACACAGACTATCCCGCAATTTAATTGATAACCAAAGGTTTTTATTGAATAGCGGAATCGAAAATATGATCAAAAAAGTGTATGTATCTTACACATACAGAACCACACTAGGCCCCAAATACTATTTTTTGTACCCCTAAATGGCTGGATGAGGAGTAGGAGGAGTTTGGAACAGGCAGCACTCTCAAATCTTCAGAAGTATGAGATGAACCCCAAAAACTTGGAAAGGTGGATCTCACACGTACCAACACAGACTATCCCGCAATTTAATTGATACCCAAAGGTTTTTATTGAATAGCCGAATAGAAAATATGATCAAAAAAAGTGTATGTATCTCACACGTACAGAACCACACTAGGTCCCAATTACTATTGTTAGAACCCCTAAAATTCAGGATGAGGAGTAGGAGGAGTTTGGAACAGGCAGCACCCTCAAATCTTCAGAAGTATGAGATGAACCCCAAAAACTTGGAAAGATGGATCTCACACGTACCAACACAGGCTATCCCGCAATTTAATTGATACCCAAAGGTTTTTATTGAATAGCGGAATATAAAATATGATCAAAAAAAGTGTATGTATCTCACACGTACAGAACCACACTAGGCCCAAATTACTATTGTTAGTACCCCTAAAAGGCAGGATGAGGAGTAGGAGGAGTTTGGAACAGGCAGCACCCTCAAATCTTCAGAAGTATGAGATGAACCCCAAAAACTTGGAAAGGTGGATCTCACACGTACCAACACAGGCTATCCCGCAATTTAATTGATACCCAAAGGTTTTTATTGAATAGCGGAATAGAAAATATGATCAAAAAAAGTGTATGTATCTCACACGTACAGAACCACACTAGGCCCCAATTACTATTGTTAGTACCCCTAAAAGGCAGGATGAGGAGTAGGAGGAGTTTGGAACAGGCAGCACCCTCAAATCTTCAGAAGTATGAGATGAACCCCAAAAACTTGGAAAGGTGGATCTCACACGTACCAACACAGGCTATCCCGCAATTTAATTGATACCCAAAGGTTTTTATTGAATAGCGGAATAGAAAATATGATCAAAAAAAGTGTATGTATCTCACACGTACAGAACCACACTAGGCCCCAATTACTATTTATTGTACCCCTAAAAGGCTGGATGAGGAGTAGGAGGAGTTTGGAACAGGCAGCACCCTCAAATCTTCAGAAGTATGAGATGAACCCCAAAAACTTGGAAAGTTGGATCTCACACGTACCAACACAGACTATCCCGCAATTTAATTGATACCCAAAGGTTTTTATTGAATAGCGGAATAGAAAATAAGATCAAAAAAAGTGTATGTATGTTACACGTACAGAACCACACTAGGCCCCAATTTCTATTTTTTGTACCCCTAAAAGGCTGGATGAGGAGTAGGAGGAGTTTGGATCAGGCCGCACCCTCAAATCTTCAGAAGTATAAGATGAACCCCAAAAACTTGGAAAGTTGGATCTCACACGTACCAACATAGACTATCCCGCCAATTAATTGATACCCAAAGGTTTTTATTGAATAGCAGAATAGAAAATATGATCAAAAAAAGTGTATGTATCTGACACGTACAGAACCACACTAGGCCCCAATTACTATTTTTTGTACCCCTAAAAGGCTGGATGAGGAGTAGGAGGAGGTTGGAACAGGCAGCACCCTCAAATCTTCAGAAGTATGAGATGAACCCCAAAAACTTAGAAAAAGGTGTATCTCACACGTACCAACACAGACTATCCCGCAATTTAATTGATACCCAAAGGTTTTTATTGAATAGCGGAATAGAAAATATGATCAAAAAAAGTGTATGTATCTCACACGTACAGAACCACACTAGGCCCCAATTACTATTTTTTGTACCCTTAAAATGCTGGATGAGGAGTGGGAGGAGTTTGGAACAGGCAGCACCCTCAAATCTTCAGAAGTATGAGATGAACCCCAAAAACTTGGAAAGGTGGATCTCACACATACCAACACAGACTATCCCGCAATTTAATTGATACCCAAAGGTTTTTATTGAATAGCGGAATAGAAAATATGATCAAAAAAGTGTATGTATCTTACACGTACAGAACCACACTAGGCCCCAATTACTATTTTTTGTACCCCTAAAAGGCTGGATGAGGAGTAGGAGGAGTTTATATCAGGCAGCACCCTCAAATCTTCAGAAGTATGAGATGAACCCCAAAAACTTGGAAAGGTGGATCTCACACGTACCAACACAGACTATCCCACCAATTAATTGATACCCAAAGGTTTTTATTGAATAGCGGAATAGAAAATATGATCAAAAAAAGTGTATGTATCTCACACGTACAGAACCACACTAGGCCCCAATTACTATTTTTTGTACCCCTAAAAGGCTGGATGAGGAGTAGGAGGAGTTTGGAACAGGCAGCACCCTCAAATCTTCAGAAGTATGAGATGAACCCCAAAAACTTGGAAAGGTGGATCTCACACATACCAACACAGACTATCCCGCAATTTAATTGATACCCAAAGGTTTTTATTGAATAGCGGAATAGAAAATATGATCAAAAAAAGTGTATGTATCTCACACGTACAGAACCACACTAGGCCCCAATTACTATTTTTTGTACCCCTAAAAGGCTGGATGAGGAGTAGGAGGAGTTTGGAACAGGCAGCACCCTCAAATCTTCAGAAGTATGAGATGAACCCCAAAAACTTGGAAAGGTTAATCTCACACGTACCAAGACAGACTATCCCGCAATTTAATTGATACCCAAAGGTTTTTATTGAATAGCGGAATAGAAAATATGATCAAAAAAGTGTACGTATCTTACACATACAGAACCACACTAGGCCCCAAATACTATTTTTTGTACCCCTAAAATGCTAGATGAGGAGTAGGAGGAGTTTGACACAGGCAGCACTCTCAAATCTTCAGAAGTATGAGATGAACCCCAAAAACTTGGAAAGTTGGATCTCACACGTACCAACACAGACTATCCCGCAATTTAATTGATACCCAAAGGTTTTTATTGAATAGCGGAATAGAAAATATGATCAAAAAAAGTGTATGTATCTCACACGTACAGAACCACACTAGGCCCCAATTACTATTTTTTGTACCCCTAAATGGCTGGATGAGGAGTAGGAGGAGTTTGGAACAGGCAGCACTCTCAAATCTTCAGAAGTATGAGATGAACCCCAAAAACTTGGAAAGTTGGATCTCACACGTACCAACACAGACTATCCCGCCAATTAATTGATACCCAAAGGTTTTTATTGAATAGCAGAATAGAAAATATGATCAAAAAAAGTGTATGTATCTGACACGTACAGAACCACACTAGGCCCCAATTACTATTTTTTGTACCCCTAAAAGGCTGGATGAGGAGTAGGAGGAGTTTGGAACAGGCAGCACCCTCAAATCTTCAGAAGTATGAGATGAACCCCAAAATCTTAGAAAAAGTTGTATCTCACACGTACCAACACAGACTATCCCGCAATTTAATTGATACCCAAAGGTTTTTATTGAATAGCGGAATAGAAAATATGATCAAAAAAAGTGTATGTATCTCACACGTACAGAACCACACTAGGCCCCAATTACTATTTTTTGTACCCTTAAAATGCTGGATGAGGAGTGGGAGGAGTTTGGAACAGGCAGCACCCTCAAATCTTCAGAAGTATTAGATGAACCCCAAAAACTTGGAAAGGTGGATCTCACACATACCAACACAGACTATCCCGCAATTTAATTGATACCCAAAGGTTTTTATTGAATAGCGGAATAGAAAATATGATCAAAAAAAGTGTATGTATCTTACACGTACAGAACCACACTAGGCCCCAATTACTATTTTTTGTACCCCTAAAAGGCTGGATGAGGAGTAGGAGGAGTTTATATCAGGCAGCACCCTCAAATCTTCAGAAGTATGAGATGAACCCCAAAAACTTGGAAAGGTGGATCTCACACGTACCAACACAGACTATCCCACCAATTAATTGATACCCAAAGGTTTTTATTGAATAGCGGAATAGAAAATATGATCAAAAAAAGTGTATGTATCTCACATGTACAGAACCACACTAGGCCCCAATTACTATTTTTTGTACCCCTAAAAGGCTGGATGAGGAGTAGGAGGAGTTTGGAACAGGCAGCACCCTCAAATCTTCAGAAGTATGAGATGAACCCCAAAAACTTGGAAAGGTGGATCTCACACATACCAACACAGACTATCCCGCAATTTAATTGATACCCAAAGGTTTTTATTGAATAGCGGAATAGAAAATATGATCAAAAAAAGTGTATGTATCTCACACGTACAGAACCACACTAGGCCCCAATTACTATTTTTTGTACCCCTAAATGGCTGGATGAGGAGTAGGAGGAGTTTGGAACAGGCAGCACTCTCAAATCTTCAGAAGTATGAGATGAACCCCAAAAACTTGGAAAGTTGGATCTCACACGTACCAACACAGACTATCCCGCCAATTAATTGATACCCAAAGGTTTTTATTGAATAGCAGAATAGAAAATATGATCAAAAAAAGTGTATGTATCTGACACGTACAGAACCACACTAGGCCCCAATTACTATTTTTTGTACCCCTAAAAGGCTGGATGAGGAGTAGGAGGAGTTTGGAACAGGCAGCACCCTCAAATCTTCAGAAGTATGAGATGAACCCCAAAATCTTAGAAAAAGTTGTATCTCACACGTACCAACACAGACTATCCCGCAATTTAATTGATACCCAAAGGTTTTTATTGAATAGCGGAATAGAAAATATGATCAAAAAAAGTGTATGTATCTCACACGTACAGAACCACACTAGGCCCCAATTACTATTTTTTGTACCCTTAAAATGCTGGATGAGGAGTGGGAGGAGTTTGGAACAGGCAGCACCCTCAAATCTTCAGAAGTATGAGATGAACCCCAAAAACTTGGAAAGGTGGATCTCACACATACCAACACAGACTATCCCGCAATTTAATTGATACCCAAAGGTTTTTATTGAATAGCGGAATAGAAAATATGATCAAAAAAAGTGTATGTATCTTACACGTACAGAACCACACTAGGCCCCAATTACTATTTTTTGTACCCCTAAAAGGCTGGATGAGGAGTAGGAGGAGTTTATATCAGGCAGCACCCTCAAATCTTCAGAAGTATGAGATGAACCCCAAAAACTTGGAAAGGTGGATCTCACACGTACCAACACAGACTATCCCACCAATTAATTGATACCCAAAGGTTTTTATTGAATAGCGGAATAGAAAATATGATCAAAAAAAGTGTATGTATCTCACATGTACAGAACCACACTAGGCCCCAATTACTATTTTTTGTACCCCTAAAAGGCTGGATGAGGAGTAGGAGGAGTTTGGAACAGGCAGCACCCTCAAATCTTCAGAAGTATGAGATGAACCCCAAAAACTTGGAAAGGTGGATCTCACACATACCAACACAGACTATCCCGCAATTTAATTGATACCCAAAGGTTTTTATTGAATAGCGGAATAGAAAATATGATCAAAAAAAGTGTATGTATCTCACACGTACAGAACCACACTAGGCCCCAATTACTATTTTTTGTACCCCTAAAAGGCTGGATGAGGAGTAGGAGGAGTTTGGAACAGGCAGCACCCTCAAATCTTCAGAAGTATGAGATGAACCCCAAAAACTTGGAAAGGTTAATCTCACACGTACCAAGACAGACTATCCCGCAATTTAATTGATACCCAAAGGTTTTTATTGAATAGCGGAATAGAAAATATGATCAAAAAAGTGTATGTATCTTACACATACAGAACCACACTAGGCCCCAAATACTATTTTTTGTACCCCTAAAATGCTAGATGAGGAGTAGGAGGAGTTTGGAACAGGCAGCACTCTCAAATCTTCAGAAGTATGAGATGAACCCCAAAAACTTGGAAAGTTGGATCTCACACGTACCAAGACAGACTATCCCGCAATTTAATTGATACCCAAAGGTTTTTATTGAATAGCGGAATAGAAAATATGATCAAAAAAAGTGTATGTATCTCACACGTACAGAACCACACTAGGCCCCAATTACTATTTTTTGTACCCCTAAAAAGCTGGATGAGGAGTAGGAGGAGTTTGGAACAGGCAGCACCCTCAAATCTTCAGAAGTATAAGATGAACCCCAAAAACTTGGAAAGGTGGATCTCACACGTACCAACACAGACTATCCCGCAATTTAATTGATACCCAAAGGTTTTATTGAATAGCGGAATCGAAAATATGATCAAAAAAGTGTATGTATCTTACACATACAGAACCACACTAGGCCCCAAATACTATTTTTTGTACCCCTAAATGGCTGGATGAGGAGTAGGAGGAGTTTGGAACAGGCAGCACTCTCAAATCTTCAGAAGTATGAGATGAACCCCAAAAACTTGGAAAGGTGGATCTCACACGTATCAACACAGACTATCCCGCAATTTAATTGATACCCAAAGGTTTTTATTGAATAGCCGAATAGAAAATATGATCAAAAAAAGTGTATGTATCTCACACGTACAGAACCACACTAGGTCCCAATTACTATTGTTAGTACCCCTAAAATTCAGGATGAGGAGTAGGAGGAGTTTGGAACAGGCAGCACCCTCAAATCTTCAGAAGTATGAGATGAACCCCAAAAACTCGGAAAGGTGGATCTCACACGTACCAACACAGGCTATCCCGCAATTTAATTGATACCCAAAGGTTTTTATTGAATAGCGGAATAGAATATATGATCAAAAAAAGTGTATGTATCTCACACATACAGAACCACACTAGGTCCCAATTACTATTGTTAGTACCCCTAAAAGGCAGGATGAGGAGTAGGAGGAGTTTGGAACAGGCAGCACCCTCAAATCTTCAGAAGTATGAGATGAACCCCAAAAACTTGGAAAGGTGGATCTCACACGTACCAACACAGACTATCCCGCAATTTAATTGATACCCAAAGGTTTTTATTGAATAGCGGAATAGAAAATATGATCAAAAAAAGTGTATGTATCTTACACGTACAGAACCACACTAGGCCCCAATTACTATTTTTTGTACCCCTAAAAGGCTGGATGAGGAGTAGGAGGAGTTTATATCAGGCAGCACCCTCAAATCTTCAGAAGTATGAGATGAACCCCAAAAACTTGGAAAGGTGGATCTCACACGTACCAACACAGACTATCCCACCAATTAATTGATACCCAAAGGTTTTTATTGAATAGCGGAATAGAAAATATGATCAAAAAAAGTGTATGTATCTCACATGTACAGAACCACACTAGGCCCCAATTACTATTTTTTGTACCCCTAAAAGGCTGGATGAGGAGTAGGAGGAGTTTGGAACAGGCAGCACCCTCAAATCTTCAGAAGTATGAGATGAACCCCAAAAACTTGGAAAGGTGGATCTCACACATACCAACACAGACTATCCCGCAATTTAATTGATACCCAAAGGTTTTTATTGAATAGCGGAATAGAAAATATGATCAAAAAAAGTGTATGTATCTCACACGTACAGAACCACACTAGGCCCCAATTACTATTTTTTGTACCCCTAAATGGCTGGATGAGGAGTAGGAGGAGTTTGGAACAGGCAGCACTCTCAAATCTTCAGAAGTATGAGATGAACCCCAAAAACTTGGAAAGTTGGATCTCACACGTACCAACACAGACTATCCCGCCAATTAATTGATACCCAAAGGTTTTTATTGAATAGCAGAATAGAAAATATGATCAAAAAAAGTGTATGTATCTGACACGTACAGAACCACACTAGGCCCCAATTACTATTTTTTGTACCCCTAAAAGGCTGGATGAGGAGTAGGAGGAGTTTGGAACAGGCAGCACCCTCAAATCTTCAGAAGTATGAGATGAACCCCAAAATCTTAGAAAAAGTTGTATCTCACACGTACCAACACAGACTATCCCGCAATTTAATTGATACCCAAAGGTTTTTATTGAATAGCGGAATAGAAAATATGATCAAAAAAAGTGTATGTATCTCACACGTACAGAACCACACTAGGCCCCAATTACTATTTTTTGTACCCTTAAAATGCTGGATGAGGAGTGGGAGGAGTTTGGAACAGGCAGCACCCTCAAATCTTCAGAAGTATGAGATGAACCCCAAAAACTTGGAAAGGTGGATCTCACACATACCAACACAGACTATCCCGCAATTTAATTGATACCCAAAGGTTTTTATTGAATAGCGGAATAGAAAATATGATCAAAAAAAGTGTATGTATCTTACACGTACAGAACCACACTAGGCCCCAATTACTATTTTTTGTACCCCTAAAAGGCTGGATGAGGAGTAGGAGGAGTTTATATCAGGCAGCACCCTCAAATCTTCAGAAGTATGAGATGAACCCCAAAAACTTGGAAAGGTGGATCTCACACGTACCAACACAGACTATCCCACCAATTAATTGATACCCAAAGGTTTTTATTGAATAGCGGAATAGAAAATATGATCAAAAAAAGTGTATGTATCTCACATGTACAGAACCACACTAGGCCCCAATTACTATTTTTTGTACCCCTAAAAGGCTGGATGAGGAGTAGGAGGAGTTTGGAACAGGCAGCACCCTCAAATCTTCAGAAGTATGAGATGAACCCCAAAAACTTGGAAAGGTGGATCTCACACATACCAACACAGACTATCCCGCAATTTAATTGATACCCAAAGGTTTTTATTGAATAGCGGAATAGAAAATATGATCAAAAAAAGTGTATGTATCTCACACGTACAGAACCACACTAGGCCCCAATTACTATTTTTTGTACCCCTAAAAGGCTGGATGAGGAGTAGGAGGAGTTTGGAACAGGCAGCACCCTCAAATCTTCAGAAGTATGAGATGAACCCCAAAAACTTGGAAAGGTTAATCTCACACGTACCAAGACAGACTATCCCGCAATTTAATTGATACCCAAAGGTTTTTATTGAATAGCGGAATAGAAAATATGATCAAAAAAGTGTATGTATCTTACACATACAGAACCACACTAGGCCCCAAATACTATTTTTTGTACCCCTAAAATGCTAGATGAGGAGTAGGAGGAGTTTGGAACAGGCAGCACTCTCAAATCTTCAGAAGTATGAGATGAACCCCAAAAACTTGGAAAGTTGGATCTCACACGTACCAAGACAGACTATCCCGCAATTTAATTGATACCCAAAGGTTTTTATTGAATAGCGGAATAGAAAATATGATCAAAAAAAGTGTATGTATCTCACACGTACAGAACCACACTAGGCCCCAATTACTATTTTTTGTACCCCTAAAAAGCTGGATGAGGAGTAGGAGGAGTTTGGAACAGGCAGCACCCTCAAATCTTCAGAAGTATAAGATGAACCCCAAAAACTTGGAAAGGTGGATCTCACACGTACCAACACAGACTATCCCGCAATTTAATTGATACCCAAAGGTTTTATTGAATAGCGGAATCGAAAATATGATCAAAAAAGTGTATGTATCTTACACATACAGAACCACACTAGGCCCCAAATACTATTTTTTGTACCCCTAAATGGCTGGATGAGGAGTAGGAGGAGTTTGGAACAGGCAGCACTCTCAAATCTTCAGAAGTATGAGATGAACCCCAAAAACTTGGAAAGGTGGATCTCACACGTATCAACACAGACTATCCCGCAATTTAATTGATACCCAAAGGTTTTTATTGAATAGCCGAATAGAAAATATGATCAAAAAAAGTGTATGTATCTCACACGTACAGAACCACACTAGGTCCCAATTACTATTGTTAGTACCCCTAAAATTCAGGATGAGGAGTAGGAGGAGTTTGGAACAGGCAGCACCCTCAAATCTTCAGAAGTATGAGATGAACCCCAAAAACTCGGAAAGGTGGATCTCACACGTACCAACACAGGCTATCCCGCAATTTAATTGATACCCAAAGGTTTTTATTGAATAGCGGAATAGAATATATGATCAAAAAAAGTGTATGTATCTCACACATACAGAACCACACTAGGTCCCAATTACTATTGTTAGTACCCCTAAAAGGCAGGATGAGGAGTAGGAGGAGTTTGGAACAGGCAGCACCCTCAAATCTTCAGAAGTATGAGATGAACCCCAAAAACTTGGAAAGGTGGATCTCACACGTACCAACACAGACTATCCCGCAATTTAATTGATACCCAAAGGTTTTTATTGAATAGCGGAATAGAAAATATGATCAAAAAAAGTGTATGTATCTTACACGTACAGAACCACACTAGGCCCCAATTACTATTTTTTGTACCCCTAAAAGGCTGGATGAGGAGTAGGAGGAGTTTATATCAGGCAGCACCCTCAAATCTTCAGAAGTATGAGATGAACCCCAAAAACTTGGAAAGGTGGATCTCACACGTACCAACACAGACTATCCCACCAATTAATTGATACCCAAAGGTTTTTATTGAATAGCGGAATAGAAAATATGATCAAAAAAAGTGTATGTATCTCACACGTACAGAACCACACTAGGCCCCAATTACTATTTTTTGTACCCCTAAAAGGCTGGATGAGGAGTAGGAGGAGTTTGGAACAGGCAGCACCCTCAAATCTTCAGAAGTATGAGATGAACCCCAAAAACTTGGAAAGGTGGATCTCACACTTACCAACACAGACTATCCCGCAATTTAATTGATACCCAAAGGTTTTTATTGAATAGCGGAATAGAAAATATGATCAAAAAAAGTGTATGTATCTCACACGTACAGAACCACACTAGGCCCCAATTACTATTTTTTGTACCCCTAAAAGGCTGGATGAGGAGTAGGAGGAGTTTGGAACAGGCAGCACCCTCAAATCTTCAGAAGTATGAGATGAACCCCAAAAACTTGGAAAGGTTAATCTCACACGTACCAAGACAGACTATCCCGCAATTTAATTGATACCCAAAGGTTTTTATTGAATAGCGGAATAGAAAATATGATCAAAAAAGTGTATGTATCTTACACATACAGAACCACACTAGGCCCCAATTACTATTGTTAGTACCCCTAAAAGGCAGGATGAGGAGTAGGAGGAGTTTGGAACAGGCAGCACCCTCAAATCTTCAGAAGTATGAGATGAACCCCAAAAACTTTGAAAGGTGGATCTCACACGTACCAACACAGGCTATCCCGCAATTTAATTGATACCCAAAGGTTTTTATTGAATAGCGGAATAGAAAATATGATCAAAAAAAGTGTATGTATCTCACACGTACAGAACCACACTAGGCCCCAATTACTATTGTTAGTACCCCTAAAAGGCAGGATGAGGAGTAGGAGGAGTTTGGAACAGGCAGCACCCTCAAATCTTCAGAAGTATAAGATGAACCCCAAAAACATGGAAAGGTGGATCTCACACGTACCAACACAGACTATCCCGCAATTTAATTGATACCCAAAGGTTTTTATTGAATAGCGGAATCGAAAATATGATCAAAAAAGTGTATGTATCTTACACATACAGAACCACACTAGGCCCCAAATACTATTTTTTGTACCCCTAAATGGCTGGATGAGGAGTAGGAGGAGTTTGGAACAGGCAGCACTCTCAAATCTTCAGAAGTATGAGATGAACCCCAAAAACTTGGAAAGGTGGATCTCACACGTACCAACACAGACTATCCCGCAATTTAATTGATACCCAAAGGTTTTTATTGAATAGCCGAATAGAAAATATGATCAAAAAAAGTGTATGTATCTCACACGTACAGAACCACACTAGGTCCCAATTACTATTGTTAGTACCCCTAAAATTCAGGATGAGGAGTAGGAGGAGTTTGGAACAGGAAGCACCCTCAAATCTTCAGAAGTATGAGATGAACCCCAAAAACTCGGAAAGGTGGATCTCACACGTACCAACACAGGCTATCCCGCAATTTAATTGATACCCAAAGGTTTTTATTGAATAGCGGAATAGAAAATATGATCAAAAAAAGTGTATGTATCTCACACGTACAGAACCACACTAGGCCCCAATTACTATTGTTAGTACCCCTAAAAGGCAGGATGAGGAGTAGGAGGAGTTTGGAACAGGCAGCACCCTCAAATCTTCAGAAGTATGAGATGAACCCCAAAAACTTGGAAAGGTGGATCTCACACGTACCAACACAGGCTATCCCGCAATTTAATTGATACCCAAAGGTTTTTATTGAATAGCGGAATAGAAAATATGATCAAAAAAAGTGTATGTATCTCACACGTACAGAACCACACTAGGCCCCAATTACTATTGTTTGTACCCCTAAAGGCAGGATGAGGAGTAGGAGGAGTTTGGAACATGCAGCACGCTCAAATCTTCAGAAGTATGAGATGAACCCCAAAAACTTGGACGGTGGATCTCACACGTACCAACACAGACTATCCCGCAATTTAATTGATACCCAAAGGTTTTTATTGAATAGCGGAATAGAAAATATGATCAAAAAAAGTGTATGTATCTTACACGTACAGAACCACACTAGGCCCCAATTACTATTTTTTGTACCCCTAAAAGGCTGGATGAGGAGTAGGAGGAGTTTATATCAGGCAGCACCCTCAAATCTTCAGAAGTATGAGATGAACCCCAAAAACTTGGAAAGATGGATCTCACACGTACCAACACAGACTATCCCACCAATTAATTAATACCCAAAGGTTTTTATTGAATAGCGGAATAGAAAATATGATCAAAAAAAGTGTATGTATCTTACACGTACAGAACAACAATAGGCCCCAATTACTATTTTTTGTACCCCTAAAAGGCTGGATGAGGAGTAGGAGGAGTTTGGAACAGGCAGCACCCTCAAATCTTCAGAAGTATGATATGAACCCCAAAAACTTGGAAAGGTGGATCTCACACGTACCAACACAGACTATCCCGCAATTTAATTGATACCCAAAGGTTTTTATTGAATAGCGGAAAAGAATATATGATCAAAAAAAGTGTATGTATCTCACACGTACAGAACCACACTAGGTCCCAATTACTATTGTTAGTACCCGTAAAAGGCAGGATGAGGAGTAGGAGGAGTTTGGAACAGGCAGCACCCTCAAATCTTCAGAAGTATGAGATGAACCCCAAAAACTTGGAAAGGTGGATCTCACACGTACCAACACAGGCTATCCCGCAATTTAATTGATACCCAAAGGTTTTTATTGAATAGCGGAATAGAAAATATGATCAAAAAAAGTGTATGTATCTCACACGTACAGAACCACACCAGGCCCCAATTACTATTGTTAGTACCCCTAAAAGGCAGGATGAGGAGTAGGAGGAGTTTGGAACAGGCAGCACCCTCAAATCTTCAGAAGTATGAGATGAACCCCAAAAACTTGGAAAGGTGGATCTCACATGTACCAACACAGGCTATCCCGCAATTTAATTGATACACAAAGGTTTTTATTGAATAGCGGAATAGAAAATATGATCAAAAAAGTGTATGTATCTCACACGTACAGAACCACACTAGGCCCCAATTACTATTTTTTGTACCCCTAAAAGGCTGGATGAGGAGTAGGAGGAGTTTGGAACAGGCAGCACCCTCAAATCTTCAGAAGTATGAGATGAACCCCAAAAACTTGGAAAGGTGGATCTCACACGTACCAACACAGACTATCCCGCAATTTAATAGAAACCCAAAGGTTTTTATTGAATAGCGGAATAGAAAATATGATCAAAAAAAGTGTATGTATGTTACACGTACAGAACCACACTAGGCCCCAATTTTTATTTTTTGTACCCCTATAAGGCTGGATGAGGAGTAGGAGGAGTTTGGATCAGGCCGCACCCTCAAATCTTCAGAAGTATGAGATGAACCCCAAAAACTTGGAAAGTTGGATCTCACACGTACCAACACAGACTATCCCGCCAATTAATTGATACCCAAAGGTTTTTATTGAATAGCGGAATAGAAAATATGATCAAAAAAAGTGTATGTATCTCACACGTACAGAACCACACTAGGCCCCAATTACTATTGTTTGTACACCTAAAGGCAGGATGAGGAGTAGGAGGAGTTTGGAACAGGCAGCACCCTCAAATCTTCAGAAGTATGAGATGAACCCCAAAAACTTGGAAAGGTGGATCTCACACATACCAACACAGACTATCCCGCAATTTAATTGATACCCAAAGGTTTTTATTGAATAGCGGAATAGAAAATATGATCAAAAAAAGTGTATGTATCTGACACGTACAGAACCACACTAGGCCCCAATTACTATTTTTTGTACCCCTAAAAGGCTGGATGAGAAGTAGGAGGAGTTTGGAACAGGCAGCACCCTCAAATCTTCAGAAGTATGAGATGAACCCCAAAAACTTGGAAAGGTGGATCTCACACGTACCAACACAGACTATCCTGCAATTTAATTGATACCCAAAGGTTTTTATTGAATAGCGGAATAGAAAATATGATCAAAAAAAGTGTATGTATCTCACACGTACAGAACCACACTAGGCCCCAATTACTATTTTTTGTACCCTTAAAAGGCTGGATGAGGAGTAGGAGGAGTTTGGAACAGGCAGCACCCTCAAATCTTCAGAAGTATGAGATGAACCCCAAAAACTTGGAAAGGTGGATCTCACACGTACCAACACAGACTATCCCGCAATTTAATTGATACCCAAAGGTTTTTATTGAATAGCGGAATAGAAAATATGATCAAAAAAAGTGTATGTATCTCACACGTACAGAACCACACTAGGCCCCAATTACTATTGTTTGTACCCCTAAAGGCAGGATGAGGAGTAGGAGGAGTTTGGAACAGGCAGCACCCTCAAATCTTCAGAAGTATGAGATGAACCCCAAAAACTTGGAAAGGTGGATCTCACACGTACCAACACAGACTATCCCGCAATTTAATTGATACCCAAAGGTTTTTATTGAATAGCGGAATAGAAAATATGATCAAAAAAAGTGTATGTATCTTACACGTACAGAACCACACTAGGCCCCAATTACTATTTTTTGTACCCCTAAAAGGCTGGATGAGTAGTAGGAGGAGTTTATATCAGGCAGCACCCTCAAATCTTCAGAAGTATAAGATGAACCCCAAAAACTTGGAAAGGTGGATCTCACACGTACCAACACAGACTATCCCACCAATTAATTAATACCCAAAGGTTTTTATTGAATAGCGGAATAGAAAATATGATCAAAAAAAGTGTATGTATCTTACACGTACAGAACAACAATAGGCCCCAATTACTATTTTTTGTACCCCTAAAAGGCTGGATGAGGAGTAGGAGGAGATTGGAACAGGCAGCACCCTCAAATCTTCAGAAGTATGAGATGAACCCCAAAAACTTGGAAAGGTGGATCTCACACGTACCAACACAGACTATCCCGCAATTTAATTGATACCCAAAAGTTTTTATTGAATAGCGCAGTGGTTCTTAACCTTTTTGGAGGTACTGAACCCCACCAGTTTCATACACGCATTCACCGAACCCTTCTTAATTGGAAAAATAAAATATGTTTTTTTTCAAATTCAAACATAGGTGTATATATTATTTTAGGTATATATTTATACATAGGTGCACAAAATGAACAAAACCATTAAGAACAAAGAACAAAACCATTAAAAACATGATTTTTACACAAAAACAAAAACATAATAATGAATATTTACTGCAAATTAGTGTGACTTCTGCTGTTGTCTTTCAGAGACCAGTTCAGAAATGCGCGGCTTTATCTTGGCAAGTGCCATTCTCATGTCATTATCATGTCTCATGTCACCTCACCCTGGCCTGCTGTAAGGGGGGATCTATATGGGGGATGGGACCGCACCTCACCCTGGCCTGCTGTAAGGGGGATCTATATGGGGGACCTGGTCCCCCATATAGATCCCCCCTTACAGCAGGCCAGGGTGAGGTCCCCCATATAGATCCAAGGTCCCCCATATAGATCCCTCCTTACAGCAGGCCAGGGTGAGATAAGGTCCCGTCCCCCATATAGATCTCCCCCCTTACAGCAGGACAGGGTGAGGTGAGGTCTGGACCCTGGCCTGCTGTAGGGGGATCTATATGGGGGACCCCAGAGTGACCTAACCTCACCCTGGCCTACTGTAAGGAGGGATCTATATGGGGGACCCCAGAGTGACCTAACCTCACCCTGGCCTGCTGTAGGGGGGGATCTATATGAGGGAGCTCACCTCACCCAGGCCTACTGTAAGGGGGGATCTATATGGGGGATCATGTCCCCCATATAGATCCCCCCATACAGAAGGCCAGGGTGAGTTGAGGTCCCGTCCCCCATTTAGATCTCCCCCCTTACAGCAGGCCAGGTTCCCCATAAAATAGATCCCCTTTACATAGTCTTCTCAGTGTTCTCACACAGTCATTCAGACAGTCAGTCACTAGACTAGTACAGCCAGTACTACTCCAGTCCTACCTTTTTTTCACCTGTGCCCCGACTCCCGATCACAGGCTAGGTTTTCCTCCTGCTGGCTGCAGCACCGCTGTCACCACTGGCTCTCTGGCCTCTCACCTGCCGGCTTCTTCTGCTGCTGCGGCTGCCTGGCCTGGTGGTTCTCTCCCGCGCTGCGCTGGGCGGCCGCTGCATGGGTTAGTCCCTCCCCCAGACAGTCCCTCTCCGCACGCCTGGCCTGTCTCCCCCCCCCTCACCACTCCACAGTGGGCGACGCCGGCTCCGGCTGGATCGGATTCGGCCGGGAGCCAAGCTGCACAGCCAGCAGTGAGAGTGAGCCAGGGGCAGAGAGAGCTGCGAGTGCGAGCGGAGCGGGAGCGGAAGGACATGCCCTAAACTGGAGAAATAGTCCCTGACAGCGAAGTGGTACTAGCGGAGGGTGTGCCGAACCCTCAAGACTGACCCACCGAACCCCTGGGGTTCGATCGAACCCAGGTTAAGAATCACTGGAATAGGGGAATAGAATATATGATCAAAAAAAGTGTATGTATGTTACACGTACAGAACCACACTAGGCCCCAATTTTTATTTTTTGTACCCCTAAAAGGCTGGATGAGGAGTAGGAGGAGTTTGGATCAGTCCGCACCCTCAAATCTTCAGAAGTATGAGATGAACCCCAAAAACTTGGAAAGTTGGATCTCACACGTACCAACACAGACTATCCCGCCAATTAATTGATACCCAAAGGTTTTTAATGAATAGCGGAATAGAAAATATGATCAAAAAAAGTGTATGTATCTCACACGTACAGAACCACACTAGGCCCCAATTACTATTGTTTGTACACCTAAAGGCAGGATGAGGAGTAGGAGGAGTTTGGAACAGGCAGCACCCTCAAATCTTCAGAAGTATGAGATGAACCCCAAAAACTTGGAAAGGTGGATCTCACACATACCAACACAGACTATCCCGCAATTTAATTGATACCCAAAGGTTTTTATTGAATAGCGGAATAGAAAATATGATCAAAAAAAGTGTATGTATCTCACACGTACAGAACCACACTAGGCCCCAATTACTATTGTTTGTACACCTAAAGGCAGGATGAGGAGTAGGAGGAGTTTGGAACAGGCAGCACCCTCAAATCTTCAGAAGTATGAGATGAACCCCAAAAACTTGGAAAGGTGGATCTCACACATACCAACACAGACTATCCCGCAATTTAATTGATACCCAAAGGTTTTTATTGAATAGCGGAATAGAAAATATGATCAAAAAAAGTGTATGTATCTGACACGTACAGAACCACACTAGGCCCCAATTACTATTTTTTGTACCCCTAAAAGGCTGGATGAGGAGTAGGAGGAGTTTGGAACAGGCAGCACCCTCAAATCTTCAGAAGTATGAGATGAACCCCAAAAACTTGGAAAGGTGGATCTCACACGTACCAACACAGACTATCCCGCAATTTAATTGATACCCAAAGGTTTTTATTGAATAGCGGAATAGAAAATATGATCAAAAAAAGTGTATGTATCTCACACGTACAGAACCACACTAGGCCCCAATTACTATTTTTTGTACCCTTAAAAGGCTGGATGAGGAGTAGGAGGAGTTTGGAACAGGCAGCACCCTCAAATCTTCAGAAGTATGAGATGAACCCCAAAAACTTGGAAAGGTGGATCTCACACGTACCAACACAGACTATCCCGCAATTTAATTGATACCCAAAGGTTTTTATTGAATAGCGGAATAGAAAATATGATCAAAAAAAGTGTATGTATCTCACACGTACAGAACCACACTAGGCCCCAATTACTATTGTTTGTACCCCTAAAGGCAGGATGAGGAGTAGGAGGAGTTTGGAACAGGCAGCACCCTCAAATCTTCAGAAGTATGAGATGAACCCCAAAAACTTGGAAAGGTGGATCTCACACGTACCAACACAGACTATCCCGCAATTTAATTGATACCCAAAGGTTTTTATTGAATAGCGGAATAGAAAATATGATCAAAAAAAGTGTATGGATCTTACACGTACAGAACCACACTAGGCCCCAATTACTATTTTTTGTACCCCTAAAAGGCTGGATGAGTAGTAGGAGGAGTTTATATCAGGCAGCACCCTCAAATCTTCAGAAGTATGAGATGAACCCCAAAAACTTGGAAAGGTGGATCTCACACGTACCAACACAGACTATCCCACCAATTAATTAATACCCAAAGGTTTTTATTGAATAGCGGAATAGAAAATATGATCAAAAAAAGTGTATGTATCTTACACGTACAGAACAACAATAGGCCCCAATTACTATTTTTTGTACCCCTAAAAGGCTGGATGAGGAGTAGGAGGAGTTTGGAACAGGCAGCACCCTCAAATCTTCAGAAGTATGAGATGAACCCCAAAAACTTGGAAAGGTGGATCTCACACGTACCAACACAGACTATCCCGCAATTTAATTGATACCCAAACGTTTTTATTGAATAGCGCAGTGGTTCTTAACCTTTTTGGAGGTACTGAACCCCACCAGTTTCATACACGCATTCACCGAACCCTTCTTAATTGGAAAAATAAAATATGTTTTTTTTCAAATTCAAACATAGGTGTATATATTATTTTAGGTATATATTTATACATAGGTGCACAAAATGAACAAAACCATTAAGAACAAAGAACAAAACCATTAAAAACATGATTTTTACACAAAAACAAAAACATAATAATGAATATTTACTGCAAATTAGTGTGACTTCTGCTGTTGTCTTTCAGAGACCAGTTCAGAAATGCGCGGCTTTATGTTGGCAAGTGCCACTCTCATGTCATTATCATGTCTCATGTCACCTCACCCTGGCCTGCTGTAAGGGGGGATCTATATGGGGGACGGGACCGCACCTCACCCTGGCCTGCTGTAAGGGGGATCTATATGGGGGACCTGGTCCCCCATATAGATCCCCCCTTACAGCAGACCAGGGTGAGGTCCCCCATATAGATCCAAGGTCCCCCATATAGATCCCTCCTTACAGCAGGCCAGGGTGAGATAAGGTCCCGTCCCCCATATAGATCTCCCCCTTACAGCAGGACAGGGTGAGGTGAGGTCTGGACCCTGGCCTGCTGTAGGGGGATCTATATGGGGGACCCCAGAGTGACCTAACCTCACCCTGGCCTACTGTAAGGAGGGATCTATATGGGGGACCCCAGAGTGACCTAACCTCACCCTGGCCTGCTGTAGGGGGGGATCTATATGAGGGAGCTCACCTCACCCAGGCCTACTGTAAGGGGGGATCTATATGGGGGATCATGTCCCCCATATAGATCCCCCCATACAGAAGGCCAGGGTGAGTTGAGGTCCCGTCCCCCATTTAGATCTCCCCCCTTACAGCAGGCCAGGTTCCCCATAAAATAGATCCCCTTTACATAGTCTTCTCAGTGTTCTCACACAGTCATTCAGACAGTCAGTCACTAGACTAGTACAGCCAGTACTACTCCAGTCCTACCTTTTTTTCACCTGTGCCCCGACTCCCGATCACAGGCTAGGTTTTCCTCCTGCAGGCTGCAGCACCGCTGTCACCACTGGCTCTCTGGCCTCTCACCTGCCGGCTTCTTCTGCTGCTGCGGCTGCCTGGCCTGGTGGTTCTCTCCCGCGCTGCGCTGGGCGGCCGCTGCATGGGTTAGTCCCTCCCCCAGACAGTCCCTCTCCGCACGCCTGGCCTGTCTCCCCCCCCCTCACCACTCCACAGTGGGCGACGCCGGCTCCGGCTGGATCGGATTCGGCCGGGAGCCAAGCTGCACAGCCAGCAGTGAGAGTGAGCCAGGGGCAGAGAGAGCTGCGAGTGCGAGCGGAGCGGGAGCGGAAGGACATGCCCTAAACTGGAGAAATAGTCCCTGACAGCGAAGTGGTACTAGCGGAGGGTGTGCCGAACCCTCAAGACTGACCCACCGAACCCCTGGGGTTCGATCGAACCCAGGTTAAGAATCACTGGAATAGCGGAATAGAATATATGATCAAAAAAAGTGTATGTATCTCACACGTACAGAACCACACTAGGTCCCAATTACTATTGTTAGTACCCCTAAAAGGCAGGATGAGGAGTAGGAGGAGTTTGGAACAGGCAGCACCCTCAAATCTTCAGAAGTATGAGATGAACCCCAAAAACTTGGAAAGGTGGATCTCACACGTACCAACACAGACTATCCCGCAATTTAATAGAAACCCAAAGGTTTTTATTGAATAGCGGAATAGAAAATATGATCAAAAAAAGTGTATGTATGTTACACGTACAGAACCACACTAGGCCCCAATATTTATTTTTTGTACCCCTAAAAGGCTGGATGAGGAGTAGGAGGAGTTTGGATCAGGCCGCACCCTCAAATCTTCAGAAGTATGAGATGAACCCCAAAAACTTGGAAAGTTGGATCTCACACGTACCAACACAGACTATCCCGCCAATTAATTGATACCCAAAGGTTTTTATTGAATAGCGGAATAGAAAATATGATCAAAAAAAGTGTATGTATCTCACACGTACAGAACCACACTAGGCCCCAATTACTATTTTTTGTACCCCTAAAAGGCTGGATGAGGAGTAGGAGGAGTTTATATCAGGCAGCACCCTCAAATCTTCAGAAGTATGAGATGAACCCCAAAAACTTGGAAAGGTGGATCTCACACGTACCAACACAGACTATCCCGCAATTTAATTGATAACCAAAGGTTTTTATTGAATAGCGGAATCGAAAATATGATCAAAAAAGTGTATGTATCTTACACATACAGAACCACACTAGGCCCCAAATACTATTTTTTGTACCCCTAAATGGCTGGATGAGGAGTAGGAGGAGTTTGGAACAGGCAGCACTCTCAAATCTTCAGAAGTATGAGATGAACCCCAAAAACTTGGAAAGGTGGATCTCACACGTACCAACACAGACTATCCCGCAATTTAATTGATACCCAAAGGTTTTTATTGAATAGCCGAATAGAAAATATGATCAAAAAAAGTGTATGTATCTCACACGTACAGAACCACACTAGGTCCCAATTACTATTGTTAGAACCCCTAAAATTCAGGATGAGGAGTAGGAGGAGTTTGGAACAGGCAGCACCCTCAAATCTTCAGAAGTATGAGATGAACCCCAAAAACTTGGAAAGGTGGATCTCACACGTACCAACACAGGCTATCCCGCAATTTAATTGATACCCAAAGGTTTTTATTGAATAGCGGAATAGAAAATATGATCAAAAAAAGTGTATGTATCTCACACGTACAGAACCACACTAGGCCCCAATTACTATTGTTAGTACCCCTAAAAGGCAGGATGAGGAGTAGGAGGAGTTTGGAACAGGCAGCACCCTCAAATCTTCAGAAGTATGAGATGAACCCCAAAAACTTGGAAAGGTGGATCTCACACGTACCAACACAGGCTATCCCGCAATTTAATTGATACCCAAAGGTTTTTATTGACTAGCGGAATAGAAAATATGATCAAAAAAAGTGTATGTATCTCACACGTACAGAACCACACTAGGCCCCAATTACTATTTATTGTACCCCTAAAAGGCTGGATGAGGAGTAGGAGGAGTTTGGAACAGGCAGCACCCTCAAATCTTCAGAAGTATGAGATGAACCCCAAAAACTTGGAAAGTTGGATCTCACACGTACCAACACACACTATCCCGCAATTTAATTGATACCCAAAGGTTTTTATTGAATAGCGGAATAGAAAATATGATCAAAAAAAGTGTATGTATGTTACACGTACAGAACCACACTAGGCCCCAATTTCTATTTTTTGTACCCCTAAAAGGCTGGATGAGGAGTAGGAGGAGTTTGGATCAGGCCGCACCCTCAAATCTTCAGAAGTATGAGATGAACCCCAAAAACTTGGAAAGGTGGATCTCACACGTACCAACACAGACTATCCCGCAATTTAATTGATACCCAAAGGTTTTTATTGAATAGCGGAATAGAAAATATGATCAAAAAAAGTGTATGGATCTTACACGTACAGAACCACACTAGGCCCCAATTACTATTTTTTGTACCCCTAAAAGGCTGGATGAGTAGTAGGAGGAGTTTATATCAGGCAGCACCCTCAAATCTTCAGAAGTATGAGATGAACCCCAAAAACTTGGAAAGGTGGATCTCACACGTACCAACACAGACTATCCCACCAATTAATTAATACCCAAAGGTTTTTATTGAATAGCGGAATAGAAAATATGATCAAAAAAAGTGTATGTATCTTACACGTACAGAACAACAATAGGCCCCAATTACTATTTTTTGTACCCCTAAAAGGCTGGATGAGGAGTAGGAGGAGTTTGGAACAGGCAGCACCCTCAAATCTTCAGAAGTATGAGATGAACCCCAAAAACTTGGAAAGGTGGATCTCACACGTACCAACACAGACTATCCCGCAATTTAATTGATACCCAAACGTTTTTATTGAATAGCGCAGTGGTTCTTAACCTTTTTGGAGGTACTGAACCCCACCAGTTTCATACACGCATTCACCGAACCCTTCTTAATTGGAAAAATAAAATATGTTTTTTTTCAAATTCAAACATAGGTGTATATATTATTTTAGGTATATATTTATACATAGGTGCACAAAATGAACAAAACCATTAAGAACAAAGAACAAAACCATTAAAAACATGATTTTTACACAAAAACAAAAACATAATAATGAATATTTACTGCAAATTAGTGTGACTTCTGCTGTTGTCTTTCAGAGACCAGTTCAGAAATGCGCGGCTTTATGTTGGCAAGTGCCACTCTCATGTCATTATCATGTCTCATGTCACCTCACCCTGGCCTGCTGTAAGGGGGGATCTATATGGGGGACGGGACCGCACCTCACCCTGGCCTGCTGTAAGGGGGATCTATATGGGGGACCTGGTCCCCCATATAGATCCCCCCTTACAGCAGACCAGGGTGAGGTCCCCCATATAGATCCAAGGTCCCCATATAGATCCCTCCTTACAGCAGGCCAGGGTGAGATAAGGTCCCGTCCCCCATATAGATCTCCCCCTTACAGCAGGACAGGGTGAGGTGAGGTCTGGACCCTGGCCTGCTGTAGGGGGATCTATATGGGGGACCCCAGAGTGACCTAACCTCACCCTGGCCTACTGTAAGGAGGGATCTATATGGGGGACCCCAGAGTGACCTAACCTCACCCTGGCCTGCTGTAGGGGGGGATCTATATGAGGGAGCTCACCTCACCCAGGCCTACTGTAAGGGGGGATCTATATGGGGGATCATGTCCCCCATATAGATCCCCCCATACAGAAGGCCAGGGTGAGTTGAGGTCCCGTCCCCCATTTAGATCTCCCCCCTTACAGCAGGCCAGGTTCCCCATAAAATAGATCCCCTTTACATAGTCTTCTCAGTGTTCTCACACAGTCATTCAGACAGTCAGTCACTAGACTAGTACAGCCAGTACTACTCCAGTCCTACCTTTTTTTCACCTGTGCCCCGACTCCCGATCACAGGCTAGGTTTTCCTCCTGCAGGCTGCAGCACCGCTGTCACCACTGGCTCTCTGGCCTCTCACCTGCCGGCTTCTTCTGCTGCTGCGGCTGCCTGGCCTGGTGGTTCTCTCCCGCGCTGCGCTGGGCGGCCGCTGCATGGGTTAGTCCCTCCCCCAGACAGTCCCTCTCCGCACGCCTGGCCTGTCTCCCCCCCCCTCACCACTCCACAGTGGGCGACGCCGGCTCCGGCTGGATCGGATTCGGCCGGGAGCCAAGCTGCACAGCCAGCAGTGAGAGTGAGCCAGGGGCAGAGAGAGCTGCGAGTGCGAGCGGAGCGGGAGCGGAAGGACATGCCCTAAACTGGAGAAATAGTCCCTGACAGCGAAGTGGTACTAGCGGAGGGTGTGCCGAACCCTCAAGACTGACCCACCGAACCCCTAGGGTTCGATCGAACCCAGGTTAAGAATCACTGGAATAGCGGAATAGAATATATGATCAAAAAAAGTGTATGTATCTCACACGTACAGAACCACACTAGGTCCCAATTACTATTGTTAGTACCCCTAAAAGGCAGGATGAGGAGTAGGAGGAGTTTGGAACAGGCAGCACCCTCAAATCTTCAGAAGTATGAGATGAACCCCAAAAACTTGGAAAGGTGGATCTCACACGTACCAACACAGACTATCCCGCAATTTAATAGAAACCCAAAGGTTTTTATTGAATAGCGGAATAGAAAATATGATCAAAAAAAGTGTATGTATGTTACACGTACAGAACCACACTAGGCCCCAATATTTATTTTTTGTACCCCTAAAAGGCTGGATGAGGAGTAGGAGGAGTTTGGATCAGGCCGCACCCTCAAATCTTCAGAAGTATGAGATGAACCCCAAAAACTTGGAAAGTTGGATCTCACACGTACCAACACAGACTATCCCGCCAATTAATTGATACCCAAAGGTTTTTATTGAATAGCGGAATAGAAAATATGATCAAAAAAAGTGTATGTATCTCACACGTACAGAACCACACTAGGCCCCAATTACTATTTTTTGTACCCCTAAAAGGCTGGATGAGGAGTAGGAGGAGTTTATATCAGGCAGCACCCTCAAATCTTCAGAAGTATGAGATGAACCCCAAAAACTTGGAAAGGTGGATCTCACACGTACCAACACAGACTATCCCGCAATTTAATTGATAACCAAAGGTTTTTATTGAATAGCGGAATCGAAAATATGATCAAAAAAGTGTATGTATCTTACACATACAGAACCACACTAGGCCCCAAATACTATTTTTTGTACCCCTAAATGGCTGGATGAGGAGTAGGAGGAGTTTGGAACAGGCAGCACTCTCAAATCTTCAGAAGTATGAGATGAACCCCAAAAACTTGGAAAGGTGGATCTCACACGTACCAACACAGACTATCCCGCAATTTAATTGATACCCAAAGGTTTTTATTGAATAGCCGAATAGAAAATATGATCAAAAAAAGTGTATGTATCTCACACGTACAGAACCACACTAGGTCCCAATTACTATTGTTAGAACCCCTAAAATTCAGGATGAGGAGTAGGAGGAGTTTGGAACAGGCAGCACCCTCAAATCTTCAGAAGTATGAGATGAACCCCAAAAACTTGGAAAGGTGGATCTCACACGTACCAACACAGGCTATCCCGCAATTTAATTGATACCCAAAGGTTTTTATTGAATAGCGGAATAGAAAATATGATCAAAAAAAGTGTATGTATCTCACACGTACAGAACCACACTAGGCCCCAATTACTATTGTTAGTACCCCTAAAAGGCAGGATGAGGAGTAGGAGGAGTTTGGAACAGGCAGCACCCTCAAATCTTCAGAAGTATGAGATGAACCCCAAAAACTTGGAAAGGTGGATCTCACACGTACCAACACAGGCTATCCCGCAATTTAATTGATACCCAAAGGTTTTTATTGACTAGCGGAATAGAAAATATGATCAAAAAAAGTGTATGTATCTCACACGTACAGAACCACACTAGGCCCCAATTACTATTTATTGTACCCCTAAAAGGCTGGATGAGGAGTAGGAGGAGTTTGGAACAGGCAGCACCCTCAAATCTTCAGAAGTATGAGATGAACCCCAAAAACTTGGAAAGTTGGATCTCACACGTACCAACACACACTATCCCGCAATTTAATTGATACCCAAAGGTTTTTATTGAATAGCGGAATAGAAAATATGATCAAAAAAAGTGTATGTATGTTACACGTACAGAACCACACTAGGCCCCAATTTCTATTTTTTGTACCCCTAAAAGGCTGGATGAGGAGTAGGAGGAGTTTGGATCAGGCCGCACCCTCAAATCTTCAGAAGTATGAGATGAACCCCAAAAACTTGGAAAGTTGGATCTCACACGTACCAACACAGACTATCCCGCCAATTAATTGATACCCAAAGGTTTTTATTGAATAGCAGAATAGAAAATATGATCAAAAAAAGTGTATGTATCTGACACGTACAGAACCACACTAGGCCCCAATTACTATTTTTTGTACCCCTAAAAGGCTGGATGAGGAGTAGGAGGAGTTTGGAACAGGCAGCACCCTCAAATCTTCAGAAGTATGAGATGAACCCCAAAAACTTAGAAAAAGGTGTATCTCACACGTACCAACACAGACTATCCCGCAATTTAATTGATACCCAAAGGTTTTTATTGAATAGCGGAATAGAAAATATGATCAAAAAAAGTGTATGTATCTCACACGTACAGAACCACACTAGGCCCCAATTACTATTTTTTGTACCCTTAAAATGCTGGATGAGGAGTGGGAGGAGTTTGGAACAGGCAGCACCCTCAAATCTTCAGAAGTATGAGATGAACCCCAAAAACTTGGAAAGGTGGATCTCACACATACCAACACAGACTATCCCGCAATTTAATTGATACCCAAAGGTTTTTATTGAATAGCGGAATAGAAAATATGATCAAAAAAAGTGTATGTATCTTACACGTACAGAACCACACTAGGCCCCAATTACTATTTTTTGTACCCCTAAAAGGCTGGATGAGGAGTAGGAGGAGTTTATATCAGGCAGCACCCTCAAATCTTCAGAAGTATGAGATGAACCCCAAAAACTTGGAAAGGTGGATCTCACACGTACCAACACAGACTATCCCACCAATTAATTGATACCCAAAGATTTTTATTGAATAGCGGAATAGAAAATATGATCAAAAAAGTGTATGTATCTCACACGTACAGAACCACACTAGGCCCCAATTACTATTTTTTGTACCCCTAAAAGGCTGGATGAGGAGTAGGAGGAGTTTGGAACAGGCAGCACCCTCAAATCTTCAGAAGTATGAGATGAACCCCAAAAACTTGGAAATGTGGATCTCACACATACCAACACAGACTATCCCGCAATTTAATTGATACCCAAAGGTTTTTATTGAATAGCGGAATAGAAAATATGATCAAAAAAAGTGTATGTATCTCACACGTACAGAACCACACTAGGCCCCAATTACTATTTTTTGTACCCCTAAAAGGCTGGATGAGGAGTAGGAGGAGTTTGGAACAGGCAGCACCCTCAAATCTTCAGAAGTATGAGATGAACCCCAAAAACTTGGAAAGGTTAATCTCACACGTACCAAGACAGACTATCCCGCAATTTAATTGATACCCAAAGGTTTTTATTGAATAGCGGAATAGAAAATATGATCAAAAAAGTGTATGTATCTTACACATACAGAACCACACTAGGCCCCAAATACTATTTTTTGTACCCCTAAAATGCTAGATGAGGAGTAGGAGGAGTTTGGAACAGGCAGCACTCTCAAATCTTCAGAAGTATGAGATGAACCCCAAAAACTTGGAAAGGTGGATCTCACACGTACCAACACAGACTATCCCGCAATTTAATTGATACCCAAAGGTTTTTATTGAATAGCCGAATAGAAAATATGATCAAAAAAAGTGTATGTATCTCACACGTACAGAACCACACTAGGTCCCAATTACTATTGTTAGAACCCCTAAAATTCAGGATGAGGAGTAGGAGGAGTTTGGAACAGGCAGCACCCTCAAATCTTCAGAAGTATGAGATGAACCCCAAAAACTTGGAAAGGTGGATCTCACACGTACCAACACAGGCTATCCCGCAATTTAATTGATACCCAAAGGTTTTTATTGAATAGCGGAATAGAAAATATGATCAAAAAAAGTGTATGTATCTCACACGTACAGAACCACACTAGGCCCCAATTACTATTTATTGTACCCCTAAAAGGCTGGATGAGGAGTAGGAGGAGTTTGGAACAGGCAGCACCCTCAAATCTTCAGAAGTATGAGATGAACCCCAAAAACTTGGAAAGTTGGATCTCACACGTACCAACACAGACTATCCCGCAATTTAATTGATACCCAAAGGTTTTTATTGAATAGCGGAATAGAAAATATGATCAAAAAAAGTGTATGTATGTTACACGTACAGAACCACACTAGGCCCCAATTTCTATTTTTTGTACCCCTAAAAGGCTGGATGAGGAGTAGGAGGAGTTTGGATCAGGCCGCACCCTCAAATCTTCAGAAGTATGAGATGAACCCCAAAAACTTGGAAAGTTGGATCTCACACGTACCAACACAGACTATCCCGCCAATTAATTGATACCCAAAGGTTTTTATTGAATAGCAGAATAGAAAATATGATCAAAAAAAGTGTATGTATCTGACACGTACAGAACCACACTAGGCCCCAATTACTATTTTTTGTACCCCTAAAAGGCTGGATGAGGAGTAGGAGGAGTTTGGAACAGGCAGCACCCTCAAATCTTCAGAAGTATGAGATGAACCCCAAAAACTTAGAAAAAGGTGTATCTCACACGTACCAACACAGACTATCCCGCAATTTAATTGATACCCAAAGGTTTTTATTGAATAGCGGAATAGAAAATATGATCAAAAAAAGTGTATGTATCTCACACGTACAGAACCACACTAGGCCCCAATTACTATTTTTTGTACCCTTAAAATGCTGGATGAGGAGTGGGAGGAGTTTGGAACAGGCAGCACCCTCAAATCTTCAGAAGTATGAGATGAACCTCAAAAACTTGGAAAGGTGGATCTCACACATACCAACACAGACTATCCCGCAATTTAATTGATACCCAAAGGTTTTTATTGAATAGCGGAATAGAAAATATGATCAAAAAAAGTGTATGTATCTTACACGTACAGAACCACACTAGGCCCCAATTACTATTTTTTGTACCCCTAAAAGGCTGGATGAGGAGTAGGAGGAGTTTATATCAGGCAGCACCCTCAAATCTTCAGAAGTATGAGATGAACCCCAAAAACTTGGAAAGGTGGATCTCACACGTACCAACACAGACTATCCCACCAATTAATTGATACCCAAAGGTTTTTATTGAATAGCGGAATAGAAAATATGATCAAAAAAAGTGTATGTATCTCACACGTACAGAACCACACTAGGCCCCAATTACTATTTTTTGTACCCCTAAAAGGCTGGATGAGGAGTAGGAGGAGTTTGGAACAGGCAGCACCCTCAAATCTTCAGAAGTATGAGATGAACCCCAAAAACTTGGAAAGGTGGATCTCACACATACCAACACAGACTATCCCGCAATTTAATTGATACCCAAAGGTTTTTATTGAATAGCGGAATAGAAAATATGATCAAAAAAAGTGTATGTATCTCACACGTACAGAACCACACTAGGCCCCAATTACTATTTTTTGTACCCCTAAAAGGCTGGATGAGGAGTAGGAGGAGTTTGGAACAGGCAGCACCCTCAAATCTTCAGAAGTATGAGATGAACCCCAAAAACTTGGAAAGGTTAATCTCACACGTACCAAGACAGACTATCCCGCAATTTAATTGATACCCAAAGGTTTTTATTGAATAGCGGAATAGAAAATATGATCAAAAAAGTGTATGTATCTTACACATACAGAACCACACTAGGCCCCAAATACTATTTTTTGTACCCCTAAAATGCTAGATGAGGAGTAGGAGGAGTTTGGAACAGGCAGCACTCTCAAATCTTCAGAAGTATGAGATGAACCCCAAAAACTTGGAAAGTTGGATCTCACACGTACCAACACAGACTATCCCGCAATTTAATTGATACCCAAAGGTTTTTATTGAATAGCGGAATAGAAAATATGATCAAAAAAGTGTATGTATCTCACACGTACAGAACCACACTAGGCCCCAATTACTATTTTTTGTACCCCTAAAAGGCTGGATGAGGAGTAGGAGGAGTTTGGAACAGGCAGCACCCTCAAATCTTCAGAAGTATGAGATGAACCCCAAAAACTTGGAAATGTGGATCTCACACATACCAACACAGACTATCCCGCAATTTAATTGATACCCAAAGGTTTTTATTGAATAGCGGAATAGAAAATATGATCAAAAAAAGTGTATGTATCTCACACGTACAGAACCACACTAGGCCCCAATTACTATTTTTTGTACCCCTAAAAGGCTGGATGAGGAGTAGGAGGAGTTTGGAACAGGCAGCACCCTCAAATCTTCAGAAGTATGAGATGAACCCCAAAAACTTGGAAAGGTTAATCTCACACGTACCAAGACAGACTATCCCGCAATTTAATTGATACCCAAAGGTTTTTATTGAATAGCGGAATAGAAAATATGATCAAAAAAGTGTATGTATCTTACACATACAGAACCACACTAGGCCCCAAATACTATTTTTTGTACCCCTAAAATGCTAGATGAGGAGTAGGAGGAGTTTGGAACAGGCAGCACTCTCAAATCTTCAGAAGTATGAGATGAACCCCAAAAACTTGGAAAGTTGGATCTCACACGTACCAACACAGACTATCCCGCAATTTAATTGATAACCAAAGGTTTTTATTGAATAGCGGAATCGAAAATATGATCAAAAAAGTGTATGTATCTTACACATACAGAACCACACTAGGCCCCAAATACTATTTTTTGTACCCCTAAATGGCTGGATGAGGAGTAGGAGGAGTTTGGAACAGGCAGCACTCTCAAATCTTCAGAAGTATGAGATGAACCCCAAAAACTTGGAAAGGTGGATCTCACACGTACCAACACAGACTATCCCGCAATTTAATTGATACCCAAAGGTTTTTATTGAATAGCCGAATAGAAAATATGATCAAAAAAAGTGTATGTATCTCACACGTACAGAACCACACTAGGTCCCAATTACTATTGTTAGAACCCCTAAAATTCAGGATGAGGAGTAGGAGGAGTTTGGAACAGGCAGCACCCTCAAATCTTCAGAAGTATGAGATGAACCCCAAAAACTTGGAAAGGTGGATCTCACACGTACCAACACAGGCTATCCCGCAATTTAATTGATACCCAAAGGTTTTTATTGAATAGCGGAATAGAAAATATGATCAAAAAAAGTGTATGTATCTCACACGTACAGAACCACACTAGGCCCCAATTACTATTGTTAGTACCCCTAAAAGGCAGGATGAGGAGTAGGAGGAGTTTGGAACAGGCAGCATCCTCAAATCTTCAGAAGTATGAGATGAACCCCAAAAACTTGGAAAGGTGGATCTCACACGTACCAACACAGGCTATCCCGCAATTTAATTGATACCCAAAGGTTTTTATTGAATAGCGGAATAGAAAATATGATCAAAAAAAGTGTATGTATCTCACACGTACAGAACCACACTAGGCCCCAATTACTATTTATTGTACCCCTAAAAGGCTGGATGAGGAGTAGGAGGAGTTTGGAACAGGCAGCACCCTCAAATCTTCAGAAGTATGAGATGAACCCCAAAAACTTGGAAAGTTGGATCTCACACGTACCAACACAGACTATCCCGCAATTTAATTGATACCCAAAGGTTTTTATTGAATAGCGGAATAGAAAATATGATAAAAAAAAGTGTATGTATGTTACACGTACAGAACCACACTAGGCCCCAATTTCTATTTTTTGTACCCCTAAAAGGCTGGATGAGGAGTAGGAGGAGTTTGGATCAGGCCGCACCCTCAAATCTTCAGAAGTATGAGATGAACCCCAAAAACTTGGAAAGTTGGATCTCACACGTACCAACACAGACTATCCCGCCAATTAATTGATACCCAAAGGTTTTTATTGAATAGCAGAATAGAAAATATGATCAAAAAAAGTGTATGTATCTGACACGTACAGAACCACACTAGGCCCCAATTACTATTTTTTGTACCCCTAAAAGGCTGGATGAGGAGTAGGAGGAGTTTGGAACAGGCAGCACCCTCAAATCTTCAGAAGTATGAGATGAACCCCAAAAACTTAGAAAAAGGTGTATCTCACACGTACCAACACAGACTATCCCGCAATTTAATTGATACCCAAAGGTTTTTATTGAATAGCGGAATAGAAAATATGATCAAAAAAAGTGTATGTATCTCACACGTACAGAACCACACTAGGCCCCAATTACTATTTTTTGTACCCTTAAAATGCTGGATGAGGAGTGGGAGGAGTTTGGAACAGGCAGCACCCTCAAATCTTCAGAAGTATGAGATGAACCTCAAAAACTTGGAAAGGTGGATCTCACACATACCAACACAGACTATCCCGCAATTTAATTGATACCCAAAGGTTTTTATTGAATAGCGGAATAGAAAATATGATCAAAAAAAGTGTATGTATCTTACACGTACAGAACCACACTAGGCCCCAATTACTATTTTTTGTACCCCTAAAAGGCTGGATGAGGAGTAGGAGGAGTTTATATCAGGCAGCACCCTCAAATCTTCAGAAGTATGAGATGAACCCCAAAAACTTGGAAAGGTGGATCTCACACGTACCAACACAGACTATCCCACCAATTAATTGATACCCAAAGGTTTTTATTGAATAGCGGAATAGAAAATATGATCAAAAAAAGTGTATGTATCTCACACGTACAGAACCACACTAGGCCCCAATTACTATTTTTTGTACCCCTAAAAGGCTGGATGAGGAGTAGGAGGAGTTTGGAACAGGCAGCACCCTCAAATCTTCAGAAGTATGAGATGAACCCCAAAAACTTGGAAAGGTGGATCTCACACATACCAACACAGACTATCCCGCAATTTAATTGATACCCAAAGGTTTTTATTGAATAGCGGAATAGAAAATATGATCAAAAAAAGTGTATGTATCTCACACGTACAGAACCACACTAGGCCCCAATTACTATTTTTTGTACCCCTAAAAGGCTGGATGAGGAGTAGGAGGAGTTTGGAACAGGCAGCACCCTCAAATCTTCAGAAGTATGAGATGAACCCCAAAAACTTGGAAAGGTTAATCTCACACGTACCAAGACAGACTATCCCGCAATTTAATTGATACCCAAAGGTTTTTATTGAATAGCGGAATAGAAAATATGATCAAAAAAGTGTATGTATCTTACACATACAGAACCACACTAGGCCCCAAATACTATTTTTTGTACCCCTAAAATGCTAGATGAGGAGTAGGAGGAGTTTGGAACAGGCAGCACTCTCAAATCTTCAGAAGTATGAGATGAACCCCAAAAACTTGGAAAGTTGGATCTCACACGTACCAACACAGACTATCCCGCAATTTAATTGATACCCAAAGGTTTTTATTGAATAGCGGAATAGAAAATATGATCAAAAAAGTGTATGTATCTCACACGTACAGAACCACACTAGGCCCCAATTACTATTTTTTGTACCCCTAAAAGGCTGGATGAGGAGTAGGAGGAGTTTGGAACAGGCAGCACCCTCAAATCTTCAGAAGTATGAGATGAACCCCAAAAACTTGGAAATGTGGATCTCACACATACCAACACAGACTATCCCGCAATTTAATTGATACCCAAAGGTTTTTATTGAATAGCGGAATAGAAAATATGATCAAAAAAAGTGTATGTATCTCACACGTACAGAACCACACTAGGCCCCAATTACTATTTTTTGTACCCCTAAAAGGCTGGATGAGGAGTAGGAGGAGTTTGGAACAGGCAGCACCCTCAAATCTTCAGAAGTATGAGATGAACCCCAAAAACTTGGAAAGGTTAATCTCACACGTACCAAGACAGACTATCCCGCAATTTAATTGATACCCAAAGGTTTTTATTGAATAGCGGAATAGAAAATATGATCAAAAAAGTGTATGTATCTTACACATACAGAACCACACTAGGCCCCAAATACTATTTTTTGTACCCCTAAAATGCTAGATGAGGAGTAGGAGGAGTTTGGAACAGGCAGCACTCTCAAATCTTCAGAAGTATGAGATGAACCCCAAAAACTTGGAAAGTTGGATCTCACACGTACCAACACAGACTATCCCGCAATTTAATTGATAACCAAAGGTTTTTATTGAATAGCGGAATCGAAAATATGATCAAAAAAGTGTATGTATCTTACACATACAGAACCACACTAGGCCCCAAATACTATTTTTTGTACCCCTAAATGGCTGGATGAGGAGTAGGAGGAGTTTGGAACAGGCAGCACTCTCAAATCTTCAGAAGTATGAGATGAACCCCAAAAACTTGGAAAGGTGGATCTCACACGTACCAACACAGACTATCCCGCAATTTAATTGATACCCAAAGGTTTTTATTGAATAGCCGAATAGAAAATATGATCAAAAAAAGTGTATGTATCTCACACGTACAGAACCACACTAGGTCCCAATTACTATTGTTAGAACCCCTAAAATTCAGGATGAGGAGTAGGAGGAGTTTGGAACAGGCAGCACCCTCAAATCTTCAGAAGTATGAGATGAACCCCAAAAACTTGGAAAGGTGGATCTCACACGTACCAACACAGGCTATCCCGCAATTTAATTGATACCCAAAGGTTTTTATTGAATAGCGGAATAGAAAATATGATCAAAAAAAGTGTATGTATCTCACACGTACAGAACCACACTAGGCCCCAATTACTATTGTTAGTACCCCTAAAAGGCAGGATGAGGAGTAGGAGGAGTTTGGAACAGGCAGCATCCTCAAATCTTCAGAAGTATGAGATGAACCCCAAAAACTTGGAAAGGTGGATCTCACACGTACCAACACAGGCTATCCCGCAATTTAATTGATACCCAAAGGTTTTTATTGAATAGCGGAATAGAAAATATGATCAAAAAAAGTGTATGTATCTCACACGTACAGAACCACACTAGGCCCCAATTACTATTTATTGTACCCCTAAAAGGCTGGATGAGGAGTAGGAGGAGTTTGGAACAGGCAGCACCCTCAAATCTTCAGAAGTATGAGATGAACCCCAAAAACTTGGAAAGTTGGATCTCACACGTACCAACACAGACTATCCCGCAATTTAATTGATACCCAAAGGTTTTTATTGAATAGCGGAATAGAAAATATGATAAAAAAAAGTGTATGTATGTTACACGTACAGAACCACACTAGGCCCCAATTTCTATTTTTTGTACCCCTAAAAGGCTGGATGAGGAGTAGGAGGAGTTTGGATCAGGCCGCACCCTCAAATCTTCAGAAGTATGAGATGAACCCCAAAAACTTGGAAAGTTGGATCTCACACGTACCAACACAGACTATCCCGCCAATTAATTGATACCCAAAGGTTTTTATTGAATAGCAGAATAGAAAATATGATCAAAAAAAGTGTATGTATCTGACACGTACAGAACCACACTAGGCCCCAATTACTATTTTTTGTACCCCTAAAAGGCTGGATGAGGAGTAGGAGGAGTTTGGAACAGGCAGCACCCTCAAATCTTCAGAAGTATGAGATGAACCCCAAAAACTTAGAAAAAGGTGTATCTCACACGTACCAACACAGACTATCCCGCAATTTAATTGATACCCAAAGGTTTTTATTGAATAGCGGAATAGAAAATATGATCAAAAAAAGTGTATGTATCTCACACGTACAGAACCACACTAGGCCCCAATTACTATTTTTTGTACCCTTAAAATGCTGGATGAGGAGTGGGAGGAGTTTGGAACAGGCAGCACCCTCAAATCTTCAGAAGTATGAGATGAACCTCAAAAACTTGGAAAGGTGGATCTCACACATACCAACACAGACTATCCCGCAATTTAATTGATACCCAAAGGTTTTTATTGAATAGCGGAATAGAAAATATGATCAAAAAAAGTGTATGTATCTTACACGTACAGAACCACACTAGGCCCCAATTACTATTTTTTGTACCCCTAAAAGGCTGGATGAGGAGTAGGAGGAGTTTATATCAGGCAGCACCCTCAAATCTTCAGAAGTATGAGATGAACCCCAAAAACTTGGAAAGGTGGATCTCACACGTACCAACACAGACTATCCCACCAATTAATTGATACCCAAAGGTTTTTATTGAATAGCGGAATAGAAAATATGATCAAAAAAAGTGTATGTATCTCACACGTACAGAACCACACTAGGCCCCAATTACTATTTTTTGTACCCCTAAAAGGCTGGATGAGGAGTAGGAGGAGTTTGGAACAGGCAGCACCCTCAAATCTTCAGAAGTATGAGATGAACCCCAAAAACTTGGAAAGGTGGATCTCACACATACCAACACAGACTATCCCGCAATTTAATTGCTACCCAAAGGTTTTTATTGAATAGCGGAATAGAAAATATGATCAAAAAAAGTGTATGTATCTCACACGTACAGAACCACACTAGGCCCCAATTACTATTTTTTGTACCCCTAAAAGGCTGGATGAGGAGTAGGAGGAGTTTGGAACAGGCAGCACCCTCAAATCTTCAGAAGTATGAGATGAACCCCAAAAACTTGGAAAGGTTAATCTCACACGTACCAAGACAGACTATCCCGCAATTTAATTGATACCCAAAGGTTTTTATTGAATAGCGGAATAGAAAATATGATCAAAAAAGTGTATGTATCTTACACATACAGAACCACACTAGGCCCCAAATACTATTTTTTGTACCCCTAAAATGCTAGATGAGGAGTAGGAGGAGTTTGGAACAGGCAGCACTCTCAAATCTTCAGAAGTATGAGATGAACCCCAAAAACTTGGAAAGTTGGATCTCACACGTACCAACACAGACTATCCCGCAATTTAATTGATACCCAAAGGTTTTTATTGAATAGCGGAATAGAAAATATGATCAAAAAAAGTGTATGTATCTCACACGTACAGAACCACACTAGGCCCCAATTACTATTTTTTGTACCCCTAAAAAGCTGGATGAGGAGTAGGAGGAGTTTGGAACAGGCAGCACCCTCAAATCTTCAGAAGTATAAGATGAACCCCAAAAACTTGGAAAGGTGGATCTCACACGTACCAACACAGACTATCCCGCAATTTAATTGATACCCAAAGGTTTTTATTGAATAGCGGAATAGAAAATATGATCAAAAAAGTGTATGTATTTTACACATACAGAACCACACTAGGCCCCAAATACTATTTTTTGTACCCCTAAAAGGCTGGATGAGGAGTAGGAGGAGTTTATATCAGGCAGCACCCTCAAATCTTCAGAAGTATGAGATGAACCCCAAAAACTTGGAAAGGTGGATCTCACACGTACCAACACAGACTATCCCACCAATTAATTGATACCCAAAGGTTTTTATTGAATAGCGGAATAGAAAATATGATCAAAAAAAGTGTATGTATCTCACACGTACAGAACCACACTAGGCCCCAATTACTATTTTTTGTACCCCTAAAAGGCTGGATGAGGAGTAGGAGGAGTTTGGAACAGGCAGCACCCTCAAATCTTCAGAAGTATGAGATGAACCCCAAAAACTTGGAAAGGTGGATCTCACACATACCAACACAGACTATCCCGCAATTTAATTGATACCCAAAGGTTTTTATTGAATAGCGGAATAGAATATATGATCAAAAAAAGTGTATGTATCTCACACGTACAGAACCACACTAGGTCCCAATTACTATTGTTAGTACCCCTAAAAGGCAGGATGAGGAGTAGGAGGAGTTTGGAAGAGGCAGCACCCTCAAATCTTCAGAAGTATGAGATGAACCCCAAAAACTTGGAAAGGTGGATCTCACACGTACCAACACAGGCTATCCCGCAATTTAATTGATACCCAAAGGTTTTTATTGAATAGCGGAATAGAAAATATGATCAAAAAAAGTGTATGTATCTCACACGTACAGAACCACACCAGGCCCCAATTACTATTGTTAGTACCCCTAAAAGGCAGGATGAGGAGTAGGAGGAGTTTGGAACAGGCAGCACCCTCAAATCTTCAGAAGTATGAGATGAACCCCAAAAACTTGGAAAGGTGGATCTCACACGTACCAACACAGGCTATCCCGCAATTTAATTGATACACAAAGGTTTTTATTGAATAGCGGAATAGAAAATATGATCAAAAAAAGTGTATGTATCTCACATGTACAGAACCACACTAGGCCCCAATTACTATTTATTGTACCCCTAAAAGGCTGGATGAGGAGTAGGAGGAGTTTGGAACAGGCAGCACCCTCAAATCTTCAGAAGTATGAGATGAACCCCAAAAACTTGGAAAGTTGGATCTCACACGTACCAACACAGACTATCCCGCAATTTAATTGATACCCAAAGGTTTTTATTGAATAGCGGAATAGAAAATATGATCAAAAAAAGTGTATGTATGTTACACGTACAGAACCACACTAGGCCCCAATTTCTATTTTTTGTACCCCTAAAAGGCTGGATGAGGAGTAGGAGGAGTTTGGATCAGGCCGCACCCTCAAATCTTCAGAAGTATGAGATGAACCCCAAAAACTTGGAAAGTTGGATCTCACACGTACCAACACAGACTATCCCGCCAATTAATTGATACCCAAAGGTTTTTATTGAATAGCAGAATAGAAAATATGATCAAAAAAAGTGTATGTATCTGACACGTACAGAACCACACTAGGCCCCAATTACTATTTTTTGTACCCCTAAAAGGCTGGATGAGGAGTAGGAGGAGTTTGGAACAGGCAGCACCCTCAAATCTTCAGAAGTATGAGATGAACCCCAAAAACTTAGAAAAAGGTGTATCTCACACGTACCAACACAGACTATCCCGCAATTTAATTGATACCCAAAGGTTTTTATTGAATAGCGGAATAGAAAATATGATCAAAAAAAGTGTATGTATCTCACACGTACAGAACCACACTAGGCCCCAATTACTATTTTTTGTACCCTTAAAATGCTGGATGAGGAGTGGGAGGAGTTTGGAACAGGCAGCACCCTCAAATCTTCAGAAGTATGAGATGAACCCCAAAAACTTGGAAAGGTGGATCTCACACATACCAACACAGACTATCCCGCAATTTAATTGATACCCAAAGGTTTTTATTGAATAGCGGAATAGAAAATATGATCAAAAAAAGTGTATGTATCTTACACGTACAGAACCACACTAGGCCCCAATTACTATTTTTTGTACCCCTAAAAGGCTGGATGAGGAGTAGGAGGAGTTTATATCAGGCAGCACCCTCAAATCTTCAGAAGTATGAGATGAACCCCAAAAACTTGGAAAGGTGGATCTCACATGTACCAACACAGACTATCCCGCAATTTAATTGATAACAAAAGGTTTTTATTGAATAGCAGAATAGAAAATATGATCAAAAAAGTGTATGTATCTTACACATACAGAACCACACTAGGCCCCAAATACTATTTTTTGTACCCCTAAATGGCTGGATGAGGAGTAGGAGGAGTTTGGAACAGGCAGCACTCTCAAATCTTCAGAAGTATGAGATGAACCCCAAAAACTTGGAAAGGTGGATCTCACACGTACCAACACAGACTATCCCGCAATTTAATTGATACCCAAAGGTTTTTATTGAATAGCCGAATAGAAAATATGATCAAAAAAAGTGTATGTATCTCACACGTACAGAACCACACTAGGTCCCAATTACTATTGTTAGAACCCCTAAAATTCAGGATGAGGAGTAGGAGGAGTTTGGAACAGGCAGCACCCTCAAATCTTCAGAAGTATGAGATGAACCCCAAAAACTTGGAAAGGTGGATCTCACACGTACCAACACAGGCTATCCCGCAATTTAATTGATACCCAAAGGTTTTTATTGAATAGCGGAATAGAAAATATGATCAAAAAAAGTGTATGTATCTCACACGTACAGAACCACACTAGGCCCCAATTACTATTGTTAGTACCCCTAAAAGGCAGGATGAGGAGTAGGAGGAGTTTGGAACAGGCAGCACCCTCAAATCTTCAGAAGTATGAGATGAACCCCAAAAACTTGGAAAGTTGGATCTCACACGTACCAAAACAGACTATCCCGCAATTTAATTGATACCCAAAGGTTTTTATTGAATAGCGGAATAGAAAATATGATCAAAAAAAGTGTATGTATGTTACACGTACAGAACCACACTAGGCCCCAATTTCTATTTTTTGTACCCCTAAAAGGCTGGATGAGGAGTAGGAGGAGTTTGGATCAGGCCGCACCCTCAAATCTTCAGAAGTATGAGATGAACCCCAAAAACTTGGAAAGTTGGATCTCACACGTACCAACACAGACTATCCCGCCAATTAATTGATACCCAAAGGTTTTTATTGAATAGCAGAATAGAAAATATGATCAAAAAAAGTGTATGTATCTGACACGTACAGAACCACACTAGGCCCCAATTACTATTTTTTGTACCCCTAAAAGGCTGGATGAGGAGTAGGAGGAGTTTGGAACAGGCAGCACCCTCAAATCTTCAGAAGTATGAGATGAACCCCAAAAACTTAGAAAAAGGTGTATCTCACACGTACCAACACAGACTATCCCGCAATTTAATTGATACCCAAAGGTTTTTATTGAATAGCGGAATAGAAAATATGATCAAAAAAAGTGTATGTATCTCACACGTACAGAACCACACTAGGTCCCAATTACTATTGTTAGAACCCCTAAAATTCAGGATGAGGAGTAGGAGGAGTTTGGAACAGGCAGCACCCTCAAATCTTCAGAAGTATGAGATGAACCCCAAAAACTTGGAAAGGTGGATCTCACACGTACCAACACAGGCTATCCCGCAATTTAATTGATACCCAAAGGTTTTTATTGAATAGCGGAATAGAAAATATGATCAAAAAAAGTGTATGTATCTCACACGTACAGAACCACACTAGGCCCCAATTACTATTGTTAGTACCCCTAAAAGGCAGGATGAGGAGTAGGAGGAGTTTGGAACAGGCAGCACCCTCAAATCTTCAGAAGTATGAGATGAACCCCAAAAACTTGGAAAGGTGGATCTCACACGTACCAACACAGGCTATCCCGCAATTTAATTGATACCCAAAGGTTTTTATTGAATAGCGGAATAGAAAATATGATCAAAAAAAGTGTATGTATCTCACACGTACAGAACCACACTAGGCCCCAATTACTATTTATTGTACCCCTAAAAGGCTGGATGAGGAGTAGGAGGAGTTTGGAACAGGCAGCACCCTCAAATCTTCAGAAGTATGAGATGAACCCCAAAAACTTGGAAAGTTGGATCTCACACGTACCAAAACAGACTATCCCGCAATTTAATTGATACCCAAAGGTTTTTATTGAATAGCGGAATAGAAAATATGATCAAAAAAAGTGTATGTATGTTACACGTACAGAACCACACTAGGCCCCAATTTCTATTTTTTGTACCCCTAAAAGGCTGGATGAGGAGTAGGAGGAGTTTGGATCAGGCCGCACCCTCAAATCTTCAGAAGTATGAGATGAACCCCAAAAACTTGGAAAGTTGGATCTCACACGTACCAACACAGACTATCCCGCCAATTAATTGATACCCAAAGGTTTTTATTAAATAGCAGAATAGAAAATATGATCAAAAAAAGTGTATGTATCTGACACGTACAGAACCACACTAGGCCCCAATTACTATTTTTTGTACCCCTAAAAGGCTGGATGAGGAGTAGGAGGAGTTTGGAACAGGCAGCACCCTCAAATCTTCAGAAGTATGAGATGAACCCCAAAAACTTAGAAAAAGGTGTATCTCACACGTACCAACACAGACTATCCCGCAATTTAATTGATACCCAAAGGTTTTTATTGAATAGCGGAATAGAAAATATGATCAAAAAAAGTGTATGTATCTCACACGTACAGAACCACACTAGGCCCCAATTACTATTTTTTGTACCCTTAAAATGCTGGATGAGGAGTGGGAGGAGTTTGGAACAGGCAGCACCCTCAAATCTTCAGAAGTATGAGATGAACCTCAAAAACTTGGAAAGGTGGATCTCACACATACCAACACAGACTATCCCGCAATTTAATTGATACCCAAAGGTTTTTATTTAATAGCGGAATAGAAAATATGATCAAAAAAAGTGTATGTATCTTACACGTACAGAACCACACTAGGCCCCAATTACTATTTTTTGTACCCCTAAAAGGCTGGATGAGGAGTAGGAGGAGTTTATATCAGGCAGCACCCTCAAATCTTCAGAAGTATGAGATGAACCCCAAAAACTTGGAAAGGTGGATCTCACACGTACCAACACAGACTATCCCACCAATTAATTGATACCCAAAGGTTTTTATTGAATAGCGGAATAGAAAATATGATCAAAAAAAGTGTATGTATCTCACACGTACAGAACCACACTAGGCCCCAATTACTATTTTTTGTACCCCTAAAAGGCTGGATGAGGAGTAGGAGGAGTTTGGAACAGGCAGCACCCTCAAATCTTCAGAAGTATGAGATGAACCCCAAAAACTTGGAAAGGTGGATCTCACACATACCAACACAGACTATCCCGCAATTTAATTGATACCCAAAGGTTTTTATTGAATAGCGGAATAGAAAATATGATCAAAAAAAGTGTATGTATCTCACACGTACAGAACCACACTAGGCCCCAATTACTATTTTTTGTACCCCTAAAAGGCTGGATGAGGAGTAGGAGGAGTTTGGAACAGGCAGCACCCTCAAATCTTCAGAAGTATGAGATGAACCCCAAAAACTTGGAAAGGTTAATCTCACACGTACCAAGACAGACTATCCCGCAATTTAATTGATACCCAAAGGTTTTTATTGAATAGCGGAATAGAAAATATGATCAAAAAAGTGTATGTATCTTACACATACAGAACCACACTAGGCCCCAAATACTATTTTTTGTACCCCTAAAATGCTAGATGAGGAGTAGGAGGAGTTTGGAACAGGCAGCACTCTCAAATCTTCAGAAGTATGAGATGAACCCCAAAAACTTGGAAAGTTGGATCCCACACGTACCAACACAGACTATCCCGCAATTTAATTGATACCCAAAGGTTTTTATTGAATAGCGGAATAGAAAATATGATCAAAAAAAGTGTATGTATCTCACACGTACAGAACCACACTAGGCCCCAATTACTATTTTTTGTACCCCTAAAAAGCTGGATGAGGAGTAGGAGGAGTTTGGAACAGGCAGCACCCTCAAATCTTCAGAAGTATAAGATGAACCCCAAAAACTTGGAAAGGTGGATCTCACACGTACCAACACAGACTATCCCGCAATTTAATTGATACCCAAAGGTTTTTATTGAATAGCGGAATAGAAAATATGTTCAAAAATGTGTATGTATTTTACACATACAGAACCACACTAGGCCCCAAATACTATTTTTTGTACCCCTAAAAGGCTGGATGAGGAGTAGGAGGAGTTTATATCAGGCAGCACCCTCAAATCTTCAGAAGTATGAGATGAACCCCAAAAACTTGGAAAGGTGGATCTCACACGTACCAACACAGACTATCCCACCAATTAATTAATACCCAAAGGTTTTTATTGAATAGCGGAATAGAAAATATGATCAAAAAAAGTGTATGTATCTTACACGTACAGAACAACAATAGGCCCCAATTACTATTTTTTGTACCCCTAAAAGGCTGGATGAGGAGTAGGAGGAGTTTGGAACAGGCAGCACCCTCAAATCTTCAGAAGTATGAGATGAACCCCAAAAACTTGGAAAGGTGGATCTCACACGTACCAACACAGGCTATCCCGCAATTTAATTGATACCCAAAGGTTTTTATTGAATAGCGGAATAGAAAATATGATCAAAAAAAGTGTATGTATCTCACACGTACAGAACCACACCAGGCCCCAATTACTATTGTTAGTACCCCTAAAAGGCAGGATGAGGAGTAGGAGGAGTTTGGAACAGGCAGCACCCTCAAATCTTCAGAAGTATGAGATGAACCCCAAAAACTTGGAAAGGTGGATCTCACACGTACCAACACAGGCTATCCCGCAATTTAATTGATGCACAAAGGTTTTTATTGAATAGCGGAATAGAAAATATGATCAAAAAAGTGTATGTATCTCACACGTACAGAACCACACTAGGCCCCAATTACTATTTTTTGTACCCCTAAAAGGCTGGATGAGGAGTAGGAGGAGTTTGGAACAGGCAGCACCCTCAAATCTTCAGAAGTATGAGATGAACCCCAAAAACTTGGAAAGGTGGATCTCACACGTACCAACACAGACTATCCCACAATTTAATAGAAACCCAAAGGTTTTTATTGAATAGCGGAATAGAAAATATGATCAAAAAAAGTGTATGTATGTTACACGTACAGAACCACACTAGGCCCCAATTTTTATTTTTTGTACACCTAAAGGCAGGATGAGGAGTAGGAGGAGTTTGGAACAGGCAGCACCCTCAAATCTTCAGAAGTATGAGATGAACCCCAAAAACTTGGAAAGGTGGATCTCACACGTACCAACACAGACTATCCCGCCAATTAATTGATACCCAAAGGTTTTTATTGAATAGCGGAATAGAAAATATGATCAAAAAAAGTGTATGTATCTCACACGTACAGAACCACACTAGGCCCCAATTATTATTTTTTGTACCCCTAAAAGGCTGGATGAGGAGTAGGAGGAGTTTGGAACAGGCAGCATCCTCAAATCTTCAGAAGTATGAGATGAACCCCAAAAACTTGGAAAGGTGGATCTCACACGTACCAACACAGACTATCCCGCAATTTAATTGATACCCAAAGGTTTTTATTGAATAGTGGAATAGAAAATATGATCAAAAAAAGTGTATGTATCTCACACGTACAGAACCACACTAGGCCCTAATTACTATTTTTTGTACACCTAAAAGGCTGGATGAGGAGTAGGAGGAGTTTAGAACAGGCAGCACCCTCAAATCTTCAGAAGTATGAGATGAACCCCAAAAACTTGGAAAGGTTAATCTCACACGTACCAACACAGACTATCCCGCAATTTAATTGATACCCAAAGGTTTTTATTGAATAGCGGAATCGAAAATATGATCAAAAAAATGTATGTATCTTACACATACAGAACCACACTAGGCCCCAAATACTATTTTTTGTACCCCTAAATGGCTGGATGAGGAGTAGGAGGAGTTTGGAACAGGCAGCACTCTCAAATCTTCAGAAGTATGAGATGAACCCCAAAAACTTGGAAAGGTGGATCTCACACGTACCAACACGGACTATCCTGCAATTTAATTGATACCCAAAGGTTTTTATTGAATAGCCGAATAGAAAATATGATCAAAAAAAGTGTATGTATCTCACACGTACAGAACCACACTAGGTCCCAATTACTATTGTTAGTACCCCTAAAAGGCAGGATGAGGAGTAGGAGGAGTTTGGAACAGGCAGCACCCTCAAATCTTCAGAAGTATGAGATGAACCCCAAAAACTTGGAAAGGTGGATCTCACACGTACCAACATAGGCTATCCCGCAATTTAATTGATACCCAAAGGTTTTTATTGAATAGCGGAATAGAAAATATGATCAAAAAAAGTGTATGTATCTCACACGTACAGAACCACACTAGGCCCCAATTACTATTGTTAGTACCCCTAAAAGGCAGGATGAGGAGTAGGAGGAGTTTGGAACAGGCAGCACCCTCAAATCTTCAGAAGTATGAGATGAACCCCAAAAACTTGGAAAGGTGGATCTCACACGTACCAACACAGGCTATCCCGCAATTTAATTGATACCCAAAGGTTTTTATTGAATAGCGGAATAGAAAATATGATCAAAAAAAGTGTATGTATCTCACACGTACAGAACCACACTAGGCCCCAATTACTATTTATTGTACCCCTAAAAGGCTGGATGAGGAGTAGGAGGAGTTTGGAACAGGCAGCACCCTCAAATCTTCAGAAGTATGAGATGAACCCCAAAAACTTGGAAAGGTGGATCTCACACGTACCAACACAGACTATCCCGCAATTTAATTGATACCCAAAGGTTTTTATTGAATAGCGGAATAGAAAATATGATCAAAAAAAGTGTATGTATGTTACACGTACAGAACCACACTAGGCCCCAATTTCTATTTTTTGTACCCCTAAAAGGCTGGATGAGGAGTAGGAGGAGTTTGGATCAGGCCGCACCCTCAAATCTTCAGAAGTATGAGATGAATCCCAAAAACTTGGAAAGTTGGATCTCACACGTACCAACACAGACTATCCCGCCAATTAATTGATACCCAAAGGTTTTTATTGAATAGCGGAAAAGAAAATATGATCAAAAAAAGTGTATGTATGTTACACGTACAGAACCACACTAGGCCCCAATTTCTATTTTTTGTTCCCCTAAAAGGCTGGATGAGGAGTAGGAGGAGTTTGGATCAGGCCGCACCCTCAAATCTTCAGAAGTATGAGATGAATCCCAAAAACTTGGAAAGTTGGATCTCACACGTACCAACACAGACTATCCCGCCAATTAATTGATACCCAAAGGTTTTTATTGAATAGCGGAAAAGAAAATATGATCAAAAAAAGTGTATGTATCTGACACGTACAGAACCACACTAGGCCCCAATTACTATTTTTTGTACCCCTAAAAGGCTGGATGAGAAGTAGGAGGAGTTTGGAACAGGCAGCACCCTCAAATCTTCAGAAGTATGAGATGAACCCCAAAAACTTGGAAAGTTGGATCTCACACGTACCAACACAGACTATCCCGCAATTTAATTGATACCCAAAGGTTTTTATTGAATAGCGGAATAGAAAATATGATCAGAAAAAGTGTATGTATGTTACACGTACAGAACCACACTAGGCCCCAATTTCTATTTTTTGTACCCCTAAAAGGCTGGATGAGGAGTAGGAGGAGTTTGGATCAGGCCGCACCCTCAAATCTTCAGAAGTATGAGATGAACCCCAAAAACTTGGAAAGTTGGATCTCCCACGTACCAACACAGACTATCCCGCCAATTAATTGATACCCAAAGGTTTTTATTGAATAGCGGAATAGAAAATATGATCAAAAAAAGTGTATGTATCTGACACGTACAGAACCACACTAGGCCCCAATTACTATTTTTTGTACCCCTAAAAGGCTGGATGAGGAGTAGGAGGAGTTTGGAACAGGCAGCACCTTCAAATCTTCAGAAGTATGAGATGAACCCCAAAAACTTAGAAAAAGGTGTATCTCACACGTACCCAAAACAGACTATCCCGCAATTTAATTGATACCCAAAGGTTTTTATTGAATAGCGGAATAGAAAATATGATCAAAAAAAGTGTATGTATCTCACACGTACAGAACCACACTAGGCCCCAATTACTATTTTTTGTACCCTTAAAAGGCTGGATGAGGAGTGGGAGGAGTTTGGAACAGGCAGCACCCTCAAATCTTCAGAAGTATGAGATGAACCCCAAAAACTTGGAAAGGTGGATCTCACACGTACCAACACAGACTATCCCGCAATTTAATTGATACCCAAAGGTTTTTATTGAATAGCGGAATAGAAAATATGATCAAAAAAAGTGTATGTATCTTACACGTACAGAACCACACTAGGCCCCAATTACTATTTTTTGTACCCCTAAAAGGCTGGATGAGGAGTAGGAGGAGTTTGGAACAGGCAGCACCCTCAAATCTTCAGAAGTATGAGATGAACCCCAAAAACTTGGAAAGGTGGATCTCACACGTACCAACATAGGCTATCCCGCAATTTAATTGATACCCAAAGGTTTTTATTGAATAGCGGAATAGAAAATATGATCAAAAAAAGTGTATGTATCTCACACGTACAGAACCACACTAGGCCCCAATTACTATTGTTAGTACCCCTAAAAGGCAGGATGAGGAGTAGGAGGAGTTTGGAACAGGCAGCACCCTCAAATCTTCAGAAGTATGAGATGAACCCCAAAAACTTGGAAAGGTGGATCTCACACGTACCAACACAGGCTATCCCGCAATTTAATTGATACCCAAAGGTTTTTATTGAATAGCGGAATAGAAAATATGATCAAAAAAAGTGTATGTATCTCACACGTACAGAACCACACTAGGCCCCAATTACTATTTATTGTACCCCTAAAAGGCTGGATGAGGAGTAGGAGGAGTTTGGAACAGGCAGCACCCTCAAATCTTCAGAAGTATGAGATGAACCCCAAAAACTTGGAAAGGTGGATCTCACACGTACCAACATAGGCTATCCCGCAATTTAATTGATACCCAAAGGTTTTTATTGAATAGCGGAATAGAAAATATGATCAAAAAAAGTGTATGTATCTCACATGTACAGAACCACACTAGGCCCCAATTACTATTGTTAGTACCCCTAAAAGGCAGGATGAGGAGTAGGAGGAGTTTGGAACAGGCAGCACCCTCAAATCTTCAGAAGTATGAGATGAACCCCAAAAACTTGGAAAGGTGGATCTCACACGTACCAACATAGGCTATCCCGCAATTTAATTGATACCCAAAGGTTTTTATTGAATAGCGGAATAGAAAATATGATCAAAAAAAGTGTATGTATCTCACACGTACAGAACCACACTAGGCCCCAATTACTATTGTTAGTACCCCTAAAAGGCAGGATGAGGAGTAGGAGGAGTTTGGAACAGGCAGCACCCTCAAATCTTCAGAAGTATGAGATGAACCCCAAAAACTTGGAAAGGTGGATCTCACACGTACCAACACAGGCTATCCCGCAATTTAATTGATACCCAAAGGTTTTTATTGAATAGCGGAATAGAAAATATGATCAAAAAAAGTGTATGTATCTCACACGTACAGAACCACACTAGGCCCCAATTACTATTTATTGTACCCCTAAAAGGCTGGATGAGGAGTAGGAGGAGTTTGGAACAGGCAGCACCCTCAAATCTTCAGAAGTATGAGATGAACCCCAAAAACTTGGAAAGGTGGATCTCACACGTACCAACATAGGCTATCCCGCAATTTAATTGATACCCAAAGGTTTTTATTGAATAGCGGAATAGAAAATATGATCAAAAAAAGTGTATGTATCTCACATGTACAGAACCACACTAGGCCCCAATTACTATTGTTAGTACCCCTAAAAGGCAGGATGAGGAGTAGGAGGAGTTTGGAACAGGCAGCACCCTCAAATCTTCAGAAGTATGAGATGAACCCCAAAAACTTGGAAAGGTGGATCTCACACGTACCAACACAGGCTATCCCGCAATTTAATTGATACCCAAAGGTTTTTATTGAATAGCGGAATAGAAAATATGATCAAAAAAAGTGTATGTATCTCACACGTACAGAACCACACTAGGCCCCAATTACTATTTATTGTACCCCTAAAAGGCTGGATGAGGAGTAGGAGGAGTTTGGAACAGGCAGCACCCTCAAATCTTCAGAAGTATGAGATGAACCCCAAAAACTTGGAAAGGTGGATCTCACACGTACCAACACAGACTATCCCGCAATTTAATTGATACCCAAAGGTTTTTATTGAATAGCGGAATAGAAAATATGATCAAAAAAAGTGTATGTATGTTACACGTACAGAACCACACTAGGCCCCAATTTCTATTTTTTGTACCCCTAAAAGGCTGGATGAGGAGTAGGAGGAGTTTGGATCAGGCCGCACCCTCAAATCTTCAGAAGTATGAGATGAATCCCAAAAACTTGGAAAGTTGGATCTCACACGTACCAACACAGACTATCCCGCCAATTAATTGATACCCAAAGGTTTTTATTGAATAGCGGAAAAGAAAATATGATCAAAAAAAGTGTATGTATGTTACACGTACAGAACCACACTAGGCCCCAATTTCTATTTTTTGTTCCCCTAAAAGGCTGGATGAGGAGTAGGAGGAGTTTGGATCAGGCCGCACCCTCAAATCTTCAGAAGTATGAGATGAATCCCAAAAACTTGGAAAGTTGGATCTCACACGTACCAACACAGACTATCCCGCCAATTAATTGATACCCAAAGGTTTTTATTGAATAGCGGAAAAGAAAATATGATCAAAAAAAGTGTATGTATCTGACACGTACAGAACCACACTAGGCCCCAATTACTATTTTTTGTACCCCTAAAAGGCTGGATGAGAAGTAGGAGGAGTTTGGAACAGGCAGCACCCTCAAATCTTCAGAAGTATGAGATGAACCCCAAAAACTTGGAAAGTTGGATCTCACACGTACCAACACAGACTATCCCGCAATTTAATTGATACCCAAAGGTTTTTATTGAATAGCGGAATAGAATATATGATCAGAAAAAGTGTATGTATGTTACACGTACAGAACCACTTTAGGCCCCAATTTCTATTTTTTGTACCCCTAAAAGGCTGGATGAGGAGTAGGAGGAGTTTGGATCAGGCCGCACCCTCAAATCTTCAGAAGTATGAGATGAACCCCAAAAACTTGGAAAGTTGGATCTCCCACGTACCAACACAGACTATCCCGCCAATTAATTGATACCCAAAGGTTTTTATTGAATAGCGGAATAGAAAATATGATCAAAAAAAGTGTATGTATCTCACACGTACAGAACCACACTAGGCCCCAATTACTATTTTTTGTACCCTTAAAAGGCTGGATGAGGAGTGGGAGGAGTTTGGAACAGGCAGCACCCTCAAATCTTCAGAAGTATGAGATGAACCCCAAAAACTTGGAAAGGTGGATCTCACACGTACCAACACAGACTATCCCGCAATTTAATTGATACCCAAAGGTTTTTATTGAATAGCGGAATAGAATATATGATCAAAAAAAGTGTATGTATCTCACACGTACAGAACCACACTAGGTCCCAATTACTATTGTTAGTACCCGTAAAAGGCAGGATGAGGAGTAGGAGGAGTTTGGAACAGGCAGCACCCTCAAATCTTCAGAAGTATGAGATGAACCCCAAAAACTTGGAAAGGTGGATCTCACACGTACCAACACAGGCTATCCCGCAATTTAATTGATACCCAAAGGTTTTTATTGAATAGCGGAATAGAAAATATGATCAAAAAAAGTGTATGTATCTCACACGTACAGAACCACACCAGGCCCCAATTACTATTGTTAGTACCCCTAAAAGGCAGGATGAGGAGTAGGAGGAGTTTGGAACAGGCAGCACCCTCAAATCTTCAGAAGTATGAGATGAACCCCAAAAACTTGGAAAGGTGGATCTCACATGTACCAACACAGGCTATCCCGCAATTTAATTGATACACAAAGGTTTTTATTGAATAGCGGAATAGAAAATATGATCAAAAAAGTGTATGTATCTCACACGTACAGAACCACACTAGGCCCCAATTACTATTTTTTGTACCCCTAAAAGGCTGGATGAGGAGTAGGAGGAGTTTGGAACAGGCAGCACCCTCAAATCTTCAGAAGTATGAGATGAACCCCAAAAACTTGGAAAGGTGGATCTCACACGTACCAACACAGACTATCCCGCAATTTAATAGAAACCCAAAGGTTTTTATTGAATAGCGGAATAGAAAATATGATCAAAAAAAGTGTATGTATGTTACACGTACAGAACCACACTAGGCCCCAATTTTTATTTTTTGTACCCCTATAAGGCTGGATGAGGAGTAGGAGGAGTTTGGATCAGGCCGCACCCTCAAATCTTCAGAAGTATGAGATGAACCCCAAAAACTTGGAAAGTTGGATCTCACACGTACCAACACAGACTATCCCGCCAATTAATTGATACCCAAAGGTTTTTATTGAATAGCGGAATAGAAAATATGATCAAAAAAAGTGTATGTATCTCACACGTACAGAACCACACTAGGCCCCAATTACTATTGTTTGTACACCTAAAGGCAGGATGAGGAGTAGGAGGAGTTTGGAACAGGCAGCACCCTCAAATCTTCAGAAGTATGAGATGAACCCCAAAAACTTGGAAAGGTGGATCTCACACATACCAACACAGACTATCCCGCAATTTAATTGATACCCAAAGGTTTTTATTGAATAGCGGAATAGAAAATATGATCAAAAAAAGTGTATGTATCTGACACGTACAGAACCACACTAGGCCCCAATTACTATTTTTTGTACCCCTAAAAGGCTGGATGAGAAGTAGGAGGAGTTTGGAACAGGCAGCACCCTCAAATCTTCAGAAGTATGAGATTAACCCCAAAAACTTGGAAAGGTGGATCTCACACGTACCAACACAGACTATCCTGCAATTTAATTGATACCCAAAGGTTTTTATTGAATAGCGGAATAGAAAATATGATCAAAAAAAGTGTATGTATCTCACACGTACAGAACCACACTAGGCCCCAATTACTATTTTTTGTACCCTTAAAAGGCTGGATGAGGAGTAGGAGGAGTTTGGAACAGGCAGCACCCTCAAATCTTCAGAAGTATGAGATGAACCCCAAAAACTTGGAAAGGTGGATCTCACACGTACCAACACAGACTATCCCGCAATTTAATTGATACCCAAAGGTTTTTATTGAATAGCGGAATAGAAAATATGATCAAAAAAAGTGTATGTATCTCACACGTACAGAACCACACTAGGCCCCAATTACTATTGTTTGTACCCCTAAAGGCAGGATGAGGAGTAGGAGGAGTTTGGAACAGGCAGCACCCTCAAATCTTCAGAAGTATGAGATGAACCCCAAAAACTTGGAAAGGTGGATCTCACACGTACCAACACAGACTATCCCGCAATTTAATTGATACCCAAAGGTTTTTATTGAATAGCGGAATAGAAAATATGATCAAAAAAAGTGTATGTATCTTACACGTACAGAACCACACTAGGCCCCAATTACTATTTTTTGTACCCCTAAAAGGCTGGATGAGTAGTAGGAGGAGTTTATATCAGGCAGCACCATCAAATCTTCAGAAGTATAAGATGAACCCCAAAAACTTGGAAAGGTGGATCTCACACGTACCAACACAGACTATCCCACCAATTAATTAATACCCAAAGGTTTTTATTGAATAGCGGAATAGAAAATATGATCAAAAAAAGTGTATGTATCTTACACGTACAGAACAACAATAGGCCCCAATTACTATTTTTTGTACCCCTAAAAGGCTGGATGAGGAGTAGGAGGAGTTTGGAACAGGCAGCACCCTCAAATCTTCAGAAGTATGAGATGAACCCCAAAAACTTGGAAAGGTGGATCTCACACGTACCAACACAGACTATCCCGCAATTTAATTGATACCCAAAAGTTTTTATTGAATAGCGCAGTGGTTCTTAACCTTTTTGGAGGTACTGAACCCCACCAGTTTCATACACGCATTCACCGAACCCTTCTTAATTGGAAAAATAAAATATGTTTTTTTTCAAATTCAAACATAGGTGTATATATTATTTTAGGTATATATTTATACATAGGTGCACAAAATGAACAAAACCATTAAGAACAAAGAACAAAACCATTAAAAACATGATTTTTACACAAAAACAAAAACATAATAATGAATATTTACTGCAAATTAGTGTGACTTCTGCTGTTGTCTTTCAGAGACCAGTTCAGAAATGCGCGGCTTTATCTTGGCAAGTGCCACTCTCATGTCATTATCATGTCTCATGTCACCTCACCCTGGCCTGCTGTAAGGGGGGATCTATATGGGGGATGGGACCGCACCTCACCCTGGCCTGCTGTAAGGGGGATCTATATGGGGGACCTGGTCCCCCATATAGATCCCCCCTTACAGCAGGCCAGGGTGAGGTCCCCCATATAGATCCAAGGTCCCCCATATAGATCCCTCCTTACAGCAGGCCAGGGTGAGATAAGGTCCCGTCCCCCATATAGATCTCCCCCCTTACAGCAGGACAGGGTGAGGTGAGGTCTGGACCCTGGCCTGCTGTAGGGGGATCTATATGGGGGACCCCAGAGTGACCTAACCTCACCCTGGCCTACTGTAAGGAGGGATCTATATGGGGGACCCCAGAGTGACCTAACCTCACCCTGGCCTGCTGTAGGGGGGGATCTATATGAGGGAGCTCACCTCACCCAGGCCTACTGTAAGGGGGGATCTATATGGGGGATCATGTCCCCCATATAGATCCCCCCATACAGAAGGCCAGGGTGAGTTGAGGTCCCGTCCCCCATTTAGATCTCCCCCCTTACAGCAGGCCAGGTTCCCCATAAAATAGATCCCCTTTACATAGTCTTCTCAGTGTTCTCACACAGTCATTCAGACAGTCAGTCACTAGACTAGTACAGCCAGTACTACTCCAGTCCTACCTTTTTTTCACCTGTGCCCCGACTCCCGATCACAGGCTAGGTTTTCCTCCTGCTGGCTGCAGCACCGCTGTCACCACTGGCTCTCTGGCCTCTCACCTGCCGGCTTCTTCTGCTGCTGCGGCTGCCTGGCCTGGTGGTTCTCTCCCGCGCTGCGCTGGGCGGCCGCTGCATGGGTTAGTCCCTCCCCCAGACAGTCCCTCTCCGCACGCCTGGCCTGTCTCCCCCCCCTCACCACTCCACAGTGGGCGACGCCGGCTCCGGCTGGATCGGATTCGGCCGGGAGCCAAGCTGCACAGCCAGCAGTGAGAGTGAGCCAGGGGCAGAGAGAGCTGCGAGTGCGAGCGGAGCGGGAGCGGAAGGACATGCCCTAAACTGGAGAAATAGTCCCTGACAGCGAAGTGGTACTAGCGGAGGGTGTGCCGAACCCTCAAGACTGACCCACCGAACCCCTGGGGTTCGATCGAACCCAGGTTAAGAATCACTGGAATAGGGGAATAGAATATATGATCAAAAAAAGTGTATGTATGTTACACGTACAGAACCACACTAGGCCCCAATTTTTATTTTTTGTACCCCTAAAAGGCTGGATGAGGAGTAGGAGGAGTTTGGATCAGTCCGCACCCTCAAATCTTCAGAAGTATGAGATGAACCCCAAAAACTTGGAAAGTTGGATCTCACACGTACCAACACAGACTATCCCGCCAATTAATTGATACCCAAAGGTTTTTATTGAATAGCGGAATAGAAAATATGATCAAAAAAAGTGTATGTATCTCACACGTACAGAACCACACTAGGCCCCAATTACTATTGTTTGTACACCTAAAGGCAGGATGAGGAGTAGGAGGAGTTTGGAACAGGCAGCACCCTCAAATCTTCAGAAGTATGAGATGAACCCCAAAAACTTGGAAAGGTGGATCTCACACATACCAACACAGACTATCCCGCAATTTAATTGATACCCAAAGGTTTTTATTGAATAGCGGAATAGAAAATATGATCAAAAAAAGTGTATGTATCTCACACGTACAGAACCACACTAGGCCCCAATTACTATTGTTTGTACACCTAAAGGCAGGATGAGGAGTAGGAGGAGTTTGGAACAGGCAGCACCCTCAAATCTTCAGAAGTATGAGATGAACCCCAAAAACTTGGAAAGGTGGATCTCACACATACCAACACAGACTATCCCGCAATTTAATTGATACCCAAAGGTTTTTATTGAATAGCGGAATAGAAAATATGATCAAAAAAAGTGTATGTATCTGACACGTACAGAACCACACTAGGCCCCAATTACTATTTTTTGTACCCCTAAAAGGCTGGATGAGGAGTAGGAGGAGTTTGGAACAGGCAGCACCCTCAAATCTTCAGAAGTATGAGATGAACCCCAAAAACTTGGAAAGGTGGATCTCACACGTACCAACACAGACTATCCCGCAATTTAATTGATACCCAAAGGTTTTTATTGAATAGCGGAATAGAAAATATGATCAAAAAAAGTGTATGTATCTCACACGTACAGAACCACACTAGGCCCCAATTACTATTTTTTGTACCCTTAAAAGGCTGGATGAGGAGTAGGAGGAGTTTGGAACAGGCAGCACCCTCAAATCTTCAGAAGTATGAGATGAACCCCAAAAACTTGGAAAGGTGGATCTCACACGTACCAACACAGACTATCCCGCAATTTAATTGATACCCAAAGGTTTTTATTGAATAGCGGAATAGAAAATATGATCAAAAAAAGTGTATGTATCTCACACGTACAGAACCACACTAGGCCCCAATTACTATTGTTTGTACCCCTAAAGGCAGGATGAGGAGTAGGAGGAGTTTGGAACAGGCAGCACCCTCAAATCTTCAGAAGTATGAGATGAACCCCAAAAACTTGGAAAGGTGGATCTCACACGTACCAACACAGACTATCCCGCAATTTAATTGATACCCAAAGGTTTTTATTGAATAGCGGAATAGAAAATATGATCAAAAAAAGTGTATGTATCTTACACGTACAGAACCACACTAGGCCCCAATTACTATTTTTTGTACCCCTAAAAGGCTGGATGAGTAGTAGGAGGAGTTTATATCAGGCAGCACCCTCAAATCTTCAGAAGTATGAGATGAACCCCAAAAACTTGGAAAGGTGGATCTCACACGTACCAACACAGACTATCCCACCAATTAATTAATACCCAAAGGTTTTTATTGAATAGCGGAATAGAAAATATGATCAAAAAAAGTGTATGTATCTTACACGTACAGAACAACAATAGGCCCCAATTACTATTTTTTGTACCCCTAAAAGGCTGGATGAGGAGTAGGAGGAGTTTGGAACAGGCAGCACCCTCAAATCTTCAGAAGTATGAGATGAACCCCAAAAACTTGGAAAGGTGGATCTCACACGTACCAACACAGACTATCCCGCAATTTAATTGATACCCAAAAGTTTTTATTGAATAGCGCAGTGGTTCTTAACCTTTTTGGAGGTACTGAACCCCACCAGTTTCATACACGCATTCACCGAACCCTTCTTAATTGGAAAAATAAAATATGTTTTTTTTCAAATTCAAACATAGGTGTATATATTATTTTAGGTATATATTTATACATAGGTGCACAAAATGAACAAAACCATTAAGAACAAAGAACAAAACCATTAAAAACATGATTTTTACACAAAAACAAAAACATAATAATGAATATTTACTGCAAATTAGTGTGACTTCTGCTGTTGTCTTTCAGAGACCAGTTCAGAAATGCGCGGCTTTATCTTGGCAAGTGCCACTCTCATGTCATTATCATGTCTCATGTCACCTCACCCTGGCCTGCTGTAAGGGGGGATCTATATGGGGGATGGGACCGCACCTCACCCTGGCCTGCTGTAAGGGGGATCTATATGGGGGACCTGGTCCCCCATATAGATCCCCCCTTACAGCAGGCCAGGGTGAGGTCCCCCATATAGATCCAAGGTCCCCCATATAGATCCCTCCTTACAGCAGGCCAGGGTGAGATAAGGTCCCGTCCCCCATATAGATCTCCCCCCTTACAGCAGGACAGGGTGAGGTGAGGTCTGGACCCTGGCCTGCTGTAGGGGGATCTATATGGGGGACCCCAGAGTGACCTAACCTCACCCTGGCCTACTGTAAGGAGGGATCTATATGGGGGACCCCAGAGTGACCTAACCTCACCCTGGCCTGCTGTAGGGGGGGATCTATATGAGGGAGCTCACCTCACCCAGGCCTACTGTAAGGGGGGATCTATATGGGGGATCATGTCCCCCATATAGATCCCCCCATACAGAAGGCCAGGGTGAGTTGAGGTCCCGTCCCCCATTTAGATCTCCCCCCTTACAGCAGGCCAGGTTCCCCATAAAATAGATCCCCTTTACATAGTCTTCTCAGTGTTCTCACACAGTCATTCAGACAGTCAGTCACTAGACTAGTACAGCCAGTACTACTCCAGTCCTACCTTTTTTTCACCTGTGCCCCGACTCCCGATCACAGGCTAGGTTTTCCTCCTGCTGGCTGCAGCACCGCTGTCACCACTGGCTCTCTGGCCTCTCACCTGCCGGCTTCTTCTGCTGCTGCGGCTGCCTGGCCTGGTGGTTCTCTCCCGCGCTGCGCTGGGCGGCCGCTGCATGGGTTAGTCCCTCCCCCAGACAGTCCCTCTCCGCACGCCTGGCCTGTCTCCCCCCCCCTCACCACTCCACAGTGGGCGACGCCGGCTCCGGCTGGATCGGATTCGGCCGGGAGCCAAGCTGCACAGCCAGCAGTGAGAGTGAGCCAGGGGCAGAGAGAGCTGCGAGTGCGAGCGGAGCGGGAGCGGAAGGACATGCCCTAAACTGGAGAAATAGTCCCTGACAGCGAAGTGGTACTAGCGGAGGGTGTGCCGAACCCTCAAGACTGACCCACCGAACCCCTGGGGTTCGATCGAACCCAGGTTAAGAATCACTGGAATAGGGGAATAGAATATATGATCAAAAAAAGTGTATGTATGTTACACGTACAGAACCACACTAGGCCCCAATTTTTATTTTTTGTACCCCTAAAAGGCTGGATGAGGAGTAGGAGGAGTTTGGATCAGTCCGCACCCTCAAATCTTCAGAAGTATGAGATGAACCCCAAAAACTTGGAAAGTTGGATCTCACACGTACCAACACAGACTATCCCGCCAATTAATTGATACCCAAAGGTTTTTATTGAATAGCGGAATAGAAAATATGATCAAAAAAAGTGTATGTATCTCACACGTACAGAACCACACTAGGCCCCAATTACTATTGTTTGTACACCTAAAGGCAGGATGAGGAGTAGGAGGAGTTTGGAACAGGCAGCACCCTCAAATCTTCAGAAGTATGAGATGAACCCCAAAAACTTGGAAAGGTGGATCTCACACATACCAACACAGACTATCCCGCAATTTAATTGATACCCAAAGGTTTTTATTGAATAGCGGAATAGAAAATATGATCAAAAAAAGTGTATGTATCTCACACGTACAGAACCACACTAGGCCCCAATTACTATTGTTTGTACACCTAAAGGCAGGATGAGGAGTAGGAGGAGTTTGGAACAGGCAGCACCCTCAAATCTTCAGAAGTATGAGATGAACCCCAAAAACTTGGAAAGGTGGATCTCACACATACCAACACAGACTATCCCGCAATTTAATTGATACCCAAAGGTTTTTATTGAATAGCGGAATAGAAAATATGATCAAAAAAAGTGTATGTATCTGACACGTACAGAACCACACTAGGCCCCAATTACTATTTTTTGTACCCCTAAAAGGCTGGATGAGGAGTAGGAGGAGTTTGGAACAGGCAGCACCCTCAAATCTTCAGAAGTATGAGATGAACCCCAAAAACTTGGAAAGGTGGATCTCACACGTACCAACACAGACTATCCCGCAATTTAATTGATACCCAAAGGTTTTTATTGAATAGCGGAATAGAAAATATGATCAAAAAAAGTGTATGTATCTCACACGTACAGAACCACACTAGGCCCCAATTACTATTTTTTGTACCCTTAAAAGGCTGGATGAGGAGTAGGAGGAGTTTGGAACAGGCAGCACCCTCAAATCTTCAGAAGTATGAGATGAACCCCAAAAACTTGGAAAGGTGGATCTCACACGTACCAACACAGACTATCCCGCAATTTAATTGATACCCAAAGGTTTTTATTGAATAGCGGAATAGAAAATATGATCAAAAAAAGTGTATGTATCTCACACGTACAGAACCACACTAGGCCCCAATTACTATTGTTTGTACCCCTAAAGGCAGGATGAGGAGTAGGAGGAGTTTGGAACAGGCAGCACCCTCAAATCTTCAGAAGTATGAGATGAACCCCAAAAACTTGGAAAGGTGGATCTCACACGTACCAACACAGACTATCCCGCAATTTAATTGATACCCAAAGGTTTTTATTGAATAGCGGAATAGAAAATATGATCAAAAAAAGTGTATGGATCTTACACGTACAGAACAACAATAGGCCCCAATTACTATTTTTTGTACCCCTAAAAGGCTGGATGAGGAGTAGGAGGAGTTTGGAACAGGCAGCACCCTCAAATCTTCAGAAGTATGAGATGAACCCCAAAAACTTGGAAAGGTGGATCTCACACGTACCAACACAGACTATCCCGCAATTTAATTGATACCCAAAGGTTTTTATTGAATAGCGCAGTGGTTCTTAACCTTTTTGGAGGTACTGAACCCCACCAGTTTCATACACGCATTCACCGAACCCTTCTTAATTGGAAAAATAAAATATGTTTTTTTTCAAATTCAAACATAGGTGTATATATTATTTTAGGTATATATTTATACATAGGTGCACAAAATGAACAAAACCATTAAGAACAAAGAACAAAACCATTAAAAACATGATTTTTACACAAAAACAAAAACATAATAATGAATATTTACTGCAAATTAGTGTGACTTCTGCTGTTGTCTTTCAGAGACCAGTTCAGAAATGCGCGGCTTTATCTTGGCAAGTGCCACTCTCATGTCATTATCATGTCTCATGTCACCTCACCCTGGCCTGCTGTAAGGGGGGATCTATATGGGGGATGGGACCGCACCTCACCCTGGCCTGCTGTAAGGGGGATCTATATGGGGGACCTGGTCCCCCATATAGATCCCCCCTTACAGCAGGCCAGGGTGAGGTCCCCCATATAGATCCAAGGTCCCCCATATAGATCCCTCCTTACAGCAGGCCAGGGTGAGATAAGGTCCCGTCCCCCATATAGATCTCCCCCCTTACAGCAGGACAGGGTGAGGTGAGGTCTGGACCCTGGCCTGCTGTAGGGGGATCTATATGGGGGACCCCAGAGTGACCTAACCTCACCCTGGCCTACTGTAAGGAGGGATCTATATGGGGGACCCCAGAGTGACCTAACCTCACCCTGGCCTGCTGTAGGGGGGGATCTATATGAGGGAGCTCACCTCACCCAGGCCTACTGTAAGGGGGGATCTATATGGGGGATCATGTCCCCCATATAGATCCCCCCATACAGAAGGCCAGGGTGAGTTGAGGTCCCGTCCCCCATTTAGATCTCCCCCCTTACAGCAGGCCAGGTTCCCCATAAAATAGATCCCCTTTACATAGTCTTCTCAGTGTTCTCACACAGTCATTCAGACAGTCAGTCACTAGACTAGTACAGCCAGTACTACTCCAGTCCTACCTTTTTTTCACCTGTGCCCCGACTCCCGATCACAGGCTAGGTTTTCCTCCTGCAGGCTGCAGCACCGCTGTCACCACTGGCTCTCTGGCCTCTCACCTGCCGGCTTCTTCTGCTGCTGCGGCTGCCTGGCCTGGTGGTTCTCTCCCGCGCTGCGCTGGGCGGCCGCTGCATGAGTTAGTCCCTCCCCCAGACAGTCCCTCTCCGCACGCCTGGCCTGTCTCCCCCCCCCTCACCACTCCACAGTGGGCGACGCCGGCTCCGGCTGGATCGGATTCGGCCGGGAGCCAAGCTGCACAGCCAGCAGTGAGAGTGAGCCAGGGGCAGAGAGAGCTGCGAGTGCGAGCGGAGCGGGAGCGGAAGGACATGCCCTAAACTGGAGAAATAGTCCCTGACAGCGAAGTGGTACTAGCGGAGGGTGTGCCGAACCCTCAAGACTGACCCACCGAACCCCTGGGGTTCGATCGAACCCAGGTTAAGAATCACTGGAATAGCGGAATAGAATATATGATCAAAAAAAGTGTATGTATCTCACACGTACAGAACCACACTAGGTCCCAATTACTATTGTTAGTACCCCTAAAAGGCAGGATGAGGAGTAGGAGGAGTTTGGAACAGGCAGCACCCTCAAATCTTCAGAAGTATGAGATGAACCCCAAAAACTTGGAAAGGTGGATCTCACACGTACCAACACAGACTATCCCGCAATTTAATAGAAACCCAAAGGTTTTTATTGAATAGCGGAATAGAAAATATGATCAAAAAAAGTGTATGTATGTTACACGTACAGAACCACACTAGGCCCCAATATTTATTTTTTGTACCCCTAAAAGGCTGGATGAGGAGTAGGAGGAGTTTGGATCAGGCCGCACCCTCAAATCTTCAGAAGTATGAGATGAACCCCAAAAACTTGGAGAGTTGGATCTCACACGTACCAACACAGACTATCCCGCCAATTAATTGATACCCAAAGGTTTTTATTGAATAGTGGAATAGAAAATATGATCAAAAAAAGTGTATGTATCTCACACGTACAGAACCACACTAGGCCCCAATTACTATTGTTTGTACACCTAAAGGCAGGATGAGGAGTAGGAGGAGTTTGGAACAGGCAGCACCCTCAAATCTTCAGAAGTATGAGATGAACCCCAAAAACTTGGAAAGGTGGATCTCACACATACCAACACAGACTATCCCGCAATTTAATTGATACCCAAAGGTTTTTATTGAATAGCGGAATAGAAAATATGATCAAAAAAAGTGTATGTATCTGACACGTACAGAACCACACTAGGCCCCAATTACTATTTTTTGTACCCCTAAAAGGCTGGATGAGAAGTAGGAGGAGTTTGGAACAGGCAGCACCCTCAAATCTTCAGAAGTATGAGATGAACCCCAAAAACTTGGAAAGGTGGATCTCACACGTACCAACACAGACTATCCCGCAATTTAATAGAAACCCAAAGGTTTTTATTGAATAGCGGAATAGAAAATATGATCAAAAAAAGTGTATGTATGTTACACGTACAGAACCACACTAGGCCCCAATTTTTATTTTTTGTACCCCTAAAAGGCTGGATGAGGAGTAGGAGGAGTTTGGATCAGGCCGCACCCTCAAATCTTCAGAAGTATGAGATGAACCCCAAAAACTTGGAAAGTTGGATCTCACACGTACCAACACAGACTATCCCGCCAATTAATTGATACCCAAAGGTTTTTATTGAATAGTGGAATAGAAAATATGATCAAAAAAAGTGTATGTATCTCACACGTACAGAACCACACTAGGCCCCAATTACTATTGTTTGTACACCTAAAGGCAGGATGAGGAGTAGGAGGAGTTTGGAACAGGCAGCACCCTCAAATCTTCAGAAGTATGAGATGAACCCCAAAAACTTGGAAAGGTGGATCTCACACATACCAACACAGACTATCCCGCAATTTAATTGATACCCAAAGGTTTTTATTGAATAGCGGAATAGAAAATATGATCAAAAAAAGTGTATGTATCTGACACGTACAGAACCACACTAGGCCCCAATTACTATTTTTTGTACCCCTAAAAGGCTGGATGAGGAGTAGGAGGAGTTTGGAACAGGCAGCACCCTCAAATCTTCAGAAGTATGAGATGAACCCCAAAAACTTGGAAAGGTGGATCTCACACGTACCAACACAGACTATCCCGCAATTTAATTGATACCCAAAGGTTTTTATTGAATAGCGGAATAGAAAATATGATCAAAAAAAGTGTATGTATCTCACACGTACAGAACCACACTAGGCCCCAATTACTATTTTTTGTACCCCTAAAAGGCTGGATGAGGAGTAGGAGGAGTTTGGAACAGGCAGCACCCTCAAATCTTCAGAAGTATGAGATGAACCCCAAAAACTTGGAAAGGTGGATCTCACACGTACCAACACAGACTATCCCGCAATTTAATTGATACCCAAAGGTTTTTATTGAATAGCGGAATAGAAAATATGATCAAAAAAAGTGTATGTATCTCACACGTACAGAACCACACTAGGCCCCAATTACTATTTTTTGTACCCCTAAAAGGCTGGATGAGGAGTAGGAGGAGTTTATATCAGGCAGCACCCTCAAATCTTCAGAAGTATGAGATGAACCCCAAAAACTTGGAAAGGTGGATCTCACACGTACCAACACAGACTATCCCGCAATTTAATTGATAACCAAAGGTTTTTATTGAATAGCGGAATCGAAAATATGATCAAAAAAGTGTATGTATCTTACACATACAGAACCACACTAGGCCCCAAATACTATTTTTTGTACCCCTAAATGGCTGGATGAGGAGTAGGAGGAGTTTGGAACAGGCAGCACTCTCAAATCTTCAGAAGTATGAGATGAACCCCAAAAACTTGGAAAGGTGGATCTCACACGTACCAACACAGACTATCCCGCAATTTAATTGATACCCAAAGGTTTTTATTGAATAGCCGAATAGAAAATATGATCAAAAAAAGTGTATGTATCTCACACGTACAGAACCACACTAGGTCCCAATTACTATTGTTAGAACCCCTAAAATTCAGGATGAGGAGTAGGAGGAGTTTGGAACAGGCAGCACCCTCAAATCTTCAGAAGTATGAGATGAACCCCAAAAACTTGGAAAGGTGGATCTCACACGTACCAACACAGGCTATCCCGCAATTTAATTGATACCCAAAGGTTTTTATTGAATAGCGGAATAGAAAATATGATCAAAAAAAGTGTATGTATCTCACACGTACAGAACCACACTAGGCCCCAATTACTATTGTTAGTACCCCTAAAAGGCAGGATGAGGAGTAGGAGGAGTTTGGAACAGGCAGCACCCTCAAATCTTCAGAAGTATGAGATGAACCCCAAAAACTTGGAAAGGTGGATCTCACACGTACCAACACAGGCTATCCCGCAATTTAATTGATACCCAAAGGTTTTTATTGAATAGCGGAATAGAAAATATGATCAAAAAAAGTGTATGTATCTCACACGTACAGAACCACACTAGGCCCCAATTACTATTTATTGTACCCCTAAAAGGCTGGATGAGGAGTAGGAGGAGTTTGGAACAGGCAGCACCCTCAAATCTTCAGAAGTATGAGATGAACCCCAAAAACTTGGAAAGTTGGATCTCACACGTACCAACACAGACTATCCCGCAATTTAATTGATACCCAAAGGTTTTTATTGAATAGCGGAATAGAAAATATGATCAAAAAAAGTGTATGTATGTTACACGTACAGAACCACACTAGGCCCCAATTTCTATTTTTTGTACCCCTAAAAGGCTGGATGAGGAGTAGGAGGAGTTTGGATCAGGCCGCACCCTCAAATCTTCAGAAGTATGAGATGAACCCCAAAAACTTGGAAAGTTGGATCTCACACGTACCAACACAGACTATCCCGCCAATTAATTGATACCCAAAGGTTTTTATTGAATAGCAGAATAGAAAATATGATCAAAAAAAGTGTATGTATCTGACACGTACAGAACCACACTAGGCCCCAATTACTATTTTTTGTACCCCTAAAAGGCTGGATGAGGAGTAGGAGGAGTTTGGAACAGGCAGCACCCTCAAATCTTCAGAAGTATGAGATGAACCCCAAAAACTTAGAAAAAGGTGTATCTCACACGTACCAACACAGACTATCCCGCAATTTAATTGATACCCAAAGGTTTTTATTGAATAGCGGAATAGAAAATATGATCAAAAAAAGTGTATGTATCTCACACGTACAGAACCACACTAGGCCCCAATTACTATTTTTTGTACCCTTAAAATGCTGGATGAGGAGTGGGAGGAGTTTGGAACAGGCAGCACCCTCAAATCTTCAGAAGTATGAGATGAACCCCAAAAACTTGGAAAGGTGGATCTCACACATACCAACACAGACTATCCCGCAATTTAATTGATACCCAAAGGTTTTTATTGAATAGCGGAATAGAAAATATGATCAAAAAAAGTGTATGTATCTTACACGTACAGAACCACACTAGGCCCCAATTACTATTTTTTGTACCCCTAAAAGGCTGGATGAGGAGTAGGAGGAGTTTATATCAGGCAGCACCCTCAAATCTTCAGAAGTATGAGATGAACCCCAAAAACTTGGAAAGGTGGATCTCACACGTACCAACACAGACTATCCCACCAATTAATTGATACCCAAAGGTTTTTATTGAATAGCGGAATAGAAAATATGATCAAAAAAGTGTATGTATCTCACACGTACAGAACCACACTAGGCCCCAATTACTATTTTTTGTACCCCTAAAAGGCTGGATGAGGAGTAGGAGGAGTTTGGAACAGGCAGCACCCTCAAATCTTCAGAAGTATGAGATGAACCCCAAAAACTTGGAAATGTGGATCTCACACATACCAGCACAGACTATCCCGCAATTTAATTGATACCCAAAGGTTTTTATTGAATAGCGGAATAGAAAATATGATCAAAAAAAGTGTATGTATCTCACACGTACAGAACCACACTAGGCCCCAATTACTATTTTTTGTACCCCTAAAAGGCTGGATGAGGAGTAGGAGGAGTTTGGAACAGGCAGCACCCTCAAATCTTCAGAAGTATGAGATGAACCCCAAAAACTTGGAAAGGATAATCTCACACGTACCAAGACAGACTATCCCGCAATTTAATTGATACCCAAAGGTTTTTATTGAATAGCGGAATAGAAAATATGATCAAAAAAGTGTATGTATCTTACACATACAGAACCACACTAGGCCCCAAATACTATTTTTTGTACCCCTAAAATGCTAGATGAGGAGTAGGAGGAGTTTGGAACAGGCAGCACTCTCAAATCTTCAGAAGTATGAGATGAACCCCAAAAACTTGGAAAGTAGGATCTCACACGTACCAACACAGACTATCCCGCAATTTAATTGATAACCAAAGGTTTTTATTGAATAGCGGAATCGAAAATATGATCAAAAAAGTGTATGTATCTTACACATACAGAACCACACTAGGCCCCAAATACTATTTTTTGTACCCCTAAATGGCTGGATGAGGAGTAGGAGGAGTTTGGAACAGGCAGCACTCTCAAATCTTCAGAAGTATGAGATGAACCCCAAAAACTTGGAAAGGTGGATCTCACACGTACCAACACAGACTATCCCGCAATTTAATTGATACCCAAAGGTTTTTATTGAATAGCCGAATAGAAAATATGATCAAAAAAAGTGTATGTATCTCACACGTACAGAACCACACTAGGTCCCAATTACTATTGTTAGAACCCCTAAAATTCAGGATGAGGAGTAGGAGGAGTTTGGAACAGGCAGCACCCTCAAATCTTCAGAAGTATGAGATGAACCCCAAAAACTTGGAAAGGTGGATCTCACACGTACCAACACAGGCTATCCCGCAATTTAATTGATACCCAAAGGTTTTTATTGAATAGCGGAATAGAAAATATGATCAAAAAAAGTGTATGTATCTCACACGTACAGAACCACACTAGGCCCCAATTACTATTGTTAGTACCCCTAAAAGGCAGGATGAGGAGTAGGAGGAGTTTGGAACAGGCAGCATCCTCAAATCTTCAGAAGTATGAGATGAACCCCAAAAACTTGGAAAGGTGGATCTCACACGTACCAACACAGGCTATCCCGCAATTTAATTGATACCCAAAGGTTTTTATTGAATAGCGGAATAGAAAATATGATCAAAAAAAGTGTATGTATCTCACACGTACAGAACCACACTAGGCCCCAATTACTATTTATTGTACCCCTAAAAGGCTGGATGAGGAGTAGGAGGAGTTTGGAACAGGCAGCACCCTCAAATCTTCAGAAGTATGAGATGAACCCCAAAAACTTGGAAAGTTGGATCTCACACGTACCAACACAGACTATCCCGCAATTTAATTGATACCCAAAGGTTTTTATTGAATAGCGGAATAGAAAATATGATCAAAAAAAGTGTATGTATGTTACACGTACAGAACCACACTAGGCCCCAATTTCTATTTTTTGTACCCCTAAAAGGCTGGATGAGGAGTAGGAGGAGTTTGGATCAGGCCGCACCCTCAAATCTTCAGAAGTATGAGATGAACCCCAAAAACTTGGAAAGTTGGATCTCACACGTACCAACACAGACTATCCCGCCAATTAATTGATACCCAAAGGTTTTTATTGAATAGCAGAATAGAAAATATGATCAAAAAAAGTGTATGTATCTGACACGTACAGAACCACACTAGGCCCCAATTACTATTTTTTGTACCCCTAAAAGGCTGGATGAGGAGTAGGAGGAGTTTGGAACAGGCAGCACCCTCAAATCTTCAGAAGTATGAGATGAACCCCAAAAACTTAGAAAAAGGTGTATCTCACACGTACCAACACAGACTATCCCGCAATTTAATTGATACCCAAAGGTCTTTATTGAATAGCGGAATAGAAAATATGATCAAAAAAAGTGTATGTATCTCACACGTACAGAACCACACTAGGCCCCAATTACTATTTTTTGTACCCTTAAAATGCTGGATGAGGAGTGGGAGGAGTTTGGAACAGGCAGCACCCTCAAATCTTCAGAAGTATGAGATGAACCTCAAAAACTTGGAAAGGTGGATCTCACACATACCAACACAGACTATCCCGCAATTTAATTGATACCCAAAGGTTTTTATTGAATAGCGGAATAGAAAATATGATCAAAAAAAGTGTATGTATCTTACACGTACAGAACCACACTAGGCCCCAATTACTATTTTTTGTACCCCTAAAAGGCTGGATGAGGAGTAGGAGGAGTTTATATCAGGCAGCACCCTCAAATCTTCAGAAGTATGAGATGAACCCCAAAAACTTGGAAAGGTGGATCTCACACGTACCAACACAGACTATCCCACCAATTAATTGATACCCAAAGGTTTTTATTGAATAGCGGAATAGAAAATATGATCAAAAAAAGTGTATGTATCTCACACGTACAGAACCACACTAGGCCCCAATTACTATTTTTTGTACCCCTAAAAGGCTGGATGAGGAGTAGGAGGAGTTTGGAACAGGCAGCACCCTCAAATCTTCAGAAGTATGAGATGAACCCCAAAAACTTGGAAAGGTGGATCTCACACATACCAACACAGACTATCCCGCAATTTAATTGATACCCAAAGGTTTTTATTGAATAGCGGAATAGAAAATATGATCAAAAAAAGTGTATGTATCTCACACGTACAGAACCACACTAGGCCCCAATTACTATTTTTTGTACCCCTAAAAGGCTGGATGAGGAGTAGGAGGAGTTTGGAACAGGCAGCACCCTCAAATCTTCAGAAGTATGAGATGAACCCCAAAAACTTGGAAAGGTTAATCTCACACGTACCAAGACAGACTATCCCGCAATTTAATTGATACCCAAAGGTTTTTATTGAATAGCGGAATAGAAAATATGATCAAAAAAGTGTATGTATCTTACACATACAGAACCACACTAGGCCCCAAATACTATTTTTTGTACCCCTAAAATGCTAGATGAGGAGTAGGAGGAGTTTGGAACAGGCAGCACTCTCAAATCTTCAGAAGTATGAGATGAACCCCAAAAACTTGGAAAGTTGGATCTCACACGTACCAACACAGACTATCCCGCAATTTAATTGATACCCAAAGGTTTTTATTGAATAGCGGAATAGAAAATATGATCAAAAAAAGTGTATGTATCTCACACGTACAGAACCACACTAGGCCCCAATTACTATTTTTTGTACCCCTAAAAAGCTGGATGAGGAGTAGGAGGAGTTTGGAACAGGCAGCACCCTCAAATCTTCAGAAGTATAAGATGAACCCCAAAAACTTGGAAAGGTGGATCTCACACGTACCAACACAGACTATCCCGCAATTTAATTGATACCCAAAGGTTTTTATTGAATAGCGGAATAGAAAATATGATCAAAAAAGTGTATGTATTTTACACATACAGAACCACACTAGGCCCCAAATACTATTTTTTGTACCCCTAAAAGGCTGGATGAGGAGTAGGAGGAGTTTATATCAGGCAGCACCCTCAAATCTTCAGAAGTATGAGATGAACCCCAAAAACTTGGAAAGGTGGATCTCACACGTACCAACACAGACTATCCCACCAATTAATTAATACCCAAAGGTTTTTATTGAATAGCGGAATAGAAAATATGATCAAAAAAAGTGTATGTATCTTACACGTACAGAACAACAATAGGCCCCAATTACTATTTTTTGTACCCCTAAAAGGCTGAATGAGGAGTAGGAGGAGTTTGGAACAGGCAGCACCCTCAAATCTTCAGAAGTATGAGATGAACCCCAAAAACTTGGAAAGGTGGATCTCACACGTACCAACACAGACTATCCCGCAATTTAATTGATACCCAAAGGTTTTTATTGAATAGCGGAATAGAATATATGATCAAAAAAAGTGTATGTATCTCACACGTACAGAACCACACTAGGTCCCAATTACTATTGTTAGTACCCCTAAAAGGCAGGATGAGGAGTAGGAGGAGTTTGGAACAGGCAGCACCCTCAAATCTTCAGAAGTATGAGATGAACCCCAAAAACTTGGAAAGGTGGATCTCACACGTACCAACACAGGCTATCCCGCAATTTAATTGATACCCAAAGGTTTTTATTGAATAGCGGAATAGAAAATATGATCAAAAAAAGTGTATGTATCTCACACGTACAGAACCACACCAGGCCCCAATTACTATTGTTAGTACCCCTAAAAGGCAGGATGAGGAGTAGGAGGAGTTTGGAACAGGCAGCACCCTCAAATCTTCAGAAGTATGAGATGAACCCCAAAAACTTGGAAAGGTGGATCTCACACGTACCAACACAGGCTATCCCGCAATTTAATTGATACACAAAGGTTTTTATTGAATAGCGGAATAGAAAATATGATCAAAAAAAGTGTATGTATCTCACACGTACAGAACCACACTAGGCCCCAATTACTATTTATTGTACCCCTAAAAGGCTGGATGAGGAGTAGGAGGAGTTTGGAACAGGCAGCACCCTCAAATCTTCAGAAGTATGAGATGAACCCCAAAAACTTGGAAAGTTGGATCTCACACGTACCAACACAGACTATCCCGCAATTTAATTGATACCCAAAGGTTTTTATTGAATAGCGGAATAGAAAATATGATCAAAAAAAGTGTATGTATGTTACACTTACAGAACCACACTAGGCCCCAATTTCTATTTTTTGTACCCCTAAAAGGCTGGATGAGGAGTAGGAGGAGTTTGGATCAGGCCGCACCCTCAAATCTTCAGAAGTATGAGATGAACCCCAAAAACTTGGAAAGTTGGATCTCACACGTACCAACACAGACTATCCCGCCAATTAATTGATACCCAAAGGTTTTTATTGAATAGCAGAATAGAAAATATGATCAAAAAAAGTGTATGTATCTGACACGTACAGAACCACACTAGGCCCCAATTACTATTTTTTGTACCCCTAAAAGGCTGGATGAGGAGTAGGAGGAGTTTGGAACAGGCAGCACCCTCAAATCTTCAGAAGTATGAGATGAACCCCAAAAACTTAGAAAAAGGTGTATCTCACACGTACCAACACAGACTATCCCGCAATTTAATTGATACCCAAAGGTTTTTATTGAATAGCGGAATAGAAAATATGATCAAAAAAAGTGTATGTATCTCACACGTACAGAACCACACTAGGCCCCAATTACTATTTTTTGTACCCTTAAAATGCTGGATGAGGAGTGGGAGGAGTTTGGAACAGGCAGCACCCTCAAATCTTCAGAAGTATGAGATGAACCCCAAAAACTTGGAAAGGTGGATCTCACACATACCAACACAGACTATCCCGCAATTTAATTGATACCCAAAGGTTTTTATTGAATAGCGGAATAGAAAATATGATCAAAAAAAGTGTATGTATCTTACACGTACAGAACCACACTAGGCCCCAATTACTATTTTTTGTACCCCTAAAAGGCTGGATGAGGAGTAGGAGGAGTTTATATCAGGCAGCACCCTCAAATCTTCAGAAGTATGAGATGAACCCCAAAAACTTGGAAAGGTGGATCTCACACGTACCAACACAGACTATCCCACCAATTAATTGATACCCAAAGGTTTTTATTGAATAGCGGAATAGAAAATATGATCAAAAAAGTGTATGTATCTCACACGTACAGAACCACACTAGGCCCCAATTACTATTTTTTGTACCCCTAAAAGGCTGGATGAGGAGTAGGAGGAGTTTGGAACAGGCAGCACCCTCAAATCTTCAGAAGTATGAGATGAACCCCAAAAACTTGGAAATGTGGATCTCACACATACCAGCACAGACTATCCCGCAATTTAATTGATACCCAAAGGTTTTTATTGAATAGCGGAATAGAAAATATGATCAAAAAAAGTGTATGTATCTCACACGTACAGAACCACACTAGGCCCCAATTACTATTTTTTGTACCCCTAAAAGGCTGGATGAGGAGTAGGAGGAGTTTGGAACAGGCAGCACCCTCAAATCTTCAGAAGTATGAGATGAACCCCAAAAACTTGGAAAGGTGGATCTCACACATACCAACACAGACTATCCCGCAATTTAATTGATACCCAAAGGTTTTTATTGAATAGCGGAATAGAATATATGATCAAAAAAAGTGTATGTATCTCACACGTACAGAACCACACTAGGTCCCAATTACTATTGTTAGTACCCCTAAAAGGCAGGATGAGGAGTAGGAGGAGTTTGGAAGAGGCAGCACCCTCAAATCTTCAGAAGTATGAGATGAACCCCAAAAACTTGGAAAGGTGGATCTCACACGTACCAACACAGGCTATCCCGCAATTTAATTGATACCCAAAGGTTTTTATTGAATAGCGGAATAGAAAATATGATCAAAAAAAGTGTATGTATCTCACACGTACAGAACCACACCAGGCCCCAATTACTATTGTTAGTACCCCTAAAAGGCAGGATGAGGAGTAGGAGGAGTTTGGAACAGGCAGCACCCTCAAATCTTCAGAAGTATGAGATGAACCCCAAAAACTTGGAAAGGTGGATCTCACACGTACCAACACAGGCTATCCCGCAATTTAATTGATACACAAAGGTTTTTATTGAATAGCGGAATAGAAAATATGATCAAAAAAAGTGTATGTATCTCACATGTACAGAACCACACTAGGCCCCAATTACTATTTATTGTACCCCTAAAAGGCTGGATGAGGAGTAGGAGGAGTTTGGAACAGGCAGCACCCTCAAATCTTCAGAAGTATAAGATGAACCCCAAAAACTTGGAAAGGTGGATCTCACACGTACCAACACAGACTATCCCGCAATTTAATTGATACCCAAAGGTTTTTATTGAATAGCGGAATAGAAAATATGATCAAAAAAAGTGTATGTATGTTACACTTACAGAACCACACTAGGCCCCAATTTCTATTTTTTGTACCCCTAAAAGGCTGGATGAGGAGTAGGAGGAGTTTGGATCAGGCCGCACCCTCAAATCTTCAGAAGTATGAGATGAACCCCAAAAACTTGGAAAGTTGGATCTCACACGTACCAACACAGACTATCCCGCCAATTAATTGATACCCAAAGGTTTTTATTGAATAGCAGAATAGAAAATATGATCAAAAAAAGTGTATGTATCTGACACGTACAGAACCACACTAGGCCCCAATTACTATTTTTTGTACCCCTAAAAGGCTGGATGAGGAGTAGGAGGAGTTTGGAACAGGCAGCACCCTCAAATCTTCAGAAGTATGAGATGAACCCCAAAAACTTAGAAAAAGGTGTATCTCACACGTACCAACACAGACTATCCCGCAATTTAATTGATACCCAAAGGTTTTTATTGAATAGCGGAATAGAAAATATGATCAAAAAAAGTGTATGTATCTCACACGTACAGAACCACACTAGGCCCCAATTACTATTTTTTGTACCCTTAAAATGCTGGATGAGGAGTGGGAGGAGTTTGGAACAGGCAGCACCCTCAAATCTTCAGAAGTATGAGATGAACCCCAAAAACTTGGAAAGGTGGATCTCACACATACCAACACAGACTATCCCGCAATTTAATTGATACCCAAAGGTTTTTATTGAATAGCGGAATAGAAAATATGATCAAAAAAAGTGTATGTATCTTACACGTACAGAACCACACTAGGCCCCAATTACTATTTTTTGTACCCCTAAAAGGCTGGATGAGGAGTAGGAGGAGTTTATATCAGGCAGCACCCTCAAATCTTCAGAAGTATGAGATGAACCCCAAAAACTTGGAAAGGTGGATCTCACACGTACCAACACAGACTATCCCACCAATTAATTGATACCCAAAGGTTTTTATTGAATAGCGGAATAGAAAATATGATCAAAAAAGTGTATGTATCTCACACGTACAGAACCACACTAGGCCCCAATTACTATTTTTTGTACCCCTAAAAGGCTGGATGAGGAGTAGGAGGAGTTTGGAACAGGCAGCACCCTCAAATCTTCAGAAGTATGAGATGAACCCCAAAAACTTGGAAATGTGGATCTCACACATACCAGCACAGACTATCCCGCAATTTAATTGATACCCAAAGGTTTTTATTGAATAGCGGAATAGAAAATATGATCAAAAAAAGTGTATGTATCTCACACGTACAGAACCACACTAGGCCCCAATTACTATTTTTTGTACCCCTAAAAGGCTGGATGAGGAGTAGGAGGAGTTTGGAACAGGCAGCACCCTCAAATCTTCAGAAGTATGAGATGAACCCCAAAAACTTGGAAAGGTGGATCTCACACATACCAACACAGACTATCCCGCAATTTAATTGATACCCAAAGGTTTTTATTGAATAGCGGAATAGAATATATGATCAAAAAAAGTGTATGTATCTCACACGTACAGAACCACACTAGGTCCCAATTACTATTGTTAGTACCCCTAAAAGGCAGGATGAGGAGTAGGAGGAGTTTGGAAGAGGCAGCACCCTCAAATCTTCAGAAGTATGAGATGAACCCCAAAAACTTGGAAAGGTGGATCTCACACGTACCAACACAGGCTATCCCGCAATTTAATTGATACCCAAAGGTTTTTATTGAATAGCGGAATAGAAAATATGATCAAAAAAAGTGTATGTATCTCACACGTACAGAACCACACCAGGCCCCAATTACTATTGTTAGTACCCCTAAAAGGCAGGATGAGGAGTAGGAGGAGTTTGGAACAGGCAGCACCCTCAAATCTTCAGAAGTATGAGATGAACCCCAAAAACTTGGAAAGGTGGATCTCACACGTACCAACACAGGCTATCCCGCAATTTAATTGATACACAAAGGTTTTTATTGAATAGCGGAATAGAAAATATGATCAAAAAAAGTGTATGTATCTCACATGTACAGAACCACACTAGGCCCCAATTACTATTTATTGTACCCCTAAAAGGCTGGATGAGGAGTAGGAGGAGTTTGGAACAGGCAGCACCCTCAAATCTTCAGAAGTATGAGATGAACCCCAAAAACTTGGAAAGTTGGATCTCACACGTACCAACACAGACTATCCCGCAATTTAATTGATACCCAAAGGTTTTTATTGAATAGCGGAATAGAAAATATGATCAAAAAAAGTGTATGTATGTTACACGTACAGAACCACACTAGGCCCCAATTTCTATTTTTTGTACCCCTAAAAGGCTGGATGAGGAGTAGGAGGAGTTTGGATCAGGCCGCACCCTCAAATCTTCAGAAGTATGAGATGAACCCCAAAAACTTGGAAAGTTGGATCTCACACGTACCAACACAGACTATCCCGCCAATTAATTGATACCCAAAGGTTTTTATTGAATAGCAGAATAGAAAATATGATCAAAAAAAGTGTATGTATCTGACACGTACAGAACCACACTAGGCCCCAATTACTATTTTTTGTACCCCTAAAAGGCTGGATGAGGAGTAGGAGGAGTTTGGAACAGGCAGCACCCTCAAATCTTCAGAAGTATGAGATGAACCCCAAAAACTTAGAAAAAGGTGTATCTCACACGTACCAACACAGACTATCCCGCAATTTAATTGATACCCAAAGGTTTTTATTGAATAGCGGAATAGAAAATATGATCAAAAAAAGTGTATGTATCTCACACGTACAGAACCACACTAGGCCCCAATTACTATTTTTTGTACCCTTAAAATGCTGGATGAGGAGTGGGAGGAGTTTGGAACAGGCAGCACCCTCAAATCTTCAGAAGTATGAGATGAACCCCAAAAACTTGGAAAGGTGGATCTCACACATACCAACACAGACTATCCCGCAATTTAATTGATACCCAAAGGTTTTTATTGAATAGCGGAATAGAAAATATGATCAAAAAAAGTGTATGTATCTTACACGTACAGAACCACACTAGGCCCCAATTACTATTTTTTGTACCCCTAAAAGGCTGGATGAGGAGTAGGAGGAGTTTATATCAGGCAGCACCCTCAAATCTTCAGAAGTATGAGATGAACCCCAAAAACTTGGAAAGGTGGATCTCACATGTACCAACACAGACTATCCCGCAATTTAATTGATAACAAAAGGTTTTTATTGAATAGCAGAATAGAAAATATGATCAAAAAAGTGTATGTATCTTACACATACAGAACCACACTAGGCCCCAAATACTATTTTTTGTACCCCTAAATGGCTGGATGAGGAGTAGGAGGAGTTTGGAACAGGCAGCACTCTCAAATCTTCAGAAGTATGAGATGAACCCCAAAAACTTGGAAAGGTGGATCTCACACGTACCAACACAGACTATCCCGCAATTTAATTGATACCCAAAGGTTTTTATTGAATAGCCGAATAGAAAATATGATCAAAAAAAGTGTATGTATCTCACACGTACAGAACCACACTAGGTCCCAATTACTATTGTTAGAACCCCTAAAATTCAGGATGAGGAGTAGGAGGAGTTTGGAACAGGCAGCACCCTCAAATCTTCAGAAGTATGAGATGAACCCCAAAAACTTGGAAAGGTGGATCTCACACGTACCAACACAGGCTATCCCGCAATTTAATTGATACCCAAAGGTTTTTATTGAATAGCGGAATAGAAAATATGATCAAAAAAAGTGTATGTATCTCACACGTACAGAACCACACTAGGCCCCAATTACTATTGTTAGTACCCCTAAAAGGCAGGATGAGGAGTAGGAGGAGTTTGGAACAGGCAGCACCCTCAAATCTTCAGAAGTATGAGATGAACCCCAAAAACTTGGAAAGTTGGATCTCACACGTACCAAAACAGACTATCCCGCAATTTAATTGATACCCAAAGGTTTTTATTGAATAGCGGAATAGAAAATATGATCAAAAAAAGTGTATGTATCTCACACGTACAGAACCACACTAGGCCCCAATTACTATTTTTTGTACCCTTAAAATGCTGGATGAGGAGTGGGAGGAGTTTGGAACAGGCAGCACCCTCAAATCTTCAGAAGTATGAGATGAACCCCAAAAACTTGGAAAGGTGGATCTCACACATACCAACACAGACTATCCCGCAATTTAATTGATACCCAAAGGTTTTTATTGAATAGCTGAATAGAAAATATGATCAAAAAAAGTGTATGTATCTTACACGTACAGAACCACACTAGGCCCCAATTACTATTTTTTGTACCCCTAAAAGGCTGGATGAGGAGTAGGAGGAGTTTATATCAGGCAGCACCCTCAAATCTTCAGAAGTATGAGATGAACCCCAAAAACTTGGAAAGGTGGATCTCACATGTACCAACACAGACTATCCCGCAATTTAATTGATAACAAAAGGTTTTTATTGAATAGCAGAATAGAAAATATGATCAAAAAAGTGTATGTATCTTACACATACAGAACCACACTAGGCCCCAAATACTATTTTTTGTACCCCTAAATGGCTGGATGAGGAGTAGGAGGAGTTTGGAACAGGCAGCACTCTCAAATCTTCAGAAGTATGAGATGAACCCCAAAAACTTGGAAAGGTGGATCTCACACGTACCAACACAGACTATCCCGCAATTTAATTGATACCCAAAGGTTTTTATTGAATAGCCGAATAGAAAATATGATCAAAAAAAGTGTATGTATCTCACACGTACAGAACCACACTAGGTCCCAATTACTATTGTTAGAACCCCTAAAATTCAGGATGAGGAGTAGGAGGAGTTTGGAACAGGCAGCACCCTCAAATCTTCAGAAGTATGAGATGAACCCCAAAAACTTGGAAAGGTGGATCTCACACGTACCAACACAGGCTATCCCGCAATTTAATTGATACCCAAAGGTTTTTATTGAATAGCGGAATAGAAAATATGATCAAAAAAAGTGTATGTATCTCACACGTACAGAACCACACTAGGCCCCAATTACTATTGTTAGTACCCCTAAAAGGCAGGATGAGGAGTAGGAGGAGTTTGGAACAGGCAGCACCCTCAAATCTTCAGAAGTATGAGATGAACCCCAAAAACTTGGAAAGGTGGATCTCACACGTACCAACACAGGCTATCCCGCAATTTAATTGATACCCAAAGGTTTTTATTGAATAGCGGAATAGAAAATATGATCAAAAAAAGTGTATGTATCTCACACGTACAGAACCACACTAGGCCCCAATTACTATTTATTGTACCCCTAAAAGGCTGGATGAGGAGTAGGAGGAGTTTGGAACAGGCAGCACCCTCAAATCTTCAGAAGTATGAGATGAACCCCAAAAACTTGGAAAGTTGGATCTCACACGTACCAAAACAGACTATCCCGCAATTTAATTGATACCCAAAGGTTTTTATTGAATAGCGGAATAGAAAATATGATCAAAAAAAGTGTATGTATGTTACACGTACAGAACCACACTAGGCCCCAATTTCTATTTTTTGTACCCCTAAAAGGCTGGATGAGGAGTAGGAGGAGTTTGGATCAGGCCGCACCCTCAAATCTTCAGAAGTATGAGATGAACCCCAAAAACTTGGAAAGTTGGATCTCACACGTACCAACACAGACTATCCCGCCAATTAATTGATACCCAAAGGTTTTTATTAAATAGCAGAATAGAAAATATGATCAAAAAAAGTGTATGTATCTGACACGTACAGAACCACACTAGGCCCCAATTACTATTTTTTGTACCCCTAAAAGGCTGGATGAGGAGTAGGAGGAGTTTGGAACAGGCAGCACCCTCAAATCTTCAGAAGTATGAGATGAACCCCAAAAACTTAGAAAAAGGTGTATCTCACACGTACCAACACAGACTATCCCGCAATTTAATTGATACCCAAAGGTTTTTATTGAATAGCGGAATAGAAAATATGATCAAAAAAAGTGTATGTATCTCACACGTACAGAACCACACTAGGCCCCAATTACTATTTTTTGTACCCTTAAAATGCTGGATGAGGAGTGGGAGGAGTTTGGAACAGGCAGCACCCTCAAATCTTCAGAAGTATGAGATGAACCTCAAAAACTTGGAAAGGTGGATCTCACACATACCAACACAGACTATCCCGCAATTTAATTGATACCCAAAGGTTTTTATTTAATAGCGGAATAGAAAATATGATCAAAAAAAGTGTATGTATCTTACACGTACAGAACCACACTAGGCCCCAATTACTATTTTTTGTACCCCTAAAAGGCTGGATGAGGAGTAGGAGGAGTTTATATCAGGCAGCACCCTCAAATCTTCAGAAGTATGAGATGAACCCCAAAAACTTGGAAAGGTGGATCTCACACGTACCAACACAGACTATCCCACCAATTAATTGATACCCAAAGGTTTTTATTGAATAGCGGAATAGAAAATATGATCAAAAAAAGTGTATGTATCTCACACGTACAGAACCACACTAGGCCCCAATTACTATTTTTTGTACCCCTAAAAGGCTGGATGAGGAGTAGGAGGAGTTTGGAACAGGCTGCACCCTCAAATCTTCAGAAGTATGAGATGAACCCCAAAAACTTGGAAAGGTGGATCTCACATGTACCAACACAGACTATCCCGCAATTTAATTGATACCCAAAGGCTTTTATTGAATAGCCGAATAGAAAATATGATCAAAAAAAGTGTATGTATCTCACACGTACAGAACCACACTAGGTCCCAATTACTATTGTTAGAACCCCTAAAATTCAGGATGAGGAGTAGGAGGAGTTTGGAACAGGCAGCACCCTCAAATCTTCAGAAGTATGAGATGAACCCCAAAAACTTGGAAAGGTGGATCTCACACGTACCAACACAGGCTATCCCGCAATTTAATTGATACCCAAAGGTTTTTATTGAATAGCGGAATAGAAAATATGATCAAAAAAAGTGTATGTATCTCACACGTACAGAACCACACTAGGCCCCAATTACTATTGTTAGTACCCCTAAAAGGCAGGATGAGGAGTAGGAGGAGTTTGGAACAGGCAGCACCCTCAAATCTTCAGAAGTATGAGATGAACCCCAAAAACTTGGAAAGTTGGATCTCACACGTACCAAAACAGACTATCCCGCAATTTAATTGATACCCAAAGGTTTTTATTGAATAGCGGAATAGAAAATATGATCAAAAAAAGTGTATGTATGTTACACGTACAGAACCACACTAGGCCCCAATTTCTATTTTTTGTACCCCTAAAAGGCTGGATGAGGAGTAGGAGGAGTTTGGATCAGGCCGCACCCTCAAATCTTCAGAAGTATGAGATGAACCCCAAAAACTTGGAAAGTTGGATCTCACACGTACCAACACAGACTATCCCGCCAATTAATTGATACCCAAAGGTTTTTATTGAATAGCAGAATAGAAAATATGATCAAAAAAAGTGTATGTATCTGACACGTACAGAACCACACTAGGCCCCAATTACTATTTTTTGTACCCCTAAAAGGCTGGATGAGGAGTAGGAGGAGTTTGGAACAGGCAGCACCCTCAAATCTTCAGAAGTATGAGATGAACCCCAAAAACTTAGAAAAAGGTGTATCTCACACGTACCAACACAGACTATCCCGCAATTTAATTGATACCCAAAGGTTTTTATTGAATAGCGGAATAGAAAATATGATCAAAAAAAGTGTATGTATCTCACACGTACAGAACCACACTAGGCCCCAATTACTATTTTTTGTACCCTTAAAATGCTGGATGAGGAGTGGGAGGAGTTTGGAACAGGCAGCACCCTCAAATCTTCAGAAGTATGAGATGAACCCCAAAAACTTGGAAAGGTGGATCTCACACATACCAACACAGACTATCCCGCAATTTAATTGATACCCAAAGGTTTTTATTGAATAGCTGAATAGAAAATATGATCAAAAAAAGTGTATGTATCTTACACGTACAGAACCACACTAGGCCCCAATTACTATTTTTTGTACCCCTAAAAGGCTGGATGAGGAGTAGGAGGAGTTTATATCAGGCAGCACCCTCAAATCTTCAGAAGTATGAGATGAACCCCAAAAACTTGGAAAGGTGGATCTCACATGTACCAACACAGACTATCCCGCAATTTAATTGATAACAAAAGGTTTTTATTGAATAGCAGAATAGAAAATATGATCAAAAAAGTGTATGTATCTTACACATACAGAACCACACTAGGCCCCAAATACTATTTTTTGTACCCCTAAATGGCTGGATGAGGAGTAGGAGGAGTTTGGAACAGGCAGCACTCTCAAATCTTCAGAAGTATGAGATGAACCCCAAAAACTTGGAAAGGTGGATCTCACACGTACCAACACAGACTATCCCGCAATTTAATTGATACCCAAAGGTTTTTATTGAATAGCCGAATAGAAAATATGATCAAAAAAAGTGTATGTATCTCACACGTACAGAACCACACTAGGTCCCAATTACTATTGTTAGAACCCCTAAAATTCAGGATGAGGAGTAGGAGGAGTTTGGAACAGGCAGCACCCTCAAATCTTCAGAAGTATGAGATGAACCCCAAAAACTTGGAAAGGTGGATCTCACACGTACCAACACAGGCTATCCCGCAATTTAATTGATACCCAAAGGTTTTTATTGAATAGCGGAATAGAAAATATGATCAAAAAAAGTGTATGTATCTCACACGTACAGAACCACACTAGGCCCCAATTACTATTGTTAGTACCCCTAAAAGGCAGGATGAGGAGTAGGAGGAGTTTGGAACAGGCAGCACCCTCAAATCTTCAGAAGTATGAGATGAACCCCAAAAACTTGGAAAGGTGGATCTCACACGTACCAACACAGGCTATCCCGCAATTTAATTGATACCCAAAGGTTTTTATTGAATAGCGGAATAGAAAATATGATCAAAAAAAGTGTATGTATCTCACACGTACAGAACCACACTAGGCCCCAATTACTATTTATTGTACCCCTAAAAGGCTGGATGAGGAGTAGGAGGAGTTTGGAACAGGCAGCACCCTCAAATCTTCAGAAGTATGAGATGAACCCCAAAAACTTGGAAAGTTGGATCTCACACGTACCAAAACAGACTATCCCGCAATTTAATTGATACCCAAAGGTTTTTATTGAATAGCGGAATAGAAAATATGATCAAAAAAAGTGTATGTATGTTACACGTACAGAACCACACTAGGCCCCAATTTCTATTTTTTGTACCCCTAAAAGGCTGGATGAGGAGTAGGAGGAGTTTGGATCAGGCCGCACCCTCAAATCTTCAGAAGTATGAGATGAACCCCAAAAACTTGGAAAGTTGGATCTCACACGTACCAACACAGACTATCCCGCCAATTAATTGATACCCAAAGGTTTTTATTAAATAGCAGAATAGAAAATATGATCAAAAAAAGTGTATGTATCTGACACGTACAGAACCACACTAGGCCCCAATTACTATTTTTTGTACCCCTAAAAGGCTGGATGAGGAGTAGGAGGAGTTTGGAACAGGCAGCACCCTCAAATCTTCAGAAGTATGAGATGAACCCCAAAAACTTAGAAAAAGGTGTATCTCACACGTACCAACACAGACTATCCCGCAATTTAATTGATACCCAAAGGTTTTTATTGAATAGCGGAATAGAAAATATGATCAAAAAAAGTGTATGTATCTCACACGTACAGAACCACACTAGGCCCCAATTACTATTTTTTGTACCCTTAAAATGCTGGATGAGGAGTGGGAGGAGTTTGGAACAGGCAGCACCCTCAAATCTTCAGAAGTATGAGATGAACCTCAAAAACTTGGAAAGGTGGATCTCACACATACCAACACAGACTATCCCGCAATTTAATTGATACCCAAAGGTTTTTATTTAATAGCGGAATAGAAAATATGATCAAAAAAAGTGTATGTATCTTACACGTACAGAACCACACTAGGCCCCAATTACTATTTTTTGTACCCCTAAAAGGCTGGATGAGGAGTAGGAGGAGTTTATATCAGGCAGCACCCTCAAATCTTCAGAAGTATGAGATGAACCCCAAAAACTTGGAAAGGTGGATCTCACACGTACCAACACAGACTATCCCACCAATTAATTGATACCCAAAGGTTTTTATTGAATAGCGGAATAGAAAATATGATCAAAAAAAGTGTATGTATCTCACACGTACAGAACCACACTAGGCCCCAATTACTATTTTTTGTACCCCTAAAAGGCTGGATGAGGAGTAGGAGGAGTTTGGAACAGGCAGCACCCTCAAATCTTCAGAAGTATGAGATGAACCCCAAAAACTTGGAAAGGTGGATCTCACACATACCAACACAGACTATCCCGCAATTTAATTGATACCCAAAGGTTTTTATTGAATAGCGGAATAGAAAATATGATCAAAAAAAGTGTATGTATCTCACACGTACAGAACCACACTAGGCCCCAATTACTATTTTTTGTACCCCTAAAAGGCTGGATGAGGAGTAGGAGGAGTTTGGAACAGGCAGCACCCTCAAATCTTCAGAAGTATGAGATGAACCCCAAAAACTTGGAAAGGTTAATCTCACACGTACCAAGACAGACTATCCCGCAATTTAATTGATACCCAAAGGTTTTTATTGAATAGCGGAATAGAAAATATGATCAAAAAAGTGTATGTATCTTACACATACAGAACCACACTAGGCCCCAAATACTATTTTTTGTACCCCTAAAATGCTAGATGAGGAGTAGGAGGAGTTTGGAACAGGCAGCACTCTCAAATCTTCAGAAGTATGAGATGAACCCCAAAAACTTGGAAAGTTGGATCTCACACGTACCAACACAGACTATCCCGCAATTTAATTGATACCCAAAGGTTTTTATTGAATAGCGGAATAGAAAATATGATCAAAAAAAGTGTATGTATCTCACACGTACAGAACCACACTAGGCCCCAATTACTATTTTTTGTACCCCTAAAAAGCTGGATGAGGAGTAGGAGGAGTTTGGAACAGGCAGCACCCTCAAATCTTCAGAAGTATAAGATGAACCCCAAAAACTTGGAAAGGTGGATCTCACACGTACCAACACAGACTATCCCGCAATTTAATTGATACCCAAAGGTTTTTATTGAATAGCGGAATAGAAAATATGATCAAAAAAGTGTATGTATTTTACACATACAGAACCACACTAGGCCCCAAATACTATTTTTTGTACCCCTAAAAGGCTGGATGAGGAGTAGGAGGAGTTTATATCAGGCAGCACCCTCAAATCTTCAGAAGTATGAGATGAACCCCAAAAACTTGGAAAGGTGGATCTCACACGTACCAACACAGACTATCCCACCAATTAATTAATACCCAAAGGTTTTTATTGAATAGCGGAATAGAAAATATGATCAAAAAAAGTGTATGTATCTTACACGTACAGAACAACAATAGGCCCCAATTACTATTTTTTGTACCCCTAAAAGGCTGGATGAGGAGTAGGAGGAGTTTGGAACAGGCAGCACCCTCAAATCTTCAGAAGTATGAGATGAACCCCAAAAACTTGGAAAGGTGGATCTCACACGTACCAACACAGGCTATCCCGCAATTTAATTGATACCCAAAGGTTTTTATTGAATAGCGGAATAGAAAATATGATCAAAAAAAGTGTATGTATCTCACACGTACAGAACCACACCAGGCCCCAATTACTATTGTTAGTACCCCTAAAAGGCAGGATGAGGAGTAGGAGGAGTTTGGAACAGGCAGCACCCTCAAATCTTCAGAAGTATGAGATGAACCCCAAAAACTTGGAAAGTTGGATCTCACACGTACCAACACAGACTATCCCGCAATTTAATTGATACCCAAAGGTTTTTATTGAATAGCGGAATAGAAAATATGATCAAAAAAAGTGTATGTATCTCACACGTACAGAACCACACTAGGCCCCAATTACTATTTTTTGTACCCCTAAAAAGCTGGATGAGGAGTAGGAGGAGTTTGGAACAGGCAGCACCCTCAAATCTTCAGAAGTATAAGATGAACCCCAAAAACTTGGAAAGGTGGATCTCACACGTACCAACACAGACTATCCCGCAATTTAATTGATACCCAAAGGTTTTTATTGAATAGCGGAATAGAAAATATGATCAAAAAAGTGTATGTATTTTACACATACAGAACCACACTAGGCCCCAAATACTATTTTTTGTACCCCTAAAAGGCTGGATGAGGAGTAGGAGGAGTTTATATCAGGCAGCACCCTCAAATCTTCAGAAGTATGAGATGAACCCCAAAAACTTGGAAAGGTGGATCTCACACGTACCAACACAGACTATCCCACCAATTAATTAATACCCAAAGGTTTTTATTGAATAGCGGAATAGAAAATATGATCAAAAAAAGTGTATGTATCTTACACGTACAGAACAACAATAGGCCCCAATTACTATTTTTTGTACCCCTAAAAGGCTGGATGAGGAGTAGGAGGAGTTTGGAACAGGCAGCACCCTCAAATCTTCAGAAGTATGAGATGAACCCCAAAAACTTGGAAAGGTGGATCTCACACGTACCAACACAGGCTATCCCGCAATTTAATTGATACCCAAAGGTTTTTATTGAATAGCGGAATAGAAAATATGATCAAAAAAAGTGTATGTATCTCACACGTACAGAACCACACCAGGCCCCAATTACTATTGTTAGTACCCCTAAAAGGCAGGATGAGGAGTAGGAGGAGTTTGGAACAGGCAGCACCCTCAAATCTTCAGAAGTATGAGATGAACCCCAAAAACTTGGAAAGGTGGATCTCACACGTACCAACACAGGCTATCCCGCAATTTAATTGATGCACAAAGGTTTTTATTGAATAGCGGAATAGAAAATATGATCAAAAAAGTGTATGTATCTCACACGTACAGAACCACACTAGGCCCCAATTACTATTTTTTGTACCCCTAAAAGGCTGGATGAGGAGTAGGAGGAGTTTGGAACAGGCAGCACCCTCAAATCTTCAGAAGTATGAGATGAACCCCAAAAACTTGGAAAGGTGGATCTCACACGTACCAACACAGACTATCCCACAATTTAATAGAAACCCAAAGGTTTTTATTGAATAGCGGAATAGAAAATATGATCAAAAAAAGTGTATGTATGTTACACGTACAGAACCACACTAGGCCCCAATTTTTATTTTTTGTACACCTAAAGGCAGGATGAGGAGTAGGAGGAGTTTGGAACAGGCAGCACCCTCAAATCTTCAGAAGTATGAGATGAACCCCAAAAACTTGGAAAGGTGGATCTCACACGTACCAACACAGACTATCCCGCCAATTAATTGATACCCAAAGGTTTTTATTGAATAGCGGAATAGAAAATATGATCAAAAAAAGTGTATGTATCTCACACGTACAGAACCACACTAGGCCCCAATTATTATTTTTTGTACCCCTAAAAGGCTGGATGAGGAGTAGGAGGAGTTTGGAACAGGCAGCATCCTCAAATCTTCAGAAGTATGAGATGAACCCCAAAAACTTGGAAAGGTGGATCTCACACGTACCAACACAGACTATCCCGCAATTTAATTGATACCCAAAGGTTTTTATTGAATAGTGGAATAGAAAATATGATCAAAAAAAGTGTATGTATCTCACACGTACAGAACCACACTAGGCCCTAATTACTATTTTTTGTACACCTAAAAGGCTGGATGAGGAGTAGGAGGAGTTTAGAACAGGCAGCACCCTCAAATCTTCAGAAGTATGAGATGAACCCCAAAAACTTGGAAAGGTTAATCTCACACGTACCAACACAGACTATCCCGCAATTTAATTGATACCCAAAGGTTTTTATTGAATAGCGGAATCGAAAATATGATCAAAAAAATGTATGTATCTTACACATACAGAACCACACTAGGCCCCAAATACTATTTTTTGTACCCCTAAATGGCTGGATGAGGAGTAGGAGGAGTTTGGAACAGGCAGCACTCTCAAATCTTCAGAAGTATGAGATGAACCCCAAAAACTTGGAAAGGTGGATCTCACACGTACCAACACGGACTATCCTGCAATTTAATTGATACCCAAAGGTTTTTATTGAATAGCCGAATAGAAAATATGATCAAAAAAAGTGTATGTATCTCACACGTACAGAACCACACTAGGTCCCAATTACTATTGTTAGTACCCCTAAAAGGCAGGATGAGGAGTAGGAGGAGTTTGGAACAGGCAGCACCCTCAAATCTTCAGAAGTATGAGATGAACCCCAAAAACTTGGAAAGGTGGATCTCACACGTACCAACATAGGCTATGCCGCAATTTAATTGATACCCAAAGGTTTTTATTGAATAGCGGAATAGAAAATATGATCAAAAAAAGTGTATGTATCTCACACGTACAGAACCACACTAGGCCCCAATTACTATTGTTAGTACCCCTAAAAGGCAGGATGAGGAGTAGGAGGAGTTTGGAACAGGCAGCACCCTCAAATCTTCAGAAGTATGAGATGAACCCCAAAAACTTGGAAAGGTGGATCTCACACGTACCAACACAGGCTATCCCGCAATTTAATTGATACCCAAAGGTTTTTATTGAATAGCGGAATAGAAAATATGATCAAAAAAAGTGTATGTATCTCACACGTACAGAACCACACTAGGCCCCAATTACTATTTATTGTACCCCTAAAAGGCTGGATGAGGAGTAGGAGGAGTTTGGAACAGGCAGCACCCTCAAATCTTCAGAAGTATGAGATGAACCCCAAAAACTTGGAAAGGTGGATCTCACACGTACCAACACAGACTATCCCGCAATTTAATTGATACCCAAAGGTTTTTATTGAATAGCGGAATAGAAAATATGATCAAAAAAAGTGTATGTATGTTACACGTACAGAACCACACTAGGCCCCAATTTCTATTTTTTGTACCCCTAAAAGGCTGGATGAGGAGTAGGAGGAGTTTGGATCAGGCCGCACCCTCAAATCTTCAGAAGTATGAGATGAATCCCAAAAACTTGGAAAGTTGGATCTCACACGTACCAACACAGACTATCCCGCCAATTAATTGATACCCAAAGGTTTTTATTGAATAGCGGAAAAGAAAATATGATCAAAAAAAGTGTATGTATGTTACACGTACAGAACCACACTAGGCCCCAATTTCTATTTTTTGTTCCCCTAAAAGGCTGGATGAGGAGTAGGAGGAGTTTGGATCAGGCCGCACCCTCAAATCTTCAGAAGTATGAGATGAATCCCAAAAACTTGGAAAGTTGGATCTCACACGTACCAACACAGACTATCCCGCCAATTAATTGATACCCAAAGGTTTTTATTGAATAGCGGAAAAGAAAATATGATCAAAAAAAGTGTATGTATCTGACACGTACAGAACCACACTAGGCCCCAATTACTATTTTTTGTACCCCTAAAAGGCTGGATGAGAAGTAGGAGGAGTTTGGAACAGGCAGCACCCTCAAATCTTCAGAAGTATGAGATGAACCCCAAAAACTTGGAAAGTTGGATCTCACACGTACCAACACAGACTATCCCGCAATTTAATTGATACCCAAAGGTTTTTATTGAATAGCGGAATAGAAAATATGATCAGAAAAAGTGTATGTATGTTACACGTACAGAACCACACTAGGCCCCAATTTCTATTTTTTGTACCCCTAAAAGGCTGGATGAGGAGTAGGAGGAGTTTGGATCAGGCCGCACCCTCAAATCTTCAGAAGTATGAGATGAACCCCAAAAACTTGGAAAGTTGGATCTCCCACGTACCAACATAGACTATCCCGCCAATTAATTGATACCCAAAGGTTTTTATTGAATAGCGGAATAGAAAATATGATCAAAAAAAGTGTATGTATCTGACACGTACAGAACCACACTAGGCCCCAATTACTATTTTTTGTACCCCTAAAAGGCTGGATGAGGAGTAGGAGGAGTTTGGAACAGGCAGCACCCTCAAATCTTCAGAAGTATGAGATGAACCCCAAAAACTTAGAAAAAGGTGTATCTCACACGTACCCAAAACAGACTATCCCGCAATTTAATTGATACCCAAAGGTTTTTATTGAATAGCGGAATAGAAAATATGATCAAAAAAAGTGTATGTATCTCACACGTACAGAACCACACTAGGCCCCAATTACTATTTTTTGTACCCTTAAAAGGCTGGATGAGGAGTGGGAGGAGTTTGGAACAGGCAGCACCCTCAAATCTTCAGAAGTATGAGATGAACCCCAAAAACTTGGAAAGGTGGATCTCACACGTACCAACACAGACTATCCCGCAATTTAATTGATACCCAAAGGTTTTTATTGAATAGCGGAATAGAAAATATGATCAAAAAAAGTGTATGTATCTTACACGTACAGAACCACACTAGGCCCCAATTACTATTTTTTGTACCCCTAAAAGGCTGGATGAGGAGTAGGAGGAGTTTGGAACAGGCAGCACCCTCAAATCTTCAGAAGTATGAGATGAACCCCAAAAACTTGGAAAGGTGGATCTCACACGTACCAACATAGGCTATCCCGCAATTTAATTGATACCCAAAGGTTTTTATTGAATAGCGGAATAGAAAATATGATCAAAAAAAGTGTATGTATCTCACACGTACAGAACCACACTAGGCCCCAATTACTATTGTTAGTACCCCTAAAAGGCAGGATGAGGAGTAGGAGGAGTTTGGAACAGGCAGCACCCTCAAATCTTCAGAAGTATGAGATGAACCCCAAAAACTTGGAAAGGTGGATCTCACACGTACCAACACAGGCTATCCCGCAATTTAATTGATACCCAAAGGTTTTTATTGAATAGCGGAATAGAAAATATGATCAAAAAAAGTGTATGTATCTCACACGTACAGAACCACACTAGGCCCCAATTACTATTTATTGTACCCCTAAAAGGCTGGATGAGGAGTAGGAGGAGTTTGGAACAGGCAGCACCCTCAAATCTTCAGAAGTATGAGATGAACCCCAAAAACTTGGAAAGGTGGATCTCACACGTACCAACATAGGCTATCCCGCAATTTAATTGATACCCAAAGGTTTTTATTGAATAGCGGAATAGAAAATATGATCAAAAAAAGTGTATGTATCTCACATGTACAGAACCACACTATTCCCCAATTACTATTGTTAGTACCCCTAAAAGGCAGGATGAGGAGTAGGAGGAGTTTGGAACAGGCAGCACCCTCAAATCTTCAGAAGTATGAGATGAACCCCAAAAACTTGGAAAGGTGGATCTCACACGTACCAACACAGGCTATCCCGCAATTTAATTGATACCCAAAGGTTTTTATTGAATAGCGGAATAGAAAATATGATCAAAAAAAGTGTATGTATCTCACACGTACAGAACCACACTAGGCCCCAATTACTATTTATTGTACCCCTAAAAGGCTGGATGAGGAGTAGGAGGAGTTTGGAACAGGCAGCACCCTCAAATCTTCAGAAGTATGAGATGAACCCCAAAAACTTGGAAAGGTGGATCTCACACGTACCAACACAGACTATCCCGCAATTTAATTGATACCCAAAGGTTTTTATTGAATAGCGGAATAGAAAATATGATCAAAAAAAGTGTATGTATGTTACACGTACAGAACCACACTAGGCCCCAATTTCTATTTTTTGTACCCCTAAAAGGCTGGATGAGGAGTAGGAGGAGTTTGGATCAGGCCGCACCCTCAAATCTTCAGAAGTATGAGATGAATCCCAAAAACTTGGAAAGTTGGATCTCACACGTACCAACACAGACTATCCCGCCAATTAATTGATACCCAAAGGTTTTTATTGAATAGCGGAAAAGAAAATATGATCAAAAAAAGTGTATGTATGTTACACGTACAGAACCACACTAGGCCCCAATTTCTATTTTTTGTTCCCCTAAAAGGCTGGATGAGGAGTAGGAGGAGTTTGGATCAGGCCGCACCCTCAAATCTTCAGAAGTATGAGATGAATCCCAAAAACTTGGAAAGTTGGATCTCACACGTACCAACACAGACTATCCCGCCAATTAATTGATACCCAAAGGTTTTTATTGAATAGCGGAAAAGAAAATATGATCAAAAAAAGTGTATGTATCTGACACGTACAGAACCACACTAGGCCCCAATTACTATTTTTTGTACCCCTAAAAGGCTGGATGAGAAGTAGGAGGAGTTTGGAACAGGCAGCACCCTCAAATCTTCAGAAGTATGAGATGAACCCCAAAAACTTGGAAAGTTGGATCTCACACGTACCAACACAGACTATCCCGCAATTTAATTGATACCCAAAGGTTTTTATTGAATAGCGGAATAGAAAATATGATCAGAAAAAGTGTATGTATGTTACACGTACAGAACCACACTAGGCCCCAATTTCTATTTTTTGTACCCCTTAAAGGCTGGATGAGGAGTAGGAGGAGTTTGGATCAGGCCGCACCCTCAAATCTTCAGAAGTATGAGATGAACCCCAAAAACTTGGAAAGTTGGATCTCCCACGTACCAACACAGACTATCCCGCCAATTAATTGATACCCAAAGGTTTTTATTGAATAGCGGAATAGAAAATATGATCAAAAAAAGTGTATGTATCTCACACGTACAGAACCACACTAGGCCCCAATTACTATTTTTTGTACCCTTAAAAGGCTGGATGAGGAGTGGGAGGAGTTTGGAACAGGCAGCACCCTCAAATCTTCAGAAGTATGAGATGAACCCCAAAAACTTGGAAAGGTGGATCTCACACGTACCAACACAGACTATCCCGCAATTTAATTGATACCCAAAGGTTTTTATTGAATAGCGGAATAGAAAATATGATCAAAAAATGTGTATGTATCTTACACGTACAGAACCACACTAGGCCCCAATTACTATTTTTTGTACCCCTAAAAGGCTGGATGAGGAGTAGGAGGAGTTTGGAACAGGCAGCACCCTCAAATCTTCAGAAGTATGAGATGAACCCCAAAAACTTGGAAAGGTGGATCTCACACGTACCAACATAGGCTATCCCGCAATTTAATTGATACCCAAAGGTTTTTATTGAATAGCGGAATAGAAAATATGATCAAAAAAGTGTATGTATCTCACACGTACAGAACCACACTAGGCCCCAATTACTATTGTTAGTACCCCTAAAAGGCAGGATGAGGAGTAGGAGGAGTTTGGAACAGGCAGCACCCTCAAATCTTCAGAAGTATGAGATGAACCCCAAAAACTTGGAAAGGTGGATCTCACACGTACCAACACAGACTATCCCGCCAATTAATTGATACCCAAAGGTTTTTATTGAATAGCGGAATAGAAAATATGATCAAAAAAAGTGTATGTATCTGACACGTACAGAACCACACTAGGCCCCAATTACTATTTTTTGTACCCCTAAAAGGCTGGATGAGAAGTAGGAGGAGTTTGGAACAGGCAGCACCCTCAAATCTTCAGAAGTATGAGATGAACCCCAAAAACTTGGAAAGTTGGATCTCACACGTACCAACACAGACTATCCCGCAATTTAATTGATACCCAAAGGTTTTTATTGAATAGCGGAATAGAAAATATGATCAAAAAAAGTGTATGTATGTTACACGTACAGAACCACACTAGGCCCCAATTTCTATTTTTTGTACCCCTAAAAGGCTGGATGAGGAGTAGGAGGAGTTTGGATCAGGCCGCACCCTCAAATCTTCAGAAGTATGAGATGAACCCCAAAAACTTGGAAAGTTGGATCTCACACGTACCAACACAGACTATCCCGCCAATTAATTGATACCCAAAGGTTTTTATTGAATAGCGGAATAGAAAATATGATCAAAAAAAGTGTATGTATCTGACACGTACAGAACCACACTAGGCCCCAATTACTATTTTTTGTACCCCTAAAAGGCTGGATGAGGAGTAGGAGGAGTTTGGAACAGGCAGCACCCTCAAATCTTCAGAAGTATGAGATGAACCCCGAGTTTGGAACAGGCAGCACCCTCAAATCTTCAGAAGTATGAGATGAACCCCAAAAACTTAGAAAAAGGTGTATCTCACACGTACCAACACAGACTATCCCGCAATTTAATTGATACCCAAAGGTTTTTATTGAATAGCGGAATAGAAAATATGATCAAAAAAAGTGTATGTATCTCACACGTACAGAACCACACTAGGCCCCAATTACTATTTTTTGTACCCTTAAAAGGCTGGATGAGGAGTGGGAGGAGTTTGGAACAGGCAGCACCCTCAAATCTTCAGAAGTATGAGATGAACCCCAAAAACTTGGAAAGGTGGATCTCACACGTACCAACACAGACTATCCCGCAATTTAATTGATACCCAAAGGTTTTTATTGAATAGCGGAATAGAAAATATGATCAAAAAAAGTGTATGTATCTTACACGTACAGAACCACACTAGGCCCCAATTACTATTTTTTGTACCCCTAAAAGGCTGGATGAGGAGTAGGAGGAGTTTGGAACAGGCAGCACCCTCAAATCTTCAGAAGTATGAGATGAACCCCAAAAACTTGGAAAGGTGGATCTCACACGTACCAACATAGGCTATCCCGCAATTTAATTGATACCCAAAGGTTTTTATTGAATAGCGGAATAGAAAATATGATCAAAAAAAGTGTATGTATCTCACACGTACAGAACCACACTAGGCCCCAATTACTATTGTTAGTACCCCTAAAAGGCTGGATGAGGAGTAGGAGGAGTTTGGAACAGGCAGCACCCTCAAATCTTCAGAAGTATGAGATGAACCCCAAAAACTTGGAAAGGTGGATCTCACACGTACCAACACAGGCTATCCCGCAATTTAATTGATACCCAAAGGTTTTTATTGAATAGCGGAATAGAAAATATGATCACAAAAAGTGTATGTATCTCACACGTACAGAACCACACTAGGCCCCAATTACTATTTATTGTACCCCTAAAAGGCTGGATGAGGAGTAGGAGGAGTTTGGAACAGGCAGCACCCTCAAATCTTCAGAAGTATGAGATGAACCCCAAAAACTTGGAAAGGTGGATCTCACACGTACCAACATAGGCTATCCCGCAATTTAATTGATACCCAAAGGTTTTTATTGAATAGCGGAATAGAAAATATGATCAAAAAAAGTGTATGTATCTCACACGTACAGAAGCACACTAGGCCCCAATTACTATTGTTAGTACCCCTAAAAGGCAGGATGAGGAGTAGGAGGAGTTTGGAACAGGCAGAACCCTCAAATCTTCAGAAGTATGAGATGAACCCCAAAAACTTGGAAAGGTGGATCTCACACGTACCAACACAGGCTATCCCGCAATTTAATTGATACCCAAAGGTTTTTATTGAATAGCGGAATAGAAAATATGATCACAAAAAGTGTATGTATCTCACACGTACAGAACCACACTAGGCCCCAATTACTATTTATTGTACCCCTAAAAGGCTGGATGAGGAGTAGGAGGAGTTTAGAACAGGCAGCACCCTCAAATCTTCAGAAGTATGAGATGAACCCCAAAAACTTGGAAAGTTGGATCTCACACGTACCAACACAGACTATCCCGCAATTTAATTGATACCCAAAGGTTTTTATTGAATAGCGGAATAGAAAATATGATCAAAAAAAGTGTATGTATGTTACACGTACAGAACCACACTAGGCCCCAATTTCTATTTTTTGTACCCCTAAAAGGCTGGATGAGGAGTAGGAGGAGTTTGGATCAGGCCGCACCCTCAAATCTTCAGAAGTATGAGATGAATCCCAAAAACTTGGAAAGTTGGATCTCACACGTACCAACACAGACTATCCCGCCAATTAATTGATACCCAAAGGTTTTTATTGAATAGCGGAAAAGAAAATATGATCAAAAAAAGTGTATGTATCTGACACGTACAGAACCACACTAGGCCCCAATTACTATTTTTTGTACCCCTAAAAGGCTGGATGAGAAGTAGGAGGAGTTTGGAACAGGCAGCACCCTCAAATCTTCAGAAGTATGAGATGAACCCCAAAAACTTAGAAAAAGGTGTATCTCACACGTACCAACACAGACTATCCCGCAATTTAATTGATACCCAAAGGTTTTTATTGAATAGCGGAATAGAAAATATGATCAAAAAAAGTGTATGTATCTCACACGTACAGAACCACACTAGGCCCCAATTACTATTTTTTGTACCCTTAAAAGGCTGGATGAGGAGTGGGAGGAGTTTGGAACAGGCAGCACCCTCAAATCTTCAGAAATATGAGATGAACCCCAAAAACTTGGAAAGGTGGATCTCACACGTACCAACACAGACTATCCCGCAATTTAATTGATACCCAAAGGTTTTTATTGAATAGCGGAATAGAAAATATGATCAAAAAAAGTGTATGTATCTCACACGTACAGAACCACACTAGGCCCCAATTACTATTGTTTGTACCCCTAACGGCAGGATGAGGAGTAGGAGGAGTTTGGAACAGGCAGCACCATCAAATCTTCAGAAGTATGAGATGAACCCCAAAAACTTGGAAAGGTGGATCTCACACGTACCAACACAGACTATCCCGCAATTTAATTGATACCCAAAGGTTTTTATTGAATAGCGGAATAGAAAATATGATCAAAAAAAGTGTATGTATCTTACACGTACAGAACCACACTAGGCCCCAATTACTATTTTTTGTACCCCTAAAAGGCTGGATGAGGAGTAGGAGGAGTTTATATCAGGCAGCACCCTCAAATCTTCAGAAGTATGAGATGAACCCCAAAAACTTGGAAAGGTGGATCTCACACGTACCAACACAGACTATCCCACCAATTAATTGATACCCAAAGGTTTTTATTGAATAGCGGAATAGAAAATATGATCAAAAAAAGTGTATGTATCTCACACGTACAGAACCACACTAGGCCCCAATTACTATTTTTTGAACCCCTAAAAGGCTGGATGAGGAGTAGGAGGAGTTTGGAACAGGCAGCACCCTCAAATCTTCAGAAGTATGAGATGAACCCCAAAAACTTGGAAAGGTGGATCTCACACGTACCAACACAGACTATCCCGCAATTTAATTGATACCCAAAGGTTTTTATTGAATAGCGGAATAGAAAATATGATCAAAAAAAGTGTATGTATCTCACACGTACAGAACCACACTAGGCCCCAATTACTATTTTTTGTACCCCTAATAGGCTGGATGAGGAGTAGGAGGAGTTTGGAACAGGCAGCATCCTCAAATCTTCAGAAGTATGAGATGAACCCCAAAAACTTGGAAAGGTTAATCTCACACGTACCAAGACAGACTATCCCGCAATTTAATTGATACCCAAAGGTTTTTATTGAATAGCGGAATAGAAAATATGATCAAAAAAGTGTATGTATCTCACACGTACAGAACCACACTAGGCCCCAATTACTATTGTTTGTACCCCTAACGGCAGGATGAGGAGTAGGAGGAGTTTAGAACAGGCAGCACCCTCAAATCTTCAGAAGTATGAGATGAACCCCAAAAACTTGGAAAGGTGGATCTCACACGTACCAACACAGACTATCCCGCAATTTAATTGATACCCAAAGGTTTTTATTGAATAGCGGAATAGAAAATATGATCAAAAAAAGTGTATGTATCTTACACGTACAGAACCACACTAGGCCCCAATTACTATTTTTTGTACCCCTAAAAGGCTGGATGAGGAGTAGGAGGAGTTTGGAACAGGCAGCACCCTCAAATCTTCAGAAGTATGAGATGAACCCCAAAAACTTGGAAAGGTGGATCTCACACGTACCAACACAGACTATCCCGCAATTTAATTGATACCCAAAGGTTTTTATTGAATAGCGGAATAGAAAATATGATCAAAAAAAGTGTATGTATCTTACACGTACAGAACCACACTAGGCCCCAATTACTATTTTTTGTACCCCTAAAAGGCTGGATGAGGAGTAGGAGGAGTTTATATCAGGCAGCACCCTCAAATCTTCAGAAGTATGAGATGAACCCCAAAAACTTGGAAAGGTGGATCTCACACGTACCAACACAGACTATCCCACCAATTAATTGATACCCAAAGGTTTTTATTGAATAGCGGAATAGAAAATATGATCAAAAAAAGTGTATGTATCTCACACGTACAGAACCACACTAGGCCCCAATTACTATTTTTTGAACCCCTAAAAGGCTGGATGAGGAGTAGGAGGAGTTTGGAACAGGCAGCACCCTCAAATCTTCAGAAGTATGAGATGAACCCCAAAAACTTGGAAAGGTGGATCTCACACGTACCAACACAGACTATCCCGCAATTTAATTGATACCCAAAGGTTTTTATTGAATAGCGGAATCGAAAATATGATCAAAAAAGTGTATGTATCTTACACATACAGAACCACACTAGGCCCCAAATACTATTTTTTGTACCCCTAAATAGCTGGATGAAGAGTAGGAGGAGTTTGGAACAGGCAGCACTCTCAAATCTTCAGAAGTATGAGATGAACCCCAAAAACTTGGAAAGGTGGATCTCACACGTACCAACACAGACTATCCCGCAATTTAATTGATACCCAAAGGTTTTTATTGAATAGCCGAATAGAAAATATGATCAAAAAAAGTGTATGTATCTCACACGTACAGAACCACAATAGGTCCCAATTACTATTGTTAGTACCCCTAAAATTCAGGATGAGGAGTAGGAGGAGTTTGGAACAGGCAGCACCCTCAAATCTTCAGAAGTATGAGATGAACCCCAAAAACTTGGAAAGGTGGATCTCACACGTACCAACACAGGCTATCCCGCAATTTAATTGATACCCAAAGGTTTTTATTGAATAGCGGAATAGAAAATATGATCAAAAAAAGTGTATGTATCTCACACGTACAGAACCACACTAGGCCCCAATTACTATTTATTGTACCCCTAAAAAGCAGGATGAGGAGTAGGAGGAGTTTGGAACAGGCAGCACCCTCAAATCTTCAGAAGTATGAGATGAACCCCAAAAACTTGGAAAGGTGGATCTCACACGTACCAACACAGGCTATCCCGCAATTTAATTGATACCCAAAGGTTTTTATTGAATAGCGGAATAGAAAATATGATCAAAAAAAGTGTATGTATCTCACACGTACAGAACCACACTAGGCCCCAATTACTATTTATTGTACCCCTAAAAGGCTGGATGAGGAGTAGGAGGAGTTTGGAACAGGCAGCACCCTCAAATCTTCAGAAGTATGAGATGAACCCCAAAAACTTGGAAAGTTGGATCTCACACGTACCAACACAGACTATCCCGCAATTTAATTGATACCCAAAGGTTTTTATTGAATAGCGGAATAGAAAATATGATCAAAAAAAGTGTATGTATGTTACACGTACAGAACCACACTAGGCCCCAATTTCTATTTTTTGTACCCCTAAAAGGCTGGATGAGGAGTAGGAGGAGTTTGGATCAGGCCGCACCCTCAAATCTTCAGAAGTATGAGATTAATCCCAAAAACTTGGAAAGTTGGATCTCACACGTACCAACACAGACTATCCCGCCAATTAATTGATACCCAAAGGTTTTTATTGAATAGCGGAATAGAAAATATGATCAAAAAAAGTGTATGTATCTGACACGTACAGAACCACACTAGGCCCCAATTACTATTTTTTGTACCCCTAAAAGGCTGGATGAGGAGTAGGAGGAGTTTGGAACAGGCAGCACCCTCAAATCTTCAGAAGTATGAGATGAACCCCAAAAACTTAGAAAAAGGTGTATCTCACACGTACCAACACAGACTATCCCGCAATTTAATTGATACCCAAAGGTTTTTATTGAATAGCGGAATAGAAAATATGATCAAAAAAAGTGTATGTATCTCACACGTACAGAACCACACTAGGCCCCAATTACTATTTTTTGTACCCTTAAAAGGCTGGATGAGGAGTGGGAGGAGTTTGGAACAGGCAGCACCCTCAAATCTTCAGAAGTATGAGATGAACCCCAAAAACTTGGAAAGGTGGATCTCACACGTACCAACACAGACTATCCCGCAATTTAATTGATACCCAAAGGTTTTTATTGAATAGCGGAATAGAAAATATGATCAAAAAAAGTGTATGTATCTTACACGTACAGAACCACACTAGGCCCCAATTACTATTTTTTGTACCCCTAATAGGCTGGATGAGGAGTAGGAGGAGTTTGGAACAGGCAGCACCCTCAAATCTTCAGAAGTATGAGATGAACCCCAAAAACTTGGAAAGGTTAATCTCACACGTACCAAGACAGACTATCCCGCAATTTAATTGATACCCAAAGGTTTTTATTGAATAGCGGAATAGAAAATATGATCAAGAAAGTGTATGTATCTCACACGTACAGAACCACACTAGGCCCCAATTACTATTGTTTGTACCCCTAACGGCAGGATGAGGAGTAGGAGGAGTTTGGAACAGGCAGCACAATCAAATCTTCAGAAGTATGAGATGAACCCCAAAAACTTGGAAAGGTGGATCTCACACGTACCAACACAGACTATCCCGCAATTTAATTGATACCCAAAGGTTTTTATTGAATAGCGGAATAGAAAATTTGATCAAAAAAAGTGTATGTATCTTACACGTACAGAACCACACTAGGCCCCAATTACTATTTTTTGTACCCCTAAAAGGCTGGATGAGGAGTAGGAGGAGTTTGGAACAGGCAGCACCCTCAAATCTTCAGAAGTATGAGATGAACCCCAAAAACTTGGAAAGGTGGATCTCACACGTACCAACACAGACTATCCCGCAATTTAATTGATACCCAAAGGTTTTTATTGAATAGCGGAATAGAAAATATGATCAAAAAAAGTGTATGTATCTTACACGTACAGAACCACACTAGGCCCCAATTACTATTTTTTGTACCCCTAAAAGGCTGGATGAGGAGTAGGAGGAGTTTATATCAGGCAGCACCCTCAAATCTTCAGAAGTATGAGATGAACCCCAAAAACTTGGAAAGGTGGATCTCACACGTACCAACACAGACTATCCTACCAATTAATTGATACCCAAAGGTTTTTATTGAATAGCGGAATAGAAAATATGATCAAAAAAAGTGTATGTATCTCACACGTACAGAACCACACTAGGCCCCAATTACTATTTTTTGAACCCCTAAAAGGCTGGATGAGGAGTAGGAGGAGTTTGGAACAGGCAGCACCCTCAAATCTTCAGAAGTATGAGATGAACCCCAAAAACTTGGAAAGGTGGATCTCACACGTACCAACACAGACTATCCCGCAATTTAATTGATACCCAAAGGTTTTTATTGAATAGCGGAATAGAAAATATGATCAAAAAAAGTGTATGTATCTCACACGTACAGAACCACACTAGGCCCCAATTACTATTTTTTGTACCCCTAATAGGCTGGATGAGGAGTAGGAGGAGTTTGGAACAGGCAGCACCCTCAAATCTTCAGAAGTATGAGATGAACCCCAAAAACTTGGAAAGGTTAATCTCACACGTACCAAGACAGACTATCCCGCAATTTAATTGATACCCAAAGGTTTTTATTGAATAGCGGAATAGAAAATATGATCAAAAAAGTGTATGTATCTTACACATACAGAACCACACTAGGCCCCAAATACTATTTTTTGTACCCCTAAAATGCTGGATGAGGAGTAGGAGGAGTTTGGAACAGGCAGCACTCTCAAATCTTCAGAAGTATGAGATGAACCCCAAAAACTTGGAAAGTTGGATCTCACACGTACCAACACAGACTATCCCGCAATTTAATTGATACCCAAAGGTTTTTATTGAATAGCGGAATCGAAAATATGATCAAAAAAGTGTATGTATCTTACACATACAGAACCACACTAGGCCCCAAATACTATTTTTTGTACCCCTAAATGGCTGGATGAAGAGTAGGAGGAGTTTGGAACAGGCAGCACCCTCAAATCTTCAGAAGTATGAGATGAACCCCAAAAACTTGGAAAGTTGGATCTCACACGTACCAACACAGACTATCCCGCAATTTAATTGATACCCAAAGGTTTTTATTGAATAGCGGAATAGAAAATATGATCAAAAAAAGTGTATGTATGTTACACGTACAGAACCACACTAGGCCCCAATTTCTATTTTTTGTACCCCTAAAAGGCTGGATGAGGAGTAGGAGGAGTTTGGATCAGGCCGCACCCTCAAATCTTCAGAAGTATGAGATGAATCCCAAAAACTTGGAAAGTTGGATCTCACACGTACCAACACAGACTATCCCGCCAATTAATTGATACCCAAAGGTTTTTATTGAATAGCGGAAAAGAAAATATGATCAAAAAAAGTGTATGTATCTGACACGTACAGAACCACACTAGGCCCCAATTACTATTTTTTGTACCCCTAAAAGGCTGGATGAGAAGTAGGAGGAGTTTGGAACAGGCAGCACCCTCAAATCTTCAGAAGTATGAGATGAACCCCAAAAACTTGGAAAGTTGGATCTCACACGTACCAACACAGACTATCCCGCAATTTAATTGATACCCAAAGGTTTTTATTGAATAGCGGAATAGAAAATATGATCAAAAAAAGTGTATGTATCTTACACGTACAGAACCACACTAGGCCCCAATTACTATTTTTTGTACCCCTAAAAGGCTGGATGAGGAGTAGGAGGAGTTTGGAACAGGCAGCACCCTCAAATCTTCAGAAGTATGAGATGAACCCCAAAAACTTGGAAAGGTGGATCTCACACGTACCAACACAGACTATCCCGCAATTTAATTGATACCCAAAGGTTTTTATTGAATAGCGGAATAGAAAATATGATCAAAAAAAGTGTATGTATCTTACACGTACAGAACCACACTAGGCCCCAATTACTATTTTTTGTACCCCTAATAGGCTGGATGAGGAGTAGGAGGAGTTTGGAACAGGCAGCACCCTCAAATCTTCAGAAGTATGAGATGAACCCCAAAAACTTGGAAAGGTTAATCTCACACGTACCAAGACAGACTATCCCGCAATTTAATTGATACCCAAAGGTTTTTATTGAATAGCGGAATAGAAAATATCATCAAAAAAGTGTATGTATCTCACACGTACAGAACCACACTAGGCCCCAATTACTATTGTTTGTACCCCTAACGGCAGGATGAGGAGTAGGAGGAGTTTGGAACAGGCAGCACCCTCAAATCTTCAGAAGTATGAGATGAACCCCAAAAACTTGGAAAGGTGGATCTCACACGTACCAACACAGACTATCCCGCAATTTAATTGATACCCAAAGGTTTTTATTGAATAGCGGAATAGAAAATATGATCAAAAAAAGTGTATGTATCTTACACGTACAGAACCACACTAGGCCCCAATTACTATTTTTTGTACCCCTAAAAGGCTGGATGAGGAGTAGGAGGAGTTTGGAACAGGCAGCACCCTCAAATCTTCAGAAGTATGAGATGAACCCCAAAAACTTGGAAAGGTGGATCTCACACGTACCAACACAGACTATCCCGCAATTTAATTGATACCCAAAGGTTTTTATTGAATAGCGGAATAGAAAATATGATCAAAAAAAGTGTATGTATCTTACACGTACAGAACCACACTAGGCCCCAATTACTATTTTTTGTACCCCTAAAAGGCTGGATGAGGAGTAGGAGGAGTTTATATCAGGCAGCACCCTCAAATCTTCAGAAGTATGAGATGAACCCCAAAAACTTGGAAAGGTGGATCTCACACGTACCAACACAGACTATCCCACCAATTAATTGATACCCAAAGGTTTTTATTGAATAGCAGAATAGAAAATATGATCAAAAAAAGTGTATGTATCTCACACGTACAGAACCACACTAGGCCCCAATTACTATTTTTTGAACCCCTAAAAGGCTGGATGAGGAGTAGGAGGAGTTTGGAACAGGCAGCACCCTCAAATCTTCAGAAGTATGAGATGAACCCCAAAAACTTGGAAAGGTGGATCTCACACGTACCAACACAGACTATCCCGCAATTTAATTGATACCCAAAGGTTTTTATTGAATAGCGGAATAGAAAATATGATCAAAAAAAGTGTATGTATCTCACACGTACAGAACCACACTAGGCCCCAATTACTATTTTTTGTACCCCTAATAGGCTGGATGAGGAGTAGGAGGAGTTTGGAACAGGCAGCACCCTCAAATCTTCAGAAGTATGAGATGAACCCCAAAAACTTGGAAAGGTTAATCTCACACGTACCAAGACAGACTATCCCGCAATTTAATTGATACCCAAAGGTTTTTATTGAATAGCGGAATAGAAAATATGATCAAAAAAGTGTATGTATCTTACACATACAGAACCACACTAGGCCCCAAATACTATTTTTTGTACCCCTAAAATGCTGGATGAGGAGTAGGAGGAGTTTGGAACAGGCAGCACTCTCAAATCTTCAGAAGTATGAGATGAACCCCAAAAACTTGGAAAGGTGGATCTCACACGTACCAACACAGACTATCCCACCAATTAATTGATACCCAAAGGTTTTTATTGAATAGCGGAATAGAAAATATGATCAAAAAAAGTGTATGTATCTCACACGTACAGAACCACACTAGGCCCCAATTACTATTTTTTGTACCCCTAATAGGCTGGATGAGGAGTAGGAGAAGTTTGGAACAGGCAGCACCCTCAAATCTTCAGAAGTATGAGATGAACCCCAAAAACTTGGAAAGGTTAATCTCACACGTACCAAGACAGACTATCCCGCAATTTAATTGATACCCAAAGGTTTTTATTGAATAGCGGAATAGAAAATATGATCAAAAAAGTGTATGTATCTTACACATACAGAACCACACTAGGCCCCAAATACTATTTTTTGTACCCCTAAAATGCTGGATGAGGAGTAGGAGTTTGGAACAGGCAGCACTCTCAAATCTTCAGAAGTATGAGATGAACCCCAAAAACTTGGAAAGTTGGATCTCACACGTACCAACACAGACTATCCCGCAATTTAATTGATACCCAAAGGTTTTTATTGAATAGCGGAATCGAAAATATGATCAAAAAAGTGTATGTATCTTACACATACAGAACCACACTAGGCCCCAAATACTATTTTTTGTACCCCTAAATGGCTGGATGAAGAGTAGGAGGAGTTTGGAACAGGCAGCACTCTCAAATCTTCAGAAGTATGAGATGAACCCCAAAAACTTGGAAAGGTGGATCTCACACGTACCAACACAGACTATCCCGCAATTTAATTGATACCCAAAGGTTTTTATTGAATAGCCGAATAGAAAATATGATCAAAAAAAGTGTATGTATCTCACACGTACAGAACCACAATAGGTCCCAATTACTATTGTTAGTACCCCTAAAATTCAGGATGAGGAGTAGGAGGAGTTTGGAACAGGCAGCACCCTCAAATCTTCAGAAGTATGAGATGAACCCCAAAAACTTGGAAAGGTGGATCTCACACGTACCAACACAGGCTATCCCGCAATTTAATTGATACCCAAAGGTTTTTATTGAATAGCGGAATAGAAAATATGATCAAAAAAAGTGTATGTATCTCACATGTACAGAACCACACTAGGCCCCAATTACTATTTATTGTACCCCTAAAAAGCAGGATGAGGAGTAGGAGGAGTTTGGAACAGGCAGCACCCTCAAATCTTCAGAAGTATGAGATGAACCCCAAAAACTTGGAAAGGTGGATCTCACACGTACCAACACAGGCTATCCCGCAATTTAATTGATACCCAAAGGTTTTTATTGAATAGCGGAATAGAAAATATGATCAAAAAAAGTGTATGTATCTCACACGTACAGAACCACACTAGGCCCCAATTACTATTTATTGTACCCCTAAAAGGCTGGATGAGGAGTAGGAGGAGTTTGGAACAGGCAGCACCCTCAAATCTTCAGAAGTATGAGATGAACCCCAAAAACTTGGAAAGTTGGATCTCACACGTACCAACACAGACTATCCCGCAATTTAATTGATACCCAAAGGTTTTTATTGAATAGCGGAATAGAAAATATGATCAAAAAAAGTGTATGTATGTTACACGTACAGAACCACACTAGGCCCCAATTTCTATTTTTTGTACCCCTAAAAGGCTGGATGAGGAGTAGGAGGAGTTTGGATCAGGCCGCACCCTCAAATCTTCAGAAGTATGAGATGAATCCCAAAAACTTGGAAAGTTGGATTTCACACGTACCAACACAGACTATCCCGCCAATTAATTGATACCCAAAGGTTTTTATTGAATAGCGGAAAAGAAAATATGATCAAAAAAAGTGTATGTATCTGACACGTACAGAACCACACTAGGCCCCAATTACTATTTTTTGTACCCCTAAAAGGCTGGATGAGAAGTAGGAGGAGTTTGGAACAGGCAGCACCCTCAAATCTTCAGAAGTATGAGATGAACCCCAAAAACTTGGAAAGTTGGATCTCACACGTACCAACACAGACTATCCCGCAATTTAATTGATACCCAAAGGTTTTTATTGAATAGCGGAATAGAAAATATGATCAAAAAAAGTGTATGTATGTTACACGTACAGAACCACACTAGGCCCCAATTTCTATTTTTTGTACCCCTAAAAGGCTGGATGAGGAGTAGGAGGAGTTTGGATCAGGCCGCACCCTCAAATCTTCAGAAGTATGAGATGAACCCCAAAAACTTGGAAAGTTGGATCTCACACGTACCAACACAGACTATCCCGCCAATTAATTGATACCCAAAGGTTTTTATTGAATAGCGGAATAGAAAATATGATCAAAAAAAGTGTATGTATCTGACACGTACAGAACCACACTAGGCCCCAATTACTATTTTTTGTACCCCTAAAAGGCTGGATGAGGAGTAGGAGGAGTTTGGAACAGGCAGCACCCTCAAATCTTCAGAAGTATGAGATGAACCCCAAAAACTTAGAAAAAGGTGTATCTCACACGTACCAACACAGACTATCCCGCAATTTAATTGATACCCAAAGGTTTTTATTGAATAGCGGAATAGAAAATATGATCAAAAAAAGTGTATGTATCTCACACGTACAGAACCACACTAGGCCCCAATTACTATTTTTTGTACCCTTAAAAGGCTGGATGAGGAGTGGGAGGAGTTTGGAACAGGCAGCACCCTCAAATCTTCAGAAGTATGAGATGAACCCCAAAAACTTGGAAAGGTGGATCTCACACGTACCAACACAGACTATCCCGCAATTTAATTGATACCCAAAGGTTTTTATTGAATAGCGGAATAGAAAATATGATCAAAAAAAGTGTATGTATCTTACACGTACAGAACCACACTAGGCCCCAATTACTATTTTTTGTACCCCTTATAGGCTGGATGAGGAGTAGGAGGAGTTTGGAACAGGCAGCACCCTCAAATCTTCAGAAGTATGAGATGAACCCCAAAAACTTGGAAAGGTTAATCTCACACGTACCAAGACAGACTATCCCGCAATTTAATTGATACCCAAAGGTTTTTATTGAATAGCGGAATAGAAAATATGATCAAGAAAGTGTATGTATCTCACACGTACAGAACCACACTAGGCCCCAATTACTATTGTTTGTACCCCTAACGGCAGGATGAGGAGTAGGAGGAGTTTGGAACAGGCAGCACCCTCAAATCTTCAGAAGTATGAGATGAACCCCAAAAACTTGGAAAGGTGGATCTCACACGTACCAACACAGACTATCCCGCAATTTAATTGATACCCAAAGGTTTTTATTGAATAGCGGAATAGAAAATATGATCAAAAAAAGTGTATGTATCTTACACGTACAGAACCACACTAGGCCCCAATTACTATTTTTTGTACCCCTAAAAGGCTGGATGAGGAGTAGGAGGAGTTTGGAACAGGCAGCACCCTCAAATCTTCAGAAGTATGAGATGAACCCCAAAAACTTGGAAAGGTGGATCTCACACGTACCAACACAGACTATCCCGCAATTTAATTGATACCCAAAGGTTTTTATTGAATAGCGGAATAGAAAATATGATCAAAAAAAGTGTATGTATCTTACACGTACAGAACCACACTAGGCCCCAATTACTATTTTTTGTACCCCTAAAAGGCTGGATGAGGAGTAGGAGGAGTTTGGATCAGGCCGCACCCTCAAATCTTCAGAAGTATGAGATGAACCCCAAAAACTTGGAAAGTTGGATCTCACACGTACCAACACAGACTATCCCGCCAATTAATTGATACCCAAAGGTTTTTATTGAATAGCGGAATAGAAAATATGATCAAAAAAAGTGTATGTATCTGACACGTACAGAACCACACTAGGCCCCAATTACTATTTTTTGTACCCCTAAAAGGCTGGATGAGGAGTAGGAGGAGTTTGGAACAGGCAGCACCCTCAAATCTTCAGAAGTATGAGATGAACCCCAAAAACTTAGAAAAAGGTGTATCTCACACGTACCAACACAGACTATCCCGCAATTTAATTGATACCCAAAGGTTTTTATTGAATAGCGGAATAGAAAATATGATCAAAAAAAGTGTATGTATGTTACACGTACAGAACCACACTAGGCCCCAATTTCTATTTTTTGTACCCCTAAAAGGCTGGATGAGGAGTAGGAGGAGTTTGGATCAGGCCGCACCCTCAAATCTTCAGAAGTATGAGATGAACCCCAAAAACTTGGAAAGTTGGATCTCACACGTACCAACACAGACTATCCCGCAATTTAATTGATACCCAAAGGTTTTTATTGAATAGCGGAATAGAAAATATGATCAAAAAAAGTGTATGTATCTTACACGTACAGAACCACACTAGGCCCCAATTACTATTTTTTGTACCCCTAAAAGGCTGGATGAGGAGTAGGAGGAGTTTGGAACAGGCAGCACCCTCAAATCTTCAGAAGTATGAGATGAACCCCAAAAACTTGGAAAGGTGGATCTCACACGTACCAACACAGACTATCCCGCAATTTAATTGATACCCAAAGGTTTTTATTGAATAGCGGAATAGAAAATATGATCAAAAAAAGTGTATGTATCTTACACGTACAGAACCACACTAGGCCCCAATTACTATTTTTTGTACCCCTAATAGGCTGGATGAGAAGTAGGAGGAGTTTGGAACAGGCAGCACCCTCAAATCTTCAGAAGTATGAGATGAACCCCAAAAACTTGGAAAGGTTAATCTCACACGTACCAAGACAGACTATCCCGCAATTTAATTGATACCCAAAGGTTTTTATTGAATAGCGGAATAGAAAATATGATCAAAAAAGTGTATGTATCTCACACGTACAGAACCACACTAGGCCCCAATTACTATTGTTTGTACCCCTAACGGCAGGATGAGGAGTAGGAGGACTTTGGAACAGGCAGCACCCTCAAATCTTCAGAAGTATGAGATGAACCCCAAAAACTTGGAAAGGTGGATCTCACACGTACCAACACAGACTATCCCGCAATTTAATTGATACCCAAAGGTTTTTATTGAATAGCGGAATAGAAAATATGATCAAAAAAAGTGTATGTATCTTACACGTACAGAACCACACTAGGCCCCAATTACTATTTTTTGTACCCCTAAAAGGCTGGATGAGGAGTAGGAGGAGTTTGGAACAGGCAGCACCCTCAAATCTTCAGAAGTATGAGATGAACCCCAAAAACTTGGAAAGGTGGATCTCACACGTACCAACACAGACTATCCCGCAATTTAATTGATACCCAAAGGTTTTTATTGAATAGCGGAATAGAAAATATGATCAAAAAAAGTGTATGTATCTTACACGTACAGAACCACACTAGGCCCCAATTACTATTTTTTGTACCCCTAAAAGGCTGGATGAGGAGTAGGAGGAGTTTATATCAGGCAGCACCCTCAAATCTTCAGAAGTATGAGATGAACCCCAAAAACTTGGAAAGGTGGATCTCACACGTACCAACACAGACTATCCCACCAATTAATTGATACCCAAAGGTTTTTATTGAATAGCAGAATAGAAAATATGATCAAAAAAAGTGTATGTATCTCACACGTACAGAACCACACTAGGCCCCAATTACTATTTTTTGAACCCCTAAAAGGCTGGATGAGGAGTAGGAGGAGTTTGGAACAGGCAGCACCCTCAAATCTTCAGAAGTATGAGATGAACCCCAAAAACTTGGAAAGGTGGATCTCACACGTACCAACACAGACTATCCCGCAATTTAATTGATACCCAAAGGTTTTTATTGAATAGCGGAATAGAAAATATGATCAAAAAAAGTGTATGTATCTCACACGTACAGAACCACACTAGGCCCCAATTACTATTTTTTGTACCCCTAATAGGCTGGATGAGGAGTAGGAGGAGTTTGGAACAGGCAGCACCCTCAAATCTTCAGAAGTATGAGATGAACCCCAAAAACTTGGAAAGGTTAATCTCACACGTACCAAGACAGACTATCCCGCAATTTAATTGATACCCAAAGGTTTTTATTGAATAGCGGAATAGAAAATATGATCAAAAAAGTGTATGTATCTTACACATACAGAACCACACTAGGCCCCAAATACTATTTTTTGTACCCCTAAAATGCTGGATGAGGAGTAGGAGGAGTTTGGAACAGGCAGCACTCTCAAATCTTCAGAAGTATGAGATGAACCCCAAAAACTTGGAAAGGTGGATCTCACACGTACCAACACAGACTATCCCACCAATTAATTGATACCCAAAGGTTTTTATTGAATAGCGGAATAGAAAATATGATCAAAAAAAGTGTATGTATCTCACACGTACAGAACCACACTAGGCCCCAATTACTATTTTTTGTACCCCTAATAGGCTGGATGAGGAGTAGGAGAAGTTTGGAACAGGCAGCACCCTCAAATCTTCAGAAGTATGAGATGAACCCCAAAAACTTGGAAAGGTTAATCTCACACGTACCAAGACAGACTATCCCGCAATTTAATTGATACCCAAAGGTTTTTATTGAATAGCGGAATAGAAAATATGATCAAAAAAGTGTATGTATCTTACACATACAGAACCACACTAGGCCCCAAATACTATTTTTTGTACCCCTAAAATGCTGGATGAGGAGTAGGAGTTTGGAACAGGCAGCACTCTCAAATCTTCAGAAGTATGAGATGAACCCCAAAAACTTGGAAAGTTGGATCTCACACGTACCAACACAGACTATCCCGCAATTTAATTGATACCCAAAGGTTTTTATTGAATAGCGGAATCGAAAATATGATCAAAAAAGTGTATGTATCTTACACATACAGAACCACACTAGGCCCCAAATACTATTTTTTGTACCCCTAAATGGCTGGATGAAGAGTAGGAGGAGTTTGGAACAGGCAGCACTCTCAAATCTTCAGAAGTATGAGATGAACCCCAAAAACTTGGAAAGGTGGATCTCACACGTACCAACACAGACTATCCCGCAATTTAATTGATACCCAAAGGTTTTTATTGAATAGCCGAATAGAAAATATGATCAAAAAAAGTGTATGTATCTCACACGTACAGAACCACAATAGGTCCCAATTACTATTGTTAGTACCCCTAAAATTCAGGATGAGGAGTAGGAGGAGTTTGGAACAGGCAGCACCCTCAAATCTTCAGAAGTATGAGATGAACCCCAAAAACTTGGAAAGGTGGATCTCACACGTACCAACACAGGCTATCCCGCAATTTAATTGATACCCAAAGGTTTTTATTGAATAGCGGAATAGAAAATATGATCAAAAAAAGTGTATGTATCTCACATGTACAGAACCACACTAGGCCCCAATTACTATTTATTGTACCCCTAAAAAGCAGGATGAGGAGTAGGAGGAGTTTGGAACAGGCAGCACCCTCAAATCTTCAGAAGTATGAGATGAACCCCAAAAACTTGGAAAGGTGGATCTCACACGTACCAACACAGGCTATCCCGCAATTTAATTGATACCCAAAGGTTTTTATTGAATAGCGGAATAGAAAATATGATCAAAAAAAGTGTATGTATCTCACACGTACAGAACCACACTAGGCCCCAATTACTATTTATTGTACCCCTAAAAGGCTGGATGAGGAGTAGGAGGAGTTTGGAACAGGCAGCACCCTCAAATCTTCAGAAGTATGAGATGAACCCCAAAAACTTGGAAAGTTGGATCTCACACGTACCAACACAGACTATCCCGCAATTTAATTGATACCCAAAGGTTTTTATTGAATAGCGGAATAGAAAATATGATCAAAAAAAGTGTATGTATGTTACACGTACAGAACCACACTAGGCCCCAATTTCTATTTTTTGTACCCCTAAAAGGCTGGATGAGGAGTAGGAGGAGTTTGGATCAGGCCGCACCCTCAAATCTTCAGAAGTATGAGATGAATCCCAAAAACTTGGAAAGTTGGATTTCACACGTACCAACACAGACTATCCCGCCAATTAATTGATACCCAAAGGTTTTTATTGAATAGCGGAAAAGAAAATATGATCAAAAAAAGTGTATGTATCTTACACGTACAGAACCACACTAGGCCCCAATTACTATTTTTTGTACCCCTAAAAGGCTGGATGAGGAGTAGGAGGAGTTTATATCAGGCAGCACCCTCAAATCTTCAGAAGTATGAGATGAACCCCAAAAACTTGGAAAGGTGGATCTCACACGTACCAACACAGACTATCCCACCAATTAATTGATACCCAAAGGTTTTTATTGAATAGCAGAATAGAAAATATGATCAAAAAAAGTGTATGTATCTCACACGTACAGAACCACACTAGGCCCCAATTACTATTTTTTGAACCCCTAAAAGGCTGGATGAGGAGTAGGAGGAGTTTGGAACAGGCAGCACCCTCAAATCTTCAGAAGTATGAGATGAACCCCAAAAACTTGGAAAGGTGGATCTCACACGTACCAACACAGACTATCCCGCAATTTAATTGATACCCAAAGGTTTTTATTGAATAGCGGAATAGAAAATATGATCAAAAAAAGTGTATGTATCTCACACGTACAGAACCACACTAGGCCCCAATTACTATTTTTTGTACCCCTAATAGGCTGGATGAGGAGTAGGAGGAGTTTGGAACAGGCAGCACCCTCAAATCTTCAGAAGTATGAGATGAACCCCAAAAACTTGGAAAGGTTAATCTCACACGTACCAAGACAGACTATCCCGCAATTTAATTGATACCCAAAGGTTTTTATTGAATAGCGGAATAGAAAATATGATCAAAAAAGTGTATGTATCTTACACATACAGAACCACACTAGGCCCCAAATACTATTTTTTGTACCCCTAAAATGCTGGATGAGGAGTAGGAGGAGTTTGGAACAGGCAGCACTCTCAAATCTTCAGAAGTATGAGATGAACCCCAAAAACTTGGAAAGGTGGATCTCACACGTACCAACACAGACTATCCCACCAATTAATTGATACCCAAAGGTTTTTATTGAATAGCGGAATAGAAAATATGATCAAAAAAAGTGTATGTATCTCACACGTACAGAACCACACTAGGCCCCAATTACTATTTTTTGTACCCCTAATAGGCTGGATGAGGAGTAGGAGAAGTTTGGAACAGGCAGCACCCTCAAATCTTCAGAAGTATGAGATGAACCCCAAAAACTTGGAAAGGTTAATCTCACACGTACCAAGACAGACTATCCCGCAATTTAATTGATACCCAAAGGTTTTTATTGAATAGCGGAATAGAAAATATGATCAAAAAAGTGTATGTATCTTACACATACAGAACCACACTAGGCCCCAAATACTATTTTTTGTACCCCTAAAATGCTGGATGAGGAGTAGGAGTTTGGAACAGGCAGCACTCTCAAATCTTCAGAAGTATGAGATGAACCCCAAAAACTTGGAAAGTTGGATCTCACACGTACCAACACAGACTATCCCGCAATTTAATTGATACCCAAAGGTTTTTATTGAATAGCGGAATCGAAAATATGATCAAAAAAGTGTATGTATCTTACACATACAGAACCACACTAGGCCCCAAATACTATTTTTTGTACCCCTAAATGGCTGGATGAAGAGTAGGAGGAGTTTGGAACAGGCAGCACTCTCAAATCTTCAGAAGTATGAGATGAACCCCAAAAACTTGGAAAGGTGGATCTCACACGTACCAACACAGACTATCCCGCAATTTAATTGATACCCAAAGGTTTTTATTGAATAGCCGAATAGAAAATATGATCAAAAAAAGTGTATGTATCTCACACGTACAGAACCACAATAGGTCCCAATTACTATTGTTAGTACCCCTAAAATTCAGGATGAGGAGTAGGAGGAGTTTGGAACAGGCAGCACCCTCAAATCTTCAGAAGTATGAGATGAACCCCAAAAACTTGGAAAGGTGGATCTCACACGTACCAACACAGGCTATCCCGCAATTTAATTGATACCCAAAGGTTTTTATTGAATAGCGGAATAGAAAATATGATCAAAAAAAGTGTATGTATCTCACATGTACAGAACCACACTAGGCCCCAATTACTATTTATTGTACCCCTAAAAAGCAGGATGAGGAGTAGGAGGAGTTTGGAACAGGCAGCACCCTCAAATCTTCAGAAGTATGAGATGAACCCCAAAAACTTGGAAAGGTGGATCTCACACGTACCAACACAGGCTATCCCGCAATTTAATTGATACCCAAAGGTTTTTATTGAATAGCGGAATAGAAAATATGATCAAAAAAAGTGTATGTATCTCACACGTACAGAACCACACTAGGCCCCAATTACTATTTATTGTACCCCTAAAAGGCTGGATGAGGAGTAGGAGGAGTTTGGAACAGGCAGCACCCTCAAATCTTCAGAAGTATGAGATGAACCCCAAAAACTTGGAAAGTTGGATCTCACACGTACCAACACAGACTATCCCGCAATTTAATTGATACCCAAAGGTTTTTATTGAATAGCGGAATAGAAAATATGATCAAAAAAAGTGTATGTATGTTACACGTACAGAACCACACTAGGCCCCAATTTCTATTTTTTGTACCCCTAAAAGGCTGGATGAGGAGTAGGAGGAGTTTGGATCAGGCCGCACCCTCAAATCTTCAGAAGTATGAGATGAATCCCAAAAACTTGGAAAGTTGGATTTCACACGTACCAACACAGACTATCCCGCCAATTAATTGATACCCAAAGGTTTTTATTGAATAGCGGAAAAGAAAATATGATCAAAAAAAGTGTATGTATCTGACACGTACAGAACCACACTAGGCCCCAATTACTATTTTTTGTACCCCTAAAAGGCTGGATGAGAAGTAGGAGGAGTTTGGAACAGGCAGCACCCTCAAATCTTCAGAAGTATGAGATGAACCCCAAAAACTTGGAAAGTTGGATCTCACACGTACCAACACAGACTATCCCGCAATTTAATTGATACCCAAAGGTTTTTATTGAATAGCGGAATAGAAAATATGATCAAAAAAAGTGTATGTATGTTACACGTACAGAACCACACTAGGCCCCAATTTCTATTTTTTGTACCCCTAAAAGGCTGGATGAGGAGTAGGAGGAGTTTGGATCAGGCCGCACCCTCAAATCTTCAGAAGTATGAGATGAACCCCAAAAACTTGGAAAGTTGGATCTCACACGTACCAACACAGACTATCCCGCCAATTAATTGATACCCAAAGGTTTTTATTGAATAGCGGAATAGAAAATATGATCAAAAAAAGTGTATGTATCTGACACGTACAGAACCACACTAGGCCCCAATTACTATTTTTTGTACCCCTAAAAGGCTGGATGAGGAGTAGGAGGAGTTTGGAACAGGCAGCACCCTCAAATCTTCAGAAGTATGAGATGAACCCCAAAAACTTAGAAAAAGGTGTATCTCACACGTACCAACACAGACTATCCCGCAATTTAATTGATACCCAAAGGTTTTTATTGAATAGCGGAATAGAAAATATGATCAAAAAAAGTGTATGTATCTCACACGTACAGAACCACACTAGGCCCCAATTACTATTTTTTGTACCCTTAAAAGGCTGGATGAGGAGTGGGAGGAGTTTGGAACAGGCAGCACCCTCAAATCTTCAGAAGTATGAGATGAACCCCAAAAACTTGGAAAGGTGGATCTCACACGTACCAACACAGACTATCCCGCAATTTAATTGATACCCAAAGGTTTTTATTGAATAGCGGAATAGAAAATATGATCAAAAAAAGTGTATGTATCTTACACGTACAGAACCACACTAGGCCCCAATTACTATTTTTTGTACCCCTTATAGGCTGGATGAGGAGTAGGAGGAGTTTGGAACAGGCAGCACCCTCAAATCTTCAGAAGTATGAGATGAACCCCAAAAACTTGGAAAGGTTAATCTCACACGTACCAAGACAGACTATCCCGCAATTTAATTGATACCCAAAGGTTTTTATTGAATAGCGGAATAGAAAATATGATCAAGAAAGTGTATGTATCTCACACGTACAGAACCACACTAGGCCCCAATTACTATTGTTTGTACCCCTAACGGCAGGATGAGGAATAGGAGGAGTTTGGAACAGGCAGCACCCTCAAATCTTCAGAAGTATGAGATGAACCCCAAAAACTTGGAAAGGTGGATCTCACACGTACCAACACAGACTATCCCGCAATTTAATTGATACCCAAAGGTTTTTATTGAATAGCGGAATAGAAAATATGATCAAAAAAAGTGTATGTATCTTACACGTACAGAACCACACTAGGCCCCAATTACTATTTTTTGTACCCCTAAAAGGCTGGATGAGGAGTAGGAGGAGTTTGGATCAGGCCGCACCCTCAAATCTTCAGAAGTATGAGATGAACCCCAAAAACTTGGAAAGTTGGATCTCACACGTACCAACACAGACTATCCCGCCAATTAATTGATACCCAAAGGTTTTTATTGAATAGCGGAATAGAAAATATGATCAAAAAAAGTGTATGTATCTGACACGTACAGAACCACACTAGGCCCCAATTACTATTTTTTGTACCCCTAAAAGGCTGGATGAGGAGTAGGAGGAGTTTGGAACAGGCAGCACCCTCAAATCTTCAGAAGTATGAGATGAACCCCAAAAACTTAGAAAAAGGTGTATCTCACACGTACCAACACAGACTATCCCGCAATTTAATTGATACCCAAAGGTTTTTATTGAATAGCGGAATAGAAAATATGATCAAAAAAAGTGTATGTATCTCACACGTACAGAACCACACTAGGCCCCAATTACTATTTTTTGTACCCTTAAAAGGCTGGATGAGGAGTGGGAGGAGTTTGGAACAGGCAGCACCCTCAAATCTTCAGAAGTATGAGATGAACCCCAAAAACTTGGAAAGGTGGATCTCACACGTACCAACACAGACTATCCCGCAATTTAATTGATACCCAAAGGTTTTTATTGAATAGCGGAATAGAAAATATGATCAAAAAAAGTGTATGTATCTTACACGTACAGAACCACACTAGGCCCCAATTACTATTTTTTGTACCCCTAATAGGCTGGATGAGGAGTAGGAGGAGTTTGGAACAGGCAGCACCCTCAAATCTTCAGAAGTATGAGATGAACCCCAAAAACTTGGAAAGGTTAATCTCACACGTACAAAGACAGACTATCCCGCAATTTAATTGATACCCAAAGGTTTTTATTGAATAGCGGAATAGAAAATATGATCAAGAAAGTGTATGTATCTCACACGTACAGAACCACACTAGGCCCCAATTACTATTGTTTGTACCCCTAACGGCAGGATGAGGAGTAGGAGGAGTTTGGAACAGGCAGCACCCTCAAATCTTCAGAAGTATGAGATGAACCCCAAAAACTTGGAAAGGTGGATCTCACACGTACCAACACAGACTATCCCGCAATTTAATTGATACCCAAAGGTTTTTATTGAATAGCGGAATAGAAAATATGATCAAAAAAAGTGTATGTATCTTACACGTACAGAACCACACTAGGCCCCAATTACTATTTTTTGTACCCCTAAAAGGCTGGATGAGGAGTAGGAGGAGTTTGGAACAGGCAGCACCCTCAAATCTTCAGAAGTATGAGATGAACCCCAAAAACTTGGAAAGGTGGATCTCACACGTACCAACACAGACTATCCCGCAATTTAATTGATACCCAAAGGTTTTTATTGAATAGCGGAATAGAAAATATGATCAAAAAAAGTGTATGTATCTTACACGTACAGAACCACACTAGGCCCCAATTACTATTTTTTGTACCCCTAAAAGGCTGGATGAGGAGTAGGAGGAGTTTATATCAGGCAGCACCCTCAAATCTTCAGAAGTATGAGATGAACCCCAAAAACTTGGAAAGGTGGATCTCACACGTACCAACACAGACTATCCTACCAATTAATTGATACCCAAAGGTTTTTATTGAATAGCGGAATAGAAAATATGATCAAAAAAAGTGTATGTATCTCACACGTACAGAACCACACTAGGCCCCAATTACTATTTTTTGAACCCCTAAAAGGCTGGATGAGGAGTAGGAGGAGTTTGGAACAGGCAGCACCCTCAAATCTTCAGAAGTATGAGATGAACCCCAAAAACTTGGAAAGGTGGATCTCACACGTACCAACACAGACTATCCCGCAATTTAATTGATACCCAAAGGTTTTTATTGAATAGCGGAATAGAAAATATGATCAAAAAAAGTGTATGTATCTCACACGTACAGAACCACACTAGGCCCCAATTACTATTTTTTGTACCCCTAATAGGCTGGATGAGGAGTAGGAGGAGTTTGGAACAGGCAGCACCCTCAAATCTTCAGAAGTATGAGATGAACCCCAAAAACTTGGAAAGGTTAATCTCACACGTACCAAGACAGACTATCCCGCAATTTAATTGATACCCAAAGGTTTTTATTGAATAGCGGAATAGAAAATATGATCAAAAAAGTGTATGTATCTTACACATACAGAACCACACTAGGCCCCAAATACTATTTTTTGTACCCCTAAATGGCTGGATGAAGAGTAGGAGGAGTTTGGAACAGGCAGCACCCTCAAATCTTCAGAAGTATGAGATGAACCCCAAAAACTTGGAAAGTTGGATCTCACACGTACCAACACAGACTATCCCGCAATTTAATTGATACCCAAAGGTTTTTATTGAATAGCGGAATAGAAAATATGATCAAAAAAAGTGTATGTATGTTACACGTACAGAACCACACTAGGCCCCAATTTCTATTTTTTGTACCCCTAAAAGGCTGGATGAGGAGTAGGAGGAGTTTGGATCAGGCCGCACCCTCAAATCTTCAGAAGTATGAGATGAATCCCAAAAACTTGGAAAGTTGGATCTCACACGTACCAACACAGACTATCCCGCCAATTAATTGATACCCAAAGGTTTTTATTGAATAGCGGAAAAGAAAATATGATCAAAAAAAGTGTATGTATCTGACACGTACAGAACCACACTAGGCCCCAATTACTATTTTTTGTACCCCTAAAAGGCTGGATGAGAAGTAGGAGGAGTTTGGAACAGGCAGCACCCTCAAATCTTCAGAAGTATGAGATGAACCCCAAAAACTTGGAAAGTTGGATCTCACACGTACCAACACAGACTATCCCGCAATTTAATTGATACCCAAAGGTTTTTATTGAATAGCGGAATAGAAAATATGATCAAAAAAAGTGTATGTATGTTACACGTACAGAACCACACTAGGCCCCAATTTCTATTTTTTGTACCCCTAAAAGGCTGGATGAGGAGTAGGAGGAGTTTGGATCAGGCCGCACCCTCAAATCTTCAGAAGTATGAGATGAACCCCAAAAACTTGGAAAGTTGGATCTCACACGTACCAACACAGACTATCCCGCAATTTAATTGATACCCAAAGGTTTTTATTGAATAGCGGAATAGAAAATATGATCAAAAAAAGTGTATGTATCTTACACGTACAGAACCACACTAGGCCCCAATTACTATTTTTTGTACCCCTAATAGGCTGGATGAGGAGTAGGAGGAGTTTGGAACAGGCAGCACCCTCAAATCTTCAGAAGTATGAGATGAACCCCAAAAACTTGGAAAGGTTAATCTCACACGTACCAAGACAGACTATCCCGCAATTTAATTGATACCCAAAGGTTTTTTATTGAATAGCGGAATAGAAAATATGATCAAAAAAGTGTATGTATCTCACACGTACAGAACCACACTAGGCCCCAATTACTATTGTTTGTACCCCTAACGGCAGGATGAGGAGTAGGAGGAGTTTGGAACAGGCAGCACCCTCAAATCTTCAGAAGTATGAGATGAACCCCAAAAACTTGGAAAGGTGGATCTCACACGTACCAACACAGACTATCCCGCAATTTAATTGATACCCAAAGGTTTTTATTGAATAGCGGAATAGAAAATATGATCAAAAAAAGTGTATGTATCTTACACGTACAGAACCACACTAGGCCCCAATTACTATTTTTTGTACCCCTAAAAGGCTGGATGAGGAGTAGGAGGAGTTTGGAACAGGCAGCACCCTCAAATCTTCAGAAGTATGAGATGAACCCCAAAAACTTGGAAAGGTGGATCTCACACGTACCAACACAGACTATCCCGCAATTTAATTGATACCCAAAGGTTTTTATTGAATAGCGGAATAGAAAATATGATCAAAAAAAGTGTATGTATCTTACACGTACAGAACCACACTAGGCCCCAATTACTATTTTTTGTACCCCTAAAAGGCTGGATGAGGAGTAGGAGGAGTTTATATCAGGCAGCACCCTCAAATCTTCAGAAGTATGAGATGAACCCCAAAAACTTGGAAAGGTGGATCTCACACGTACCAACACAGACTATCCTACCAATTAATTGATACCCAAAGGTTTTTATTGAATAGCGGAATAGAAAATATGATCAAAAAAAGTGTATGTATCTCACACGTACAGAACCACACTAGGCCCCAATTACTATTTTTTGAACCCCTAAAAGGCTGGATGAGGAGTAGGAGGAGTTTGGAACAGGCAGCACCCTCAAATCTTCAGAAGTATGAGATGAACCCCAAAAACTTGGAAAGGTGGATCTCACACGTACCAACACAGACTATCCCGCAATTTAATTGATACCCAAAGGTTTTTATTGAATAGCGGAATAGAAAATATGATCAAAAAAAGTGTATGTATCTCACACGTACAGAACCACACTAGGCCCCAATTACTATTTTTTGTACCCCTAATAGGCTGGATGAGGAGTAGGAGGAGTTTGGAACAGGCAGCACCCTCAAATCTTCAGAAGTATGAGATGAACCCCAAAAACTTGGAAAGGTTAATCTCACACGTACCAAGACAGACTATCCCGCAATTTAATTGATACCCAAAGGTTTTTATTGAATAGCGGAATAGAAAATATGATCAAAAAAGTGTATGTATCTTACACATACAGAACCACACTAGGCCCCAAATACTATTTTTTGTACCCCTAAATGGCTGGATGAAGAGTAGGAGGAGTTTGGAACAGGCAGCACCCTCAAATCTTCAGAAGTATGAGATGAACCCCAAAAACTTGGAAAGTTGGATCTCACACGTACCAACACAGACTATCCCGCAATTTAATTGATACCCAAAGGTTTTTATTGAATAGCGGAATAGAAAATATGATCAAAAAAAGTGTATGTATGTTACACGTACAGAACCACACTAGGCCCCAATTTCTATTTTTTGTACCCCTAAAAGGCTGGATGAGGAGTAGGAGGAGTTTGGATCAGGCCGCACCCTCAAATCTTCAGAAGTATGAGATGAATCCCAAAAACTTGGAAAGTTGGATCTCACACGTACCAACACAGACTATCCCGCCAATTAATTGATACCCAAAGGTTTTTATTGAATAGCGGAAAAGAAAATATGATCAAAAAAAGTGTATGTATCTGACACGTACAGAACCACACTAGGCCCCAATTACTATTTTTTGTACCCCTAAAAGGCTGGATGAGAAGTAGGAGGAGTTTGGAACAGGCAGCACCCTCAAATCTTCAGAAGTATGAGATGAACCCCAAAAACTTGGAAAGTTGGATCTCACACGTACCAACACAGACTATCCCGCAATTTAATTGATACCCAAAGGTTTTTATTGAATAGCGGAATAGAAAATATGATCAAAAAAAGTGTATGTATGTTACACGTACAGAACCACACTAGGCCCCAATTTCTATTTTTTGTACCCCTAAAAGGCTGGATGAGGAGTAGGAGGAGTTTGGATCAGGCCGCACCCTCAAATCTTCAGAAGTATGAGATGAACCCCAAAAACTTGGAAAGTTGGATCTCACACGTACCAACACAGACTATCCCGCAATTTAATTGATACCCAAAGGTTTTTATTGAATAGCGGAATAGAAAATATGATCAAAAAAAGTGTATGTATCTTACACGTACAGAACCACACTAGGCCCCAATTACTATTTTTTGTACCCCTAAAAGGCTGGATGAGGAGTAGGAGGAGTTTGGAACAGGCAGCACCCTCAAATCTTCAGAAGTATGAGATGAACCCCAAAAACTTAGAAAAAGGTGTATCTCACACGTACCAACACAGACTATCCCGCAATTTAATTGATACCCAAAGGTTTTTATTGAATAGCGGAATAGAAAATATGATCAAAAAAAGTGTATGTATCTTACACGTACAGAACCACACTAGGCCCCAATTACTATTTTTTGTACCCCTAATAGGCTGGATGAGGAGTAGGAGGAGTTTGGAACAGGCAGCACCCTCAAATCTTCAGAAGTATGAGATGAACCCCAAAAACTTGGAAAGGTTAATCTCACACGTACCAAGACAGACTATCCCGCAATTTAATTGATACCCAAAGGTTTTTTATTGAATAGCGGAATAGAAAATATGATCAAAAAAGTGTATGTATCTCACACGTACAGAACCACACTAGGCCCCAATTACTATTGTTTGTACCCCTAACGGCAGGATGAGGAGTAGGAGGAGTTTGGAACAGGCAGCACCCTCAAATCTTCAGAAGTATGAGATGAACCCCAAAAACTTGGAAAGGTGGATCTCACACGTACCAACACAGACTATCCCGCAATTTAATTGATACCCAAAGGTTTTTATTGAATAGCGGAATAGAAAATATGATCAAAAAAAGTGTATGTATCTTACACGTACAGAACCACACTAGGCCCCAATTACTATTTTTTGTACCCCTAAAAGGCTGGATGAGGAGTAGGAGGAGTTTGGAACAGGCAGCACCCTCAAATCTTCAGAAGTATGAGATGAACCCCAAAAACTTGGAAAGGTGGATCTCACACGTACCAACACAGACTATCCCGCAATTTAATTGATACCCAAAGGTTTTTATTGAATAGCGGAATAGAAAATATGATCAAAAAAAGTGTATGTATCTTACACGTACAGAACCACACTAGGCCCCAATTACTATTTTTTGTACCCCTAAAAGGCTGGATGAGGAGTAGGAGGAGTTTATATCAGGCAGCACCCTCAAATCTTCAGAAGTATGAGATGAACCCCAAAAACTTGGAAAGGTGGATCTCACACGTACCAACACAGACTATCCCACCAATTAATTGATACCCAAAGGTTTTTATTGAATAGCGGAATAGAAAATATGATCAAAAAAAGTGTATGTATCTCACACGTACAGAACCACACTAGGCCCCAATTACTATTTTTTGAACCCCTAAAAGGCTGGATGAGGAGTAGGAGGAGTTTGGAACAGGCAGCACCCTCAAATCTTCAGAAGTATGAGATGAACCCCAAAAACTTGGAAAGGTGGATCTCACACGTACCAACACAGACTATCCCGCAATTTAATTGATACCCAAAGGTTTTTATTGAATGGCGGAATAGAAAATATGATCAAAAAAAGTGTATGTATCTCACACGTACAGAACCACACTAGGCCCCAATTACTATTTTTTGTACCCCTAATAGGCTGGATGAGGAGTAGGAGGAGTTTGGAACAGGCAGCACCCTCAAATCTTCAGAAGTATGAGATGAACCCCAAAAACTTGGAAAGGTTAATCTCACACGTACCAAGACAGACTATCCCGCAATTTAATTGATACCCAAAGGTTTTTATTGAATAGCGGAATAGAAAATATGATCAAAAAAGTGTATGTATCTTACACATACAGAACCACACTAGGCCCCAAATACTATTTTTTGTACCCCTAAAATGCTGGATGAGGAGTAGGAGGAGTTTGGAACAGGCAGCACTCTCAAATCTTCAGAAGTATGAGATGAACCCCAAAAACTTGGAAAGGTGGATCTCACACGTACCAACACAGACTATCCCACCAATTAATTGATACCCAAAGGTTTTTATTGAATAGCGGAATAGAAAATATGATCAAAAAAAGTGTATGTATCTCACACGTACAGAACCACACTAGGCCCCAATTACTATTTTTTGAACCCCTAAAAGGCTGGATGAGGAGTAGGAGGAGTTTGGAACAGGCAGCACCCTCAAATCTTCAGAAGTATGAGATGAACCCCAAAAACTTGGAAAGGTGGATCTCACACGTACCAACACAGACTATCCCGCAATTTAATTGATACCCAAAGGTTTTTATTGAATAGCGGAATAGAAAATATGATCAAAAAAGTGTATGTATCTCACACGTACAGAACCACACTAGGCCCCAATTACTATTTTTTGTACCCCTAATAGGCTGGATGAGGAGTAGGAGAAGTTTGGAACAGGCAGCACCCTCAAATCTTCAGAAGTATGAGATGAACCCCAAAAACTTGGAAAGGTTAATCTCACACGTACCAAGACAGACTATCCCGCAATTTAATTGATACCCAAAGGTTTTTATTGAATAGCGGAATAGAAAATATGATCAAAAAAGTGTATGTATCTTACACATACAGAACCACACTAGGCCCCAAATACTATTTTTTGTACCCCTAAAATGCTGGATGAGGAGTAGGAGTTTGGAACAGGCAGCACTCTCAAATCTTCAGAAGTATGAGATGAACCCCAAAAACTTGGAAAGTTGGATCTCACACGTACCAACACAGACTATCCCGCAATTTAATTGATACCCAAAGGTTTTTATTGAATAGCGGAATCGAAAATATGATCAAAAAAGTGTATGTATCTTACACATACAGAACCACACTAGGCCCCAAATACTATTTTTTGTACCCCTAAATGGCTGGATGAAGAGTAGGAGGAGTTTGGAACAGGCAGCACTCTCAAATCTTCAGAAGTATGAGATGAACCCCAAAAACTTGGAAAGGTTAATCTCACACGTACCAAGACAGACTATCCCGCAATTTAATTGATACCCAAAGGTTTTTATTGAATAGCGGAATAGAAAATATGATCAAAAAAGTGTATGTATCTTACACATACAGAACCACACTAGGCCCCAAATACTATTTTTTGTACCCCTAAAATGCTGGATGAGGAGTAGGAGTTTGGAACAGGCAGCACTCTCAAATCTTCAGAAGTATGAGATGAACCCCAAAAACTTGGAAAGTTGGATCTCACACGTACCAACACAGACTATCCCGCAATTTAATTGATACCCAAAGGTTTTTATTGAATAGCGGAATCGAAAATATGATCAAAAAAGTGTATGTATCTTACACATACAGAACCACACTAGGCCCCAAATACTATTTTTTGTACCCCTAAATGGCTGGATGAAGAGTAGGAGGAGTTTGGAACAGGCAGCACTCTCAAATCTTCAGAAGTATGAGATGAACCCCAAAAACTTGGAAAGGTGGATCTCACACGTACCAACACAGACTATCCCGCAATTTAATTGATACCCAAAGGTTTTTATTGAATAGCCGAATAGAAAATATGATCAAAAAAAGTGTATGTATCTCACACGTACAGAACCACAATAGGTCCCAATTACTATTGTTAGTACCCCTAAAATTCAGGATGAGGAGTAGGAGGAGTTTGGAACAGGCAGCACCCTCAAATCTTCAGAAGTATGAGATGAACCCCAAAAACTTGGAAAGGTGGATCTCACACGTACCAACACAGGCTATCCCGCAATTTAATTGATACCCAAAGGTTTTTATTGAATAGCGGAATAGAAAATATGATCAAAAAAAGTGTATGTATCTCACACGTACAGAACCACACTAGGCCCCAATTACTATTGTTAGTACCCCTAAAAAGCAGGATGAGGAGTAGGAGGAGTTTGGAACAGGCAGCACCCTCAAATCTTCAGAAGTATGAGATGAACCCCAAAAACTTGGAAAGGTGGATCTCACACGTACCAACACAGGCTATCCCGCAATTTAATTGATACCCAAAGGTTTTTATTGAATAGCGGAATAGAAAATATGATCAAAAAAAGTGTATGTATCTCACACGTACAGAACCACACTAGGCCCCAATTACTATTTATTGTACCCCTAAAAGGCTGGATGAGGAGTAGGAGGAGTTTGGAACAGGCAGCACCCTCAAATCTTCAGAAGTATGAGATGAACCCCAAAAACTTGGAAAGTTGGATCTCACACGTACCAACACAGACTATCCCGCAATTTAATTGATACCCAAAGGTTTTTATTGAATAGCGGAATAGAAAATATGATCAAAAAAAGTGTATGTATGTTACACGTACAGAACCACACTAGGCCCCAATTTCTATTTTTTGTACCCCTAAAAGGCTGGATGAGGAGTAGGAGGAGTTTGGATCAGGCCGCACCCTCAAATCTTCAGAAGTATGAGATGAATCCCAAAAACTTGGAAAGTTGGATCTCACACGTACCAACACAGACTATCCCGCCAATTAATTGATACCCAAAGGTTTTTATTGAATAGCGGAATAGAAAATATGATCAAAAAAAGTGTATGTATCTCACACGTACAGAACCACACTAGGCCCCAATTACTATTTTTTGAACCCCTAAAAGGCTGGATGAGGAGTAGGAGGAGTTTGGAACAGGCAGCACCCTCAAATCTTCAGAAGTATGAGATGAACCCCAAAAACTTGGAAAGGTGGATCTCACACGTACCAACACAGACTATCCCGCAATTTAATTGATACCCAAAGGTTTTTATTGAATAGCGGAATAGAAAATATGATCAAAAAAAGTGTATGTATCTCACACGTACAGAACCACACTAGGCCCCAATTACTATTTTTTGTACCCCTAATAGGCTGGATGAGGAGTAGGAGAAGTTTGGAACAGGCAGGAACCTCAAATCTTCAGAAGTATGAGATGAACCCCAAAAACTTGGAAAGGTTAATCTCACACGTACCAAGACAGACTATCCCGCAATTTAATTGATACCCAAAGGTTTTTATTGAATAGCGGAATAGAAAATATGATCAAAAAAGTGTATGTATCTTACACATACAGAACCACACTAGGCCCCAAATACTATTTTTTGTACCCCTAAAATGCTGGATGAGGAGTAGGAGTTTGGAACAGGCAGCACTCTCAAATCTTCAGAAGTATGAGATGAACCCCAAAAACTTGGAAAGTTGGATCTCACACGTACCAACACAGACTATCCCGCAATTTAATTGATACCCAAAGGTTTTTATTGAATAGCGGAATCGAAAATATGATCAAAAAAGTGTATGTATCTTACACATACAGAACCACACTAGGCCCCAAATACTATTTTTTGTACCCCTAAATGGCTGGATGAAGAGTAGGAGGAGTTTGGAACAGGCAGCACTCTCAAATCTTCAGAAGTATGAGATGAACCCCAAAAACTTGGAAAGGTGGATCTCACACGTACCAACACAGACTATCCCGCAATTTAATTGATACCCAAAGGTTTTTATTGAATAGCCGAATAGAAAATATGATCAAAAAAAGTGTATGTATCTCACACGTACAGAACCACAATAGGTCCCAATTACTATTGTTAGTACCCCTAAAATTCAGGATGAGGAGTAGGAGGAGTTTGGAACAGGCAGCACCCTCAAATCTTCAGAAGTATGAGATGAACCCCAAAAACTTGGAAAGGTGGATCTCACACGTACCAACACAGGCTATCCCGCAATTTAATTGATACCCAAAGGTTTTTATTGAATAGCGGAATAGAAAATATGATCAAAAAAAGTGTATGTATCTCACACGTACAGAAACACTCTAGGCCCCAATTACTATTGTTAGTACCCCTAAAAAGCAGGATGAGGAGTAGGAGGAGTTTGGAACAGGCAGCACCCTCAAATCTTCAGAAGTATGAGATGAACCCCAAAAACTTGGAAAGGTGGATCTCACACGTACCAACACAGGCTATCCCGCAATTTAATTGATACCCAAAGGTTTTTATTGAATAGCGGAATAGAAAATATGATCAAAAAAAGTGTATGTATCTCACACGTACAGAACCACACTAGGCCCCAATTACTATTTATTGTACCCCTAAAAGGCTGGATGAGGAGTAGGAGGAGTTTGGAACAGGCAGCACCCTCAAATCTTCAGAAGTATGAGATGAACCCCAAAAACTTGGAAAGTTGGATCTCACACGTACCAACACAGACTATCCCGCAATTTAATTGATACCCAAAGGTTTTTATTGAATAGCGGAATAGAAAATATGATCAAAAAAAGTGTATGTATGTTACACGTACAGAACCACACTAGGCCCCAATTTCTATTTTTTGTACCCCTAAAAGGCTGGATGAGGAGTAGGAGGAGTTTGGATCAGGCCGCACCCTCAAATCTTCAGAAGTATGAGATGAATCCCAAAAACTTGGAAAGTTGGATCTCACACGTACCAACACAGACTATCCCGCCAATTAATTGATACCCAAAGGTTTTTATTGAATAGCGGAAAAGAAAATATGATCAAAAAAAGTGTATGTATCTGACACGTACAGAACCACACTAGGCCCCAATTACTATTTTTTGTACCCCTAAAAGGCTGGATGAGAAGTAGGAGGAGTTTGGAACAGGCAGCACCCTCAAATCTTCAGAAGTATGAGATGAACCCCAAAAACTTGGAAAGGTTAATCTCACACGTACCAAGACAGACTATCCCGCAATTTAATTGATACCCAAAGGTTTTTATTGAATAGCGGAATAGAAAATATGATCAAAAAAGTGTATGTATCTTACACATACAGAACCACACTAGGCCCCAAATACTATTTTTTGTACCCCTAAAATGCTGGATGAGGAGTAGGAGGAGTTTGGAACAGGCAGCACTCTCAAATCTTCAGAAGTATGAGATGAACCCCAAAAACTTGGAAAGTTGGATCTCACACGTACCAACACAGACTATCCCACAATTTAATTGATACCCAAAGGTTTTTATTGAATAGCGGAATCGAAAATATGATCAAAAAAGTGTATGTATCTTACACATACAGAACCACAATAGGCCCCAAATACTATTTTTTGTACCCCTAAATGGCTGGATGAAGAGTAGGAGGAGTTTGGAACAGGCAGCACCCTCAAATCTTCAGAAGTATGAGATGAACCCCAAAAACTTGGAAAGTTGGATCTCACACGTACCAACACAGACTATCCCGCAATTTAATTGATACCCAAAGGTTTTTATTGAATAGCGGAATAGAAAATATGATCAAAAAAAGTGTATGTATCTCACACGTACAGAACCACAATAGGTCCCAATTACTATTGTTAGTACCCCTAAAATTCAGGATGAGGAGTAGGAGGAGTTTGGAACAGGCAGCACCCTCAAATCTTCAGAAGTATGAGATGAACCCCCAAAACTTGGAAAGGTGGATCTCACACGTACCAACACAGACTATCCCGCCAATTAATTGATACCCAAAGGTTTTTATTGAATAGCGGAATAGAAAATATGATCAAAAAAAGTGTATGTATCTGACACGTACAGAACCACACTAGGCCCCAATTACTATTTTTTGTACCCCTAAAAGGCTGGATGAGGAGTAGGAGGAGTTTGGAACAGGCAGCACCCTCAAATCTTCAGAAGTATGAGATGAACCCCAAAAACTTAGAAAAAGGTGTATCTCACACGTACCAACACAGACTATCCCGCAATTTAATTGATACCCAAAGGTTTTTATTGAATAGCGGAATAGAAAATATGATCAAAAAAAGTGTATGTATCTCACACGTACAGAACCACACTAGGCCCCAATTACTATTTTTTGTACCCTTAAAAGGCTGGATGAGGAGTGGGAGGAGTTTGGAACAGGCAGCACCCTCAAATCTTCAGAAGTATGAGATGAACCCCAAAAACTTGGAAAGGTGGATCTCACACGTACCAACACAGACTATCCCGCAATTTAATTGATACCCAAAGGTTTTTATTGAATAGCGGAATAGAAAATATGATCAAAAAAAGTGTATGTATCTTACACGTACAGAACCACACTAGGCCCCAATTACTATTTTTTGTACCCCTAAAAGGCTGGATGAGGAGTAGGAGGAGTTTGGAACAGGCAGCACCCTCAAATCTTCAGAAGTATGAGATGAACCCCAAAAACTTGGAAAGGTGGATCTCACACGTACCAACATAGGCTATCCCGCAATTTAATTGATACCCAAAGGTTTTTATTGAATAGCGGAATAGAAAATATGATCAAAAAAAGTGTATGTATCTCACACGTACAGAACCACACTAGGCCCCAATTACCATTGTTAGTACCCCTAAAAGGCAGGATGAGGAGTAGGAGGAGTTTGGAACAGGCAGCACCCTCAAATCTTCAGAAGTATGAGATGAACCCCAAAAACTTGGAAAGGTGGATCTCACACGTACCAACACAGGCTATCCCGCAATTTAATTGATACCCAAAGGTTTTTATTGAATAGCGGAATAGAAAATATGATCAAAAAAAGTGTATGTATCTCACACGTACAGAACCACACTAGGCCCCAATTACTATTTATTGTACCCCTAAAAGGCTGGATGAGGAGTAGGAGTAGTTTGGAACAGGCAGCACCCTCAAATCTTCAGAAGTATGAGATTAACCCCAAAAACTTTGAAAGGTGGATCTCACACGTACCAACATAGGCTATCCCGCAATTTAATTGATACCCAAAGGTTTTTATTGAATAGCGGAATAGAAAATATGATCAAAAAAAGTGTATGTATCTCACACGTACAGAAGCACACTAGGCCCCAATTACTATTGTTAGTACCCCTAAAAGGCAGGATGAGGAGTAGGAGGAGTTTGGAACAGGCAGCACCCTCAAATCTTCAGAAGTATGAGATGAACCCCAAAAACTTGGAAAGGTGGATCTCACACGTACCAACACAGGCTATCCCGCAATTTAATTGATACCCAAAGGTTTTTATTGAATAGCGGAATAGAAAATATGATCAAAAAAAGTGTATGTATCTCACACGTACAGAACCACACTAGGCCCCAATTACTATTTATTGTACCCCTAAAAGGCTGGATGAGGAGTAGGAGGAGTTTGGAACAGGCAGCACCCTCAAATCTTCAGAAGTATGAGATGAACCCCAAAAACTTGGAAAGGTGGATCTCACACGTACCAACACAGACTATCCCGCCAATTAATTGATACCCAAAGGTTTTTATTGAATAGCGGAAAAGAAAATATGATCAAAAAAAGTGTATGTATCTGACACGTACAGAACCACACTAGGCCCCAATTACTATTTTTTGTACCCCTAAAAGGCTGGATGAGAAGTAGGAGGAGTTTGGAACAGGCAGCACCCTCAAATCTTCAGAAGTATGAGATGAACCCCAAAAACTTAGAAAAAGGTGTATCTCACACGTACCAACACAGACTATCCCGCAATTTAATTGATACCCAAAGGTTTTTATTGAATAGCGGAATAGAAAATATGATCAAAAAAAGTGTATGTATCTCACACGTACAGAACCACACTAGGCCCCAATTACTATTTTTTGTACCCATAAAAGGCTGGATGAGGAGTGGGAGGAGTTTGGAACAGGCAGCACCCTCAAATCTTCAGAAGTATGAGATGAACCCCAAAAACTTGGAAAGGTGTATCTCACACGTACCAACACAGACTATCCCACCAATTAATTGATACCCAAAGGTTTTTATTGAATAGCGGAATAGAAAATATGATCAAAAAAAGTGTATGTATCTCACACGTACAGAACCACACTAGGCCCCAATTACTATTTTTTGAACCCCTAAAAGGCTGGATGAGGAGTAGGAGGAGTTTGGAACAGGCAGCACCCTCAAATCTTCAGAAGTATGAGATGAACCCCAAAAACTTGGAAAGGTGGATCTCACACGTACCAACACAGACTATCCCGCAATTTAATTGATACCCAAAGGTTTTTATTGAATAGCGGAATAGAAAATATGATCAAAAAAAGTGTATGTATGTTACACGTACAGAACCACACTAGGCCCCAATTTCTATTTTTTGTACCCCTAAAAGGCTGGATGAGGAGTAGGAGGAGTTTGGATCAGGCCGCACCCTCAAATCTTCAGAAGTATGAGATGAATCCCAAAAACTTGGAAAGTTGGATCTCACACGTACCAACACAGACTATCCCGCCAATTAATTGATACCCAAAGGTTTTTATTGAATAGCGGAAAAGAAAATATGATCAAAAAAAGTGTATGTATCTGACACGTACAGAACCACACTAGGCCCCAATTACTATTTTTTGTACCCCTAAAAGGCTGGATGAGAAGTAGGAGGAGTTTGGAACAGGCAGCACCCTCAAATCTTCAGAAGTATGAGATGAACCCCAAAAACTTGGAAAGGTGGATCTCACACGTACCAACACAGACTATCCCGCAATTTAATTGATACCCAAAGGTTTTTATTGAATAGCGGAATAGAAAATATGATCAAAAAAAGTGTATGTATCTCACACGTACAGAACCACACTAGGCCCCAATTACTATTGTTTGTACCCCTAACGGCAGGATGAGGAGTAGGAGGAGTTTGGAACAGGCAGCACCCTCAAATCTTCAGAAGTATGAGATGAACCCCAAAAACTTGGAAAGGTGGATCTCACACGTACCAACACAGACTATCCCGCAATTTAATTGATACCCAAAGGTTTTTATTGAATAGCGGAATAGAAAATATGATCAAAAAAAGTGTATGTATCTTACACGTACAGAACCACACTAGGCCCCAATTACTATTTTTTGTACCCCTAAAAGGCTGGATGAGGAGTAGGAGGAGTTTATATCAGGCAGCACCCTCAAATCTTCAGAAGTATGAGATGAACCCCAAAAACTTGGAAAGGTGGATCTCACACGTACCAACACAGACTATCCCACCAATTAATTGATACCCAAAGGTTTTTATTGAATAGCGGAATAGAAAATATGATCAAAAAAAGTGTATGTATCTCACACGTACAGAACCACACTAGGCCCCAATTACTATTTTTTGAACCCCTAAAAGGCTGGATGAGGAGTAGGGGGAGTTTGGAACAGGCAGCACCCTCAAATCTTCAGAAGTATGAGATGAACCCCAAAAACTTGGAAAGGTGGATCTCACACGTACCGACACAGACTATCCCGCAATTTAATTGATACCCAAAGGTTTTTATTGAATAGCGGAATAGAAAATATGATCAAAAAAAGTGTATGTATCTCACACGTACAGAACCACACTAGGCCCCAATTACTATTTTTTGTACCCCTAATAGGCTGGATGAGGAGTAGGAGGAGTTTGGAACAGGCAGCACCCTCAAATCTTCAGAAGTATGAGATGAACCCCAAAAACTTGGAAAGGTTAATCTCACACGTACCAAGACAGACTATCCCGCAATTTAATTGATACCCAAAGGTTTTTATTGAATAGCGGAATAGAAAATATGATCAAAAAAGTGTATGTATCTCACACGTACAGAACCACACTAGGCCCCAATTACTATTGTTTGTACCCCTAACGGCAGGATGAGGAGTAGGAGGAGTTTGGAACAGGCAGCACCCTCAAATCTTCAGAAGTATGAGATGAACCCCAAAAACTTGGAAAGGTGGATCTCACACGTACCAACACAGACTATCCCGCAATTTAATTGATACCCAAAGGTTTTTATTGAATAGCGGAATAGAAAATATGATCAAAAAAAGTGTATGTATCTTACACGTACAGAACCACACTAGGCCCCAATTACTATTTTTTGTACCCCTAAAAGGCTGGATGAGGAGTAGGAGGAGTTTGGAACAGGCAGCACCTTCAAATCTTCAGAAGTATGAGATGAACCCCAAAAACTTGGAAAGGTGGATCTCACACGTACCAACACAGACTATCCCGCAATTTAATTGATACCCAAAGGTTTTTATTGAATAGCGGAATAGAAAATATGATCAAAAAAAGTGTATGTATCTTACACGTACAGAACCACACTAGGCCCCAATTACTATTTTTTGTACCCCTAAAAGGCTGGATGAGGAGTAGGAGGAGTTTATATCAGGCAGCACCCTCAAATCTTCAGAAGTATGAGATGAACCCCAAAAACTTGGAAAGGTGGATCTCACACGTACCAACACAGACTATCCCACCAATTAATTGATACCCAAAGGTTTTTATTGAATAGCGGAATAGAAAATATGATCAAAAAAAGTGTATGTATCTCACACGTACAGAACCACACTAGGCCCCAATTACTATTTTTTGAACCCCTAAAAGGCTGGATGAGGAGTAGGAGGAGTTTGGAACAGGCAGCACCCTCAAATCTTCAGAAGTATGAGATGAACCCCAAAAACTTGGAAAGGTGGATCTCACACGTACCAACACAGACTATCCCGCAATTTAATTGATACCCAAAGGTTTTTATTGAATAGCGGAATAGAAAATATGATCAAAAAAAGTGTATGTATCTCACACGTACAGAACCACACTAGGCCCCAATTACTATTTTTTGTACCCCTAATAGGCTGGATGAGGAGTAGGAGGAGTTTGGAACAGGCAGCACCCTCAAATCTTCAGAAGTATGAGATGAACCCCAAAAACTTGGAAAGGTTAATCTCACACGTACCAAGACAGACTATCCCGCAATTTAATTGATACCCAAAGGTTTTTATTGAATAGCGGAATAGAAAATATGATCAAAAAAGTGTATGTATCTTACACATACAGAACCACACTAGGCCCCAAATACTATTTTTTGTACCCCTAAAATGCTGGATGAGGAGTAGGAGGAGTTTGGAACAGGCAGCACTCTCAAATCTTCAGAAGTATGAGATGAACCCCAAAAACTTGGAAAGTTGGATCTCACACGTACCAACACAGACTATCCCGCAATTTAATTGATACCCAAAGGTTTTTATTGAATAGCGGAATCGAAAATATGATCAAAAAAGTGTATGTATCTTACACATACAGAACCACACTAGGCCCCAAATACTATTTTTTGTACCCCTAAATGGCTGGATGAAGAGTAGGAGGAGTTTGGAACAGGCAGCACTCTCAAATCTTCAGAAGTATGAGATGAACCCCAAAAACTTGGAAAGGTGGATCTCACACGTACCAACACAGACTATCCCGCAATTTAATTGATACCCAAAGGTTTTTATTGAATAGCCGAATAGAAAATATGATCAAAAAAAGTGTATGTATCTCACACGTACAGAACCACAATAGGTCCCAATTACTATTGTTAGTACCCCTAAAATTCAGGATGAGGAGTAGGAGGAGTTTGGAACAGGCAGCACCCTCAAATCTTCAGAAGTATGAGATGAACCCCAAAAACTTGGAAAGGTGGATCTCACACGTACCAACACAGGCTATCCCGCAATTTAATTGATACCCAAAGGTTTTTATTGAATAGCGGAATAGAAAATATGATCAAAAAAAGTGTATGTATCTCACACGTACAGAACCACACTAGGCCCCAATTACTATTGTTAGTACCCCTAAAAAGCAGGATGAGGAGTAGGAGGAGTTTGGAACAGGCAGCACCCTCAAATCTTCAGAAGTATGAGATGAACCCCAAAAACTTGGAAAGGTGGATCTCACACGTACCAACACAGGCTATCCCGCAATTTAATTGATACCCAAAGGTTTTTATTGAATAGCGGAATAGAAAATATGATCAAAAAAAGTGTATGTATCTCACACGTACAGAACCACACTAGGCCCCAATTACTATTGTTAGTACCCCTAAAAAGCAGGATGAGGAGTAGGAGGAGTTTGGAACAGGCAGCACCCTCAAATCTTCAGAAGTATGAGATGAACCCCAAAAACTTGGAAAGGTGGATCTCACACGTACCAACACAGGCTATCCCGCAATTTAATTGATACCCAAAGGTTTTTATTGAATAGCGGAATAGAAAATATGATCAAAAAAAGTGTATGTATCTCACACGTACAGAACCACACTAGGCCCCAATTACTATTTATTGTACCCCTAAAAGGCTGGATGAGGAGTAGGAGGAGTTTGGAACAGGCAGCACCCTCAAATCTTCAGAAGTATGAGATGAACCCCAAAAACTTGGAAAGTTGGATCTCACACGTACCAACACAGACTATCCCGCAATTTAATTGATACCCAAAGGTTTTTATTGAATAGCGGAATAGAAAATATGATCAAAAAAAGTGTATGTATGTTACACGTACAGAACCACACTAGGCCCCAATTTCTATTTTTTGTACCCCTAAAAGGCTGGATGAGGAGTAGGAGGAGTTTGGATCAGGCCGCACCCTCAAATCTTCAGAAGTATGAGATGAACACCAAAAAATTGGAAAGTTGGATCTCACACGTACCAACACAGACTATCCCGCCAATTAATTGATACCCAAAGGTTTTTATTGAATAGCGGAATAGAAAATATGATCAAAAAAAGTGTATGTATCTGACACGTACAGAACCACACTAGGCCCCAATTACTATTTTTTGTACCCCTAAAAGGCTGGATGAGGAGTAGGAGGAGTTTGGAACAGGCAGCACCCTCAAATCTTCAGAAGTATGAGATGAACCCCAAAAACTTAGAAAAAGGTGTATCTCACACGTACCAACACAGACTATCCCGCAATTTAATTGATACCCAAAGGTTTTTATTGAATAGCGGAATAGAAAATATGATCAAAAAAAGTGTATGTATCTCACACGTACAGAACCACACTAGGCCCCAATTACTATTTTTTGTACCCTTAAAAGGCTGGATGAGGAGTGGGAGGAGTTTGGAACAGGCAGCACCCTCAAATCTTCAGAAGTATGAGATGAACCCCAAAAACTTGGAAAGGTGGATCTCACACGTACCAACACAGACTATCCCGCAATTTAATTGATACCCAAAGGTTTTTATTGAATAGCGGAATAGAAAATATGATCAAAAAAAGTGTATGTATCTGACACGTACAGAACCACACTAGGCCCCAATTACTATTTTTTGTACCCCTAAAAGGCTGGATGAGGAGTAGGAGGAGTTTATATCAGGCAGCACCCTCAAATCTTCAGAAGTATGAGATGAACCCCAAAAACTTGGAAAGGTTAATCTCACACGTACCAAGACAGACTATCCCGCAATTTAATTGATACCCAAAGGTTTTTATTGAATAGCGGAATAGAAAATATGATCAAAAAAGTGTATGTATCTTACACATACAGAACCACACTAGGCCCCAAATACTATTTTTTGTACCCCTAAAATGCTGGATGAGGAGTAGGAGGAGTTTGGAACAGGCAGCACTCTCAAATCTTCAGAAGTATGAGATGAACCCCAAAAACTTGGAAAGTTGGATCTCACACGTACCAACACAGACTATCCCGCAATTTAATTGATACCCAAAGGTTTTTATTGAATAGCGGAATAGAAAATATGATCAAAAAAAGTGTATGTATCTCACACGTACAGAACCACACAAGGCCCCAATTACTATTTTTTGTACCCCTAAAAAGCTGGATGAGGAGTAGGAGGAGTTTGGAACAGGCAGCACCCTCAAATCTTCAGAAGTATAAGATGAACCCCAAAAACTTGGAAAGGTGGATCTCACACGTACCAACACAGACTATCCCGCAATTTAATTGATACCCAAAGGTTTTTATTGAATAGCGGAATAGAAAATATGATCAAAAAAAGTGTATGTATCTCACACGTACAGAACCACACTAGGCCCCAATCACTATTGTTTGTACCCCTAAATGGCTGGATGAAGAGTAGGAGGAGTTTGGAACAGGCAGCACTCTCAAATCTTCAGAAGTATGAGATGAACCCCAAAAACTTGGAAAGGTGGATCTCACACGAACCAACACAGACTATCCCGCAATTTAATTGATACCCAAAGGTTTTTATTGAATAGCCGAATAGAAAATATGATCAAAAAAAGTGTATGTATCTCACACGTACAGAACCACAATAGGTCCCAATTACTATTGTTAGTACCCCTAAAATTCAGGATGAGGAGTAGGAGGAGTTTGGAACAGGCAGCACCCTCAAATCTTCAGAAGTATGAGATGAACCCCAAAAACTTGGAAAGGTGGATCTCACACGTACCAACACAGGCTATCCCGCAATTTAATTGATACCCAAAGGTTTTTATTGAATAGCGGAATAGAAAATATGATCAAAAAAAGTGTATGTATCTCACACGTACAGAACCACACTAGGCCCCAATTACTATTGTTAGTACCCCTAAAAAGCAGGATGAGGAGTAGGAGGAGTTTGGAACAGGCAGCACCCTCAAATCTTCAGAAGTATGAGATGAACCCCAAAAACTTGGAAAGGTGGATCTCACACGTACCAACACAGGCTATCCCGCAATTTAATTGATACCCAAAGGTTTTTATTGAATAGCGGAATAGAAAATATGATCAAAAAAAGTGTATGTATCTCACACGTACAGAACCACACTAGGCCCCAATTACTATTTATTGTACCCCTAAAAGGCTGGATGAGGAGTAGGAGGAGTTTGGAACAGGCAGCACCCTCAAATCTTCAGAAGTATGAGATAAACCCCAAAAACTTGGAAAGTTGGATCTCACACGTACCAACACAGACTATCCCGCAATTTAATTGATACCCAAAGGTTTTTATTGAATAGTGGAATAGAAAATATGATCAAAAAAAGTGTATGTATGTTACACGTACAGAACCACACTAGGCCCCAATTTCTATTTTTTGTACCCCTAAAAGGCTGGATGAGGAGTAGGAGGAGTTTGGATCAGGCCGCACCCTCAAATCTTCAGAAGTATGAGATGAACCCCAAAAACTTGGAAAGTTGGATCTCACACGTACCAACACAGACTATCCCGCCAATTAATTGATACCCAAAGGTTTTTATTGAATAGCGGAATAGAAAATATGATCAAAAAAAGTGTATGTATCTGACACGTACAGAACCACACTAGGCCCCAATTACTATTTTTTGTACCCCTAAAAGGCTGGATGAGGAGTAGGAGGAGTTTGGAACAGGCAGCACCCTCAAATCTTCAGAAGTATGAGATGAACCCCAAAAACTTGGAAAGGTGGATCTCACACATACCAACACAGACTATCCCGCAATTTAATTGATCCCCAAAGGTTTTTATTGAATAGCGGAATAGGCAATATGATCAAAAAAGTGTATGTATCTCACACGTACAGAAGCACACTAGGCCCCAATTACTATTGTTTGTACCCTTAAAAGGCTGGATGAGGAGTAGGAGGAGTATGGAACAGGCAGCACCCTCAAATCTTCAGAAGTATGAGATGAACCCCAAAAACTTGTAAAGGTGGATCTCACACGTACCAACACATACTATCCCGCAATTTAATTGATCCCCAAAGGTTTTTATTGAATAGCGGAATAGGAAATATGATAAAAAAGTGTATGTATCTCACACGTACAGAAGCACACTACTCCCCAAATACTATTGTTTGTACCCCTAAAAGGCTGGATGAGGAGTAGGAGGAGTCTGGAACACGCTGCACCCTCAAATCTTCAGAAGTATGAGATGAACCCCAAAAACTTGGAAAGGTGGATCTCACACATACCAACACAGACTATCCCGCAATTTTACTGATCCCCAAAGGTTTTTATTGAATAGCGGAATAGAAAATATGATCAAAAAAAGTGTATGTATCTCACACGTACAGAACCACACTAGGCCCCAATTACTATTTTTTATACCCTTAAAAGGCTGGATGAGGAGTGGGAGGAGTTTGGAACAGGCAGCACCCTCAAATCTTCAGAAGTATGAGATGAACCCCAAAAACTTGGAAAGGTGGATCTCACACGTACCAACACAGACTATCCCGCAATTGAATTGATACCCAAAGGTTTTTATTGAATAGCGGAATAGAAAATATGATCAAAAAAAGTGTATGTATCTTACACGTACAGAACCACACTAGGCCCCAATTACTATTTTTTGTACCCCTAAAAGGCTGGATGAGGAGTAGGAGGAGTTTATATCAGGCAGCACCCTCAAATCTTCAGAAGTATGAGATGAACCCCAAAAACTTGGAAAGGTTAATCTCACACGTACCAAGACAGACTATCCCGCAATTTAATTGATACCCAAAGGTTTTTATTGAATAGCGGAATAGAAAATATGATCAAAAAAGTGTATGTATCTTACACATACAGAACCACACTAGGCCCCAAATACTATTTTTTGTACCCCTAAAATGCTGGATGAGGAGTAGGAGGAGTTTGGAACAGGCAGCACTCTCAAATCTTCAGAAGTATGAGATGAACCCCAAAAACTTGGAAAGTTGGATCTCACACGTACCAACACAGACTATCCCGCAATTTAATTGATACCCAAAGGTTTTTATTGAATAGCGGAATAGAAAATATGATCAAAAAAAGTGTATGTATCTCACACGTACAGAACCACACTAGGCCCCAATTACTATTTTTTGTACCCCTAAAAAGCTGGATGAGGAGTAGGAGGAGTTTGGAACAGGCAGCACCCTCAAATCTTCAGAAGTATAAGATGAACCCCAAAAACTTGGAAAGGTGGATCTCACACGTACCAACACAGACTATCCCGCAATTTAATTGATACCCAAAGGTTTTTATTGAATAGCAGAATAGAAAATATGATCAAAAAAAGTGTATGTATCTCACACGTACAGAACCACACTAGGCCCCAATCACTATTGTTTGTACCCCAAAAAGGCAGAATGAGGAGTAGGAGGAGTTTGGAACAGGCAGCACCCTCAAATCTTCAGAAGTATGAGATGAACCCCAAAAACTTGGAAAGGTGGATCTCACACGTACCAACACAGACTATCCCGCAATTTAATTGATACCCAAAGGTTTTTATTGAATAGCGGAATAGAAAATATGATCAAAAAAAGTGTATGTATCTTACACGTACAGAACCACACTAGGCCCCAATTACTATTTTTTGTACCCCTAAAAGGCTGGATGAGGAGTAGGAAGAGTTTATATCAGGCAGCACCCTCAAATCTTCAGAAGTATGAGATGAACCCCAAAAACTTGGAAAGGAGGATCTCACACGTACCAACACAGACTATTTCGCCAATTAATTGATACCCAAAGGTTTTTATTGAATAGCGGAATAGAAAATATGATCAAAAAAAGTGTATGTATCTCACACGTACAGAACCACACTAGGCCCCAATTACTATTGTTTGTACACCTAAAGGCAGGATGAGGAGTAGGAGAAAACTGCACGTCTCCACCAGACGGAATGACAGCATTTCAAAGGCCAAGAATTTTGAAATGCTGGCATTCAGGGCCAGGGATCGCGGGTGGGTAGGGGGTACTTCCTCTTCCTCTGAAGTGTTTGGGAGATGGAAAGGTGAACGCTTCCACGGGACATTGTGGAGATGGTTGGTGACCCAGGTGGTGGTGTTGCTGACAGATCGTCTGTTTGCGGTGTGGCAGGTGCCGGTATCACTACAGAGGTGGATGAAGAGGCCGAATATAAAATGGTGTATCTCACACGTACCGATACAGACTATGCCGCAATTTAATTTTTTTCACCACCAAAGTCTTAAAACGCCGGTTTTAGCCTAGATAACTGCATTTTCTAAATTAATGGCCTGAAATATTTTTTTGGTCAAAATGTTTCTATTTTGGTCTCCAAGTGTCTAAAAAGCCTTTTTTAGTCAAAATAACTGCATTTGGTCACCAAAGGTCTGAAAATGTTTTTTAGTCAAAATGACTGTATTTTCGTCTTTTAGAGTCTTAACCACTTAAGCCCCGGAAGATTTTACCCCCTTCCTGACCAGGGGGTATTTTGCGATTCAGCACTGCGTGACTTTAACGGACAATTGCACAGTCGTGCGATGCTGTACCTAAACAAATTTGTGTCCTTTTTTCCCTACAAACAGAGCTTTCTTTTAGTGGTATTTGATCACCTGTGCGATTTTTTGATCTTGCGCTATAAACAAAAAAAGGGCGTCAATTTTGCAAAAATAATATTTTTCACATTTTTTTATATGAAATTCCCCCCAAACAAATGTAAAAATCAAAATGTATTAACATTTTCAGCCAATTTGTTTTATGCTACATATGTTTGGTAAAAAAATCGCAAAAAGCGTATTTTGATTGGTTTGCGCAAAAGTTATCACGTTTACTAACAAAGGGAAAGATTTTTGTCATTTTTGTTTTTTTTAACGCGTAATGGCGGCGATCTGCGATTTTTTTTGCGGTGGACAGCTCGGACCCTGGACTGACATTTTTGACACTTTTGGGGTTACCAGTGACATTTCTACAGTAATCAGTGCTATACATATGCACTGTTACTGTAAAATTACACTGGCAGTGAAGGGGTTAACTTTATTTGAGAGGGCGGGGCTGTGTGTGTCCCTAGGGGGATGATTCTAACTGTGATTGGCTGTGGCTAGAGCTGTAGGAACAATGATCAACGGTCCTACATAATAGAACCGTATGATCATTGTTTCTACACAGGGGAGAATGACAGCCGGTCACACGCACGGGGGGGTTCCGTGACCGCGTGGGAGCGCGCAGCCAGCAGCGCGCGCTCGCTCCCCAGAGCCTCACAGGCTAGTGACGTATATATGACTTTATTTTCATCTTTTACAGTCTTAAAAAGCCGGTTATCTTGACTAAAAAATGGCTTTTTAGACACTTGGAGACCAACATAGAGTCATTTTGACCACAAAAAGAATTTTCAGGCCATTGGTTACGAAATGCAATTATCTTGTCTAAAACCGGCTTTTTAAGACTCTAAAAGACGAAAATACAGTCATTTTGACTGAAAAAAACTTTCAGACCTTTGGTGACTAAATGCAGTAATTTTGACTAAAAAAGGCTATTTTGACACTTGAAAACCAAAATAGTCATTTTAACCAAAAAAATTTTCAGGCCGTTGGAGACCAATTGCAGTTATCTTGTCTAAAACAAGCGCTTTAAGACTCTAAAAGACAAATATACAGTAATTTTGACAAAAATTTTTTTTCAGATCTTTGGTTATCAAATGCAGTTATTTTGACTAAAGAAGGCTTGTTAGACACTTAGAGACCAAAATAGAGCCATTTTGACCCAAAAAAATGTTTCAGGCAATTGGTTACCAAATGCAATTATCTTGTCCAAAAGCGGCTTTTAAAGACTAAAAGACAAAAATACAATCGTTTTGACTAAAAACTATTTTCAGACTTTTGGTGACCACATGCAGTTATTTTGACTAAAAAAGGATTTTTAGACACTTGGAGACCAAAATAGAGTAATTTTAACCAAAAAAAAATATTCGGGCCATTGGAGCCAAATGGCCGGTTTTAGACAAATCTTGTCTAAAACTGGCTTTTTAAGGCTCTAAAATATAAAAAATACAGTTATTTTGACTAAAAAAAACAATTTCAGACCTTTGGTGACCAAATGCCGTTATTTTGACTAAAAAAGCATTTTAGACACTTGGAGACCAAAATAGTCATTTTGACCAAAAAAGAATTCAGGCCATTGGAGAGCAAAATGCAGTTATCTAGTCGGAAACCAGCTTTTTAAGACTCTAAAAGACAAAAATAGTCATTTTGACAAAAAAAATATTTTCAGACCTTTGGTGACCAAATGCCGTTATTTTGACTAAAAATGATTTTTAGACACTTAGAGACCAAAATAGTCATTTTGACCAAAAAAATTTCAGGCCATTGGAGAGCAAAATGCAGTTATTTTGTTTGAAACCGGCTTTTTAAGACTCTAAAAGACAAAAATACATTAATTTTGACAAAAAAAATATCAGATCTTTGGTGACCAAATGCAGTTATTTTGACTAAAAAAGGCTTTTTAGACACTTGGAGACCAACATAGAGTCATTTTGACCACAAAAAGAATTTTCAGGCCATTGGTTACGAAATGCAATTATCTTGTCTAAAACCGGCTTTTTAAGACTCTAAAAGACGAAAATACAGTCATTTTGACTGAAAAAAACTTTCAGACCTTTGGTGACCAAATGCAGTTATTTTGACTAAAAAAGGCTATTTTGACACTTGAAAACCAAAATAGTCATTTTAACCAAAAAATTTTTTCAGGCCGTTGGAGACCAAATGCAGTAATCTTGTCGAAAACAAGCGCTTTAAGACTCTAAAAGACAAATATACAGTAATTTTGACAAAATTTTTTTTTCAGATCTTTGGTTATCAAATGCAGTTATTTTGACTAAAGAAGGCTTGTTAGACACTTAGAGACCAAAATAGAGCCATTTTGACCCAAAAAAATGTTTCAGGCAATTGGTTACCAAATGCAATTATCTTGTCCAAAAGCGGCTTTTTAAGACTCTAAAAGACGAAAATATAATCGTTTTGACTAAAAACTATTTTCAGACTTTTGGTGACCACATGCAGTTATTTTGACTAAAAAAGGATTTTTAGACACTTGGAGACCAAAATAGAGTAATTTTGACCAAAAAAAATTATTCAGGCCATTGGAGCCAAATGGCCGGTTTTAGACAAATCTTGTCTAAAACCGGCTTTTTAAGGCTCTAAATGATAAAAAATACAGTCATTTTGACTAAAAAGACAATTTCAGACCTTTGGTGACCAAATGCCGTTATTTTGACTAAAAAAGGATTTTTAGACACTTGGAGACCAAAATAGTCATTTTGACCAAAAAATAATTCAGGCCATTGGAGAGCAAAATGCAGTTATCTAGTCAGAAACCGGCTTTTTAAGACTCTAAAAGACAAAATAGTCATTTTGACAAAAAAATATTTTCAGACCTTTGGTGACCAAATGCCGTTATTTTGACTAAAAAGGATTTTTAGACACTTAGAGACCAAAATAGTCATTTTGACCAAAAAAATTTCAGGCCATTGGAGAGCAAAATGCAGTTATCTTGTTTGAAACCGGCTTTTTAAGACTCTAAAAGACAAAAATACAGTAATTTTTACAAAAAAATATCAGACCTTTGGTGACCAAATGCAATTTTGACTAAAAAAGGCTTTTTAGACACTTGGAGACCATAATAGAGTCATTTTGACCAAAAAAATGTTCAGGCCATTGGAGCCCAAATAAAGTTACCTTGTATAAAACCGGCTTTTTAAGGCTATAAAAGACGAAAATAAAGTCATTTTGACTGAAAAAACTTTCAGACCTTTGGTGACCAAATACAGTTATCTTGACTAAAAAAGAATTTTTAGACACTTGGAGACCAAAATAGAGTCATTTTGACCAAAAACATTTTTTCAGGCCTTTGATTACTAAATGCAATTATCTTGTCTAAAACCGGCGTTTTAAGACATTAAAAGACAAAATACAGTCATTTTGGCTAAAAAATAATTTCAGACCTTTGGTGACCAAATGCAGTTATGACTAAAAAGGCTTTTTAGACACTGGGAGACCAATATAGAGTCATTTTTACCCAAAAATTTTTTTCAGGCCATTGGTTACGAAATGCAATTATCTTGTCTAAAACCGGCTTTTTAAGACTCTAAAAGACGAAAATAGTCATTTTGACTTAAAAAAAACTTTCAGACCTTTGGTGGCCAAATGCAGTTATCATGACTAAAAAAGGCTTTTAAGACACTTGGTGACTAACATAGAGTCATTTTGAACCAAAAAAAGTTTTTTCAGGCCATTGGTTACGAAATGCAATTATCTTGTCTAAAACCGGCTTTTTAAAACATGAAAAGACAAAATACATTCATTTTGACTAAAAAAATTCAGACCTTTGGTGACCAAATGCAGTTGTCATGACTAAAAAAGGGCTTTTTAGACATTTGGAGACCAAAATAGTGTAATTTTGACCAACATTTTTTTCAGGCCATTGGTTTACCAAATGCAGTTATCTTGTCTAAAACCGACGTTTTAAGACTCTAAAAGACAAAAATACAGTCATTTTGCCTAAAAAAATTCAGACCTTTGGTGACCAAATGCAGTTGTTTTGACTATAAAAAGACTTTTTAGACACTTGGAGACCAAAATAGAGTCATTTTGACCCAAAAAAATTTTCAGGCCATTGGTTTACCAAATTATGTTATGTTGTCTAAAACCGGCTTTTTAAGACTACCTTGTCTAAAAGAGGCGTTTTAAGACTCAAAAAGACAAAAATACAGTCATTTTGACAAAACAATTTTCAGACCGTTGGTGACCAAATGCAGTTAGTTTGACTAAAAAAGGCTTTTTAGACACTTAGAGACCAAAATAGTCATTTTGATCAAAAAAATTTTCAGACCATTGGTTTATTAAATGCAGTTATCTTGTCTAAAAACGGCTTTTTAAGACTCTAAAAGAGAAACATGCAGTCATTTGAACTAAAAAAAATGTTCAGACCTTTGGTGACTAAATGCAGTTATTTTGACTAAAAAAGGCTGTTCAGACACTTGGAGACCAAAATAGTGTAATTTTGACCAAAAATGTTTCATTCATTGGTTACAAAATGCAATTATGTTTGTCTAAATCCGGCTTTTTAAGACTCTAAAAGATAAAAATACAGTCATTTTGCCTAAAAAATTTCAGACCTTTGATGATCAAATACAGTTATTGTGACTAAAAAAAGGCTTGTTAGACACATGGAGACCAAAATAGAGTCATTTTGACCTAAAAAAAAATGTCTCATTCATTGGTTACAAAATGCAATTATGTTTGTCTAAACCCGGCTTTTTAAGACTCTAAAAGACGAAAATACAGTCATTTTGACTAAAAAAACTTTTCAGACCTTTGGTGAACAAATGCAGTTATTTTGACTAAAAAAGGCTATTTTGACACTTGAAAACCAAAATTAGAGTCATTTTAACCAAAAAAATTTTTCAGACCATTGGAGACCAAATGCAGTTATCTTGTCTAAAACAAGCGTTTTAAGACTCTAAAAGACAAATATACAGTAATTTTGACTAAATTGTTTTTCAGATCTTTGGTTATCAAGTGCAGTTATTTTGACTAAAGAAGGCTTGTAAGACACTTAGAGACCAAAATAGAGTCATTTTGACCCAAAAAATGTTTCAGGCAATTGGTTACCAAATGCAATTATCTTGTCCAAAACCGGCTTTTTAAGACTCTAAAAGAGGAAAATACAATCATTTTGACTAAAAACAATTTTCAGACTTTTGGTGACCACATGCAGTTATTTTGACTAAAAAAAGGATTTTTAGACACTTGGAGACCAAAATAGAGTCATTTTGACCAAAAAAAATTATTCGGGCCATTGGAGCCAAATGGCTGGCTTTAGACAAATCTTGTTTGAAACCGGCTTTTTAAGGCTCTAAAAGATAAAAATACAGTCATTTTGACTAAAAAAACAATTTCAGACCTTTGGTGACCAAATGCCGTTATTTTGACTAAAAAAGGATTTTTAGACACTTGGAGACCAAAATAGTCATTTTGACAAAAAAAGAATTCAGGCCATTGGAGAGCAAAATGCAGTTATCTTGTCGGAAACCGGCTTTTTAAGACTCTAAAAGACAAAAATAGTCATTTTGACTAAAAAAACTATTTCAGACCTTTGGTGACCAAATGCCGTTATTTTGACTAAAAAAGGATTTTTAGACACTTGGAGACCAAAATAGTCATTTTGACAAAAAAGGATTCAGGCCATTGGAGAGCAAAATGCAGTTATCTTGTCTGAAACCGGCTTTATAAGACTCTAAAAGAAAAAAATACAGTCATTTTGAAAAAAAAAAAACGTCAGACCTTTGGTGACCAAATGCAGTTATTTTGACTAAAAAAGGCTTTTTAGACACTTGGAGACCAAAATAGAGTCATTTTGACCAAAAAAACATTTTCAGGCCATTGGAGCCCAAATAAAGTTATCTTGTCTAAAACCGTCTTTTTAAGGCTCTAAAAGACAAAAATACAGTAATTTTGACTACATTTTTTTCAGACCTTTGGTGACCAAATGCAGTTATTTTGACTAAAAAAGGTTTTTTAGACACTTGGAGAGCAAAATAGAGTCATTTTGATCAAAACATTTTTTTAGGCCATTGGAGAGCAAAATGCAGTTATATTGTCTGAAACCGGCTTTTTAAGACTCTAAAAGACAAAAATACAGTCATTTTGACTAGAGTTGAGCGGACACCTGGATGTCCGTGTTCGGCGGGTTCGGCCGAACTTGAAAAAAAAGTCCAGGTCCGTGTCCCGGACTTTTTCCGAACTTTACCCGGACACCGAACCCCCATTGAAGTCAATGGGGACCCGAACTTTCAGGCACTAAAAGGGCTCTAAAACACCAATGGAAAGAGCTAGAGTGCTGCAAACGGCAGCAAAATGTAGTTAAGACCATGGCAAGTGCTCTGCAAACAAATGTGGATAGGGAAATAACTTAAAACAACAAAAAAAACAGAAAAATAAAACGATTTTCTTCATCTGTGAAGGACGAGGCCCATATGGAGTAGGAGGGAGGTTGAGGTGGTGGTGGATGTGACGGTGCAGGTGGAAGCGGCGGTGGAGGGGGACGAGGTAGCCAACACTGCTTTTTTTCAGTCATTTTAAATTAGGGTTTACCCCAAAAGAGTGAGAAAGATCAAAAATATAACAATGGCTGGGTAAGGTCGGTATCCATCTCTATTCTGCACAAGTTACGGAAAAATCCTGTGGGAGCCTGGTTCATTTTAATGAACGTGAGCTTGTCCACATTGTCTCTGGACAGGCGGCTGCGCTTGTCTGTGATAACGCCCCCAGCCGTGCTAAATACACGTTCAGATAATACACTGGCTGCAGGGCACGCCAGCACCTCCGAAGCGTAAAGGGCAAGCTCAGGCCATGTGCCCAATTTGGAGACCCAGAAGTTGAAGAGGGCAGACCCGTCATTAACTACATGTAGGCGTGTGCACACATACTGCTCCACCAGGTTGGGCAACTCGGCAGTCGTTGTGGAGACACTTTAGCATGTAATCGCTCATGTGTGCCAGGCTTCCCAGAGAAAGGCTGTCCTCTGTGTGACGTGTATCGTCTGTGTCCTCTGTATCCCCCCAGCCACGCACCAGTGATGGCCATGAGCTGGCCTGGGTGCCACCCTGCTGTGAACATGGTTCCATCTCCTCCTCCATCTCCTCCTCCTCATCCTCCTCATCCTCCAGAACTGTGCCCCTGCTGGACAATTGTGTACCTGGTGTTTGTGGGTGCAGGAACCCACCCTCGGAGCCACTTGTGAATGACTGCCCTGAAAGCCTTGGAAATTATCCCTCTCCCTCCTCCTGCTCCTCCTCCTCCTGTGCCACATCCTCTTCCATCATCACCCAAATCGTTTTTTCAAGGAGGCATAGAAGTGGGATAGTTAAGCTGACAACGGCGTCATCTGCACTGGCCATGTTGGTGGAGTACTTAAAACAGTGCAACAAGGCACACAGGTCTTGCATGGAGGCCCAGTTATTGGTGGTGAAGTGGTGCTGTTACGCAGAGCGACTCACGCGTGCGTGCTGCAGCTGAAACTCCACTATGGCCTGCTGCTGCTTGCACAGTCTTTCCAGCATGTGCAAGGTGGAGTTCCACCTTGTGGGCACGTCACATATGAGGCGGTGAGCGGGAATGCCGAAGTTACTCTGCAGCACTGAAAGGAGAGCAGCAGCAGTGTGAGAACGCCGAAAGTGCGCACAGATGGCCCACACTTTCTGCAGCAGCTCTGACATATCGGGGTAATTTTTAAGGAACCTCTGCACCACCAAATTCAGCACATGCGCCAGGCAAGGGATGTGCGTCAAACCGGCTAGGCCCAGAGCTGCTATGAGATTTCGCCCGTTATCGCACACCATCAGGCCGGGCTTGAGGCTCGCTGGCAGCAACCACTCATCAGTCTGCTGTTCCATGCTCCTCCACAACTCCTGCGTGGTGTGTGGTTTTTCCCCCAAACAGGCAAGTGTTAAAACTGCCTGCTGTCGGGCGGAGCCGGCAGCCAGAGCGGATGGCCATGTGATTCCATCGCTCTCTGTCAGCGGGTTATCCTAAGCGATCCACAGTGATCTTTCAGCTACTTCACCCTGCCAGAATCCTTCCCGAGACTCCGGTGCACAAGATGTCTCAAGCGGGCAAGAGGAAGCAAAGGGATCGGCCGAAGAAATTGACCGAATTCTTCTCCCCAGCCGCAGGCCGTAACTCCAAAGATGGCGCCGGCGCCTGGTCCCGCACTAACGCATCAGCGAGTACAGCTGCCGATCGGACCTCACTGACATCAGAGGAGGTAGGAGAAAACCACATCCTTACACAGCAGGCTCAGCCATCCTCTTTCACAAGCCCTGTGAAGCAGCGTAGAAAGCTGACAGGGGATGGGGAAGAGCAGGATCAGGAGGATTCCTTCCATGAGGAGGGGGAGGCTATGGAGCAGACTATCTCCTATGGGCAGCAGCTAGACTCATACCCCACAACTGGCCAAGCTATCACTGACACGGCCATGAAGGAGATGATGAGAACTCTCAGGGGGGCACTTCAGCAGGATATGAATGCCTTCATGAAAAGCACTAACAGACAGCTTGATAAGCTGGGGGACAGAGTAGATTACACAGAGCGTAAAATGGGAGAATTTACAGGGGCGCATAACGATCTGGTGGACGCACACTTTGAGCTAGAGGAGGAACTTAAACAACTGAAATTGAAAGTAGCAGACATAGAGGACAGGTCCCGCAGGAACAACGTGAAATTCAGGGGGATCCCAGAATCTGTTAAGCCTGTGGAGCTATCTGCATACCTGCAACAACTTATGCAAACTGTACTTCCCTCCCTGACTCCATCAGATCTCATCATTGACAGAGCGCACAGACTGCCCAAACCGTCCTACATACCAGAAGCGGTCCCTAGAGATGTGATAGCTCACATCCACTTTTTCCACGTGAAAGACCAGCTTATGCGCTTTTCAAGACAACACCCAGCTCTCCCAGACCCGTTCGCGGGCATCTCCCTATTCACGGATCTGTCTCAAGCTACCCTGGCGGCCAGACACACCTTGGTGCCTATCACAAAAATTCTCAGAAACCATAAAGTCCTTTATAAATGGGGCTTCCCAGCCAAGATCACAGTGACTGTCGATAATGTATCTCACACCATCTCCTCCCTCCCTAAGGGGTTGGAACTCCTCCGACAATGGGGTTACCTTCCCCGTGAAGATGATCCACAACCTTTACCTCAGTGTAGTCCTTCAAGCAGACCAACCACTTCCCGTACTGCAGCTAAATGACAACCCCTTGTATGGGGTACATAACCACTCATCTTTAACCTCCGGTGACTTCCACTGGCTCTTACATCTCGCTTCCGGATTCACCCACTGGACCACACTTATGTTCTGGCAGCATCACTGCACGCCCGTTGTGCGGTTCACTGGTTTTGTTCCCTCCCTTGGAAACGGTGCGGGATGACCCGCATACTTGTTGGAACTTTTCCTTTTTTGTTCCCTTTTATTTTTTTTTGTTTGGTCCCCTTTTGGGCTCTTGCAGTCTTTCTACATTGAACCTCCCAGGACCAGAACAGCTTCCTTAAATACTCATTATGACAATGGACCTGGTTTTGGTCTCCTTACCCCCTTGATTATTTCCCCTTCCCTCACCTTCCCCTGCACTGCTAATACTATATACGCCAGCATCTTCTTCCACCGCCATGTCCATTAGACTGATGTCTCTAAATGTTAGAGGACTCAACAGCCCCTTCAAGAGGAAATCTCTCTGGAAAACGGCCTTGGAACACAAATGTGACATCATTTGTGTTCAGGAAACCCACTTTGCGAAGGGCAAAGCTCCGAACTGCTCCCATCGGAAATTCCCACATGTATTTTCTGTGAATCATACTGCTAAAAGGAACGGGGTTTTGATAGCAATTAGAGATACTGTTTCTTTTAAGCTACTCGACTCAGCAGAAGACTCTATGGGTAGAACGCTACTATTGATCGCTGAGGTGAATGGTAAACTTTACACTATAGTAAATATCTATGCTCCAAACAAACATCCCATGAAATTCGTGCGGAAAACCATCGCATGGGCAAGGAAACTGGCTAAAGGAAATTTGATGTTTTGTGGGGACTTCAACGCTGTCATGAATGTAGATATGGACTGTTCTTCAGCGGGGCGGAGACATAGACCTAACATGGGCCCCCTCTGTGTTGAGGAGAGGCTATATGATCCCTGGCGCTCTCTCCGCACCTCTGAAAGGGACTACTCCTTTTATTCTGCAGTGCATAATAGCTATTCCAGGATTGATATGTTTCTGACTGACAAATTTCTCTTGCAAAAAATTCCCAGAGCGGACATCCACTCCATCACGTGGTCGGATCATGCTCCGGTCACAATAGATGTGGTGGATGGTCCGGTTAGAAGCTGTGCTCCGGTATGGCGTAATGACACCTTTGTCCTGGCCCATCCGGAATATAGTGAGGAACTCAAAGTGAAAGTTGCAGAGTATTTTAATTTTAATGCTAATGGGTCTACGTCCCCTGAAATCACATGGTGCTCTCATAAAGCGATGGCAAGGGGTTTATTGATCCAACAGAAGGCTAAAGATCGGAAGAGGAAAATTGCTCACATAACCCACCTACAATCCCAAATAGCGCAGCTGGAACAGCAGCACAAAAAAGATACATCTCCACAAACAGATATCCTAAAACGACTCACAGACCTTAGAAATGACCTAAAAAATACCCTTCTACGTGACTACGACACCTATTTTAAAAGACTGAAAATGTCTTGGTACTCACAAAGCAATAGAGCAGGCAAACTCTTAGCATTTCAACTTAAAAAGCAACGTCTCAAATCGCACATCCCACTCATTAAGCATCACAAGACGGACGCAACCTTTTGTAATCCGAAAGAGGTGGCCAACGTCTTTAAAGATTACTACAGCTCCTTATATAATCTGAGTGACGACCCTTACACCTACAATCCGACACCTACTGATATTGACTCCTTTCTACAAGCCCTGAAACTCCCCTCCATCGACGAAGACTCTTTACAAAAGCTGAACGCCCCCATTTCCTCAGAGGAAGTTCTAGGGGTAATAAGATCTCTTCCTCTACATAAATCCCCAGGCACTGATGGATTCTCCTCGGAATACTACCAGTTACTGGCCCCCATTCTCACCCCACACTTAGTTCGACTATTCAATGATGCTCCCAAACTAGGCAAATTCCCAAAAGAAATGCTACAGGCGACAGTAGTCACTATACCCAAACCTGGGAAAGCGACGGACTCTCCCCTAAATTTTAGGCCTATCTCTCTACTGAATGTAGATTTAAAAATTTATGCAAAAATATTGGCAAATAAGTTCCTATACTGCACATCATATCTTCTGGGTCTGGATCAAGTCGGGTTTGTGAAGGGCCGGCAGGCCCCTGACGGAACTCGGCGTATGATAAATCTGTTGACGGCTGCTGAAGGGACAGGAACTCCAACGTTTTTTTAGCTTTGGACGCTGAGAAAGCCTTTGACAGGGTCCATTGGGGATTTCTTGACAAGACCCTGACTACTTTTAGATACAGAGGCTTCATCCACTCTGCAATCATGGCACTATATTCTAATCCCTCAGCGAAAGTATTAACAGATGGAATTCTATCTGATTCTTTTGACCTCTCAAACGGCACTCGCCAAGGCTGCCCGTTATCCCCGATAATTTTCTCCCTTGTAATTGAACCACTGACAGAAGCAATTAGGAGTAACCCTAACCTCCAAGGCATAAAAGTAGGTCCAACTGAGCATAAACTAGGATTATTTGCAGATGACATAATTATCACTATGACATCTCCCCTTGCATCTCTAAAAGAGCTTCAATCCCTTATTCAATGGTTTGGAAGTGTATCTTATTATAAGGTCAACACAAGCAAATGTTTTGCTCTTCCGATCTCTATCCCGGCTTCCGAGGTGTGTAAGCTTAAATCTGTTTTTCCGTGTAATTGGGAAGCACCTTCTATCACATATTTGGGTATCCAACTTACATCTCCGGTATCTAGGCTATATGAGTGCAATTTGCTACCCCTCTTGTCTAAAATAGAAGAGTTCTCCCACATTAGAAAAGTACACCTCTCATGGTTAGGGAGGATCTCTGCATATAGAATGCAGGTTCTCCCAAAGCTTTTGTACTATTTCAGAACCCTTCCGATTCCTGTGCCACAAATCTTTTTTAATAAACTATCCTCGTCACTGGGAAAGTTCATTTGGAACGGCAAACCACCTAGAATAGCCATGTCTACACTATACAAACCTCGACAACTTGGTGGAGTAGGTCTCCCAAACGCCCAAGCCTATTACAATGCAACATTAATCTCACAGACACGATACTGGCTAACGGCACAAGAGGATAATTTATGGAACCATATAGAGCGTAAATTTACCCCAGGTCATGATCTATACACCTTACTGTGTGCGGCCACCGTGCGCAACAATGTGAAAATTCCTGCCTCCCCTACTGTTCAGGCCACCATATTGGCATGGACAGGACTTATAAAAACTGATTTTACTGAAGAAGATTGTGTGAATATTCCCACCCCTCTAGCAGCCTATGATCTCCTGATTCCAGGAGTATCGACCCTCAATTGGAGAAAGCGTGGCTTCCAATTTCATGGCAGCCCTATCCACCCCAAATCTGCTAGTGACCTATTGACCAAATATCAGATAGCTGCTTTTGACCGCTCCCGCAAATCTCTGAATTTCCTGTTCCCGAAAAAAATATGGCACTATCTCTTAAATAAAGGCAGTTCCAAGGCGAGGGGAATCTCGATCTGCTATCGCTTTTGCAACTACCACCAACCTTTCCGTAAATCCCCTACTATTCTGAAATGGGAGGAAGCCTTACAACAATCCTTCTCGGTCGCACAGTGGCTGAGGGCTTTTAAAACCAATTATGCATCCTCGGCATGTGTGGATCACTGGGACAACTCGCAGAAACTTCTACATAGGTACTATATGACACCTACAAGACTAAATGCCATCGACTCAAAGTGCTCTCCCCTTTGCTGGCATGAATGCCAGGAAAGAGGAAACCTGCTACATATCTTCTGGAGTTGCCCAGTGGTTCAACCATTATGGAAAGAGGTCTTCAATTGGGCATCTCTATTGATGGGAGCTAACCTCCCTCCTTCCCCGGCCCTCGCACTTTTCAGCCTGGGTCTAGAGGGCTATCCTCCTAGCTTCAGAAAAGTTCTGGCTCATATTTTATTTGCAACGAGAATTGCAATTGCTGCTAAATGGCGATCTACTACCTCTCCTCACTTGACAGCAATTAAAAACAGGGTGTCCACTCAATGCGAGATGGAAAAATTGTTGGCGTTTAGGAACTGCAGAGCGGCCACCTTTCTGAAACAATGGCAGGTCTGGTTAAATCATTCCTCTAACATACTATAGCTACTCTGATAAATGTGATAATATGCACGTAAATGTGAATTTTACCTAAGTGTATTGGCAGTGCCCCCCCCCTCCCTTCCACTACTTCCTCCATACCCTCCCCTCCCCCAACCCCTACCTAAACTTCACTTCATAACTCCTTGGCCCTGGGTCTCTTGTATAGGTAGTGGCGACACCTGTACAACTGTGTGGTGTAGGTCTGGTCTAATCCCTCACAGTTTGCACCCGTTAGGGGTGAGGGCTTTGGACATTTAATTGCACTCAGCTAGACCCGCTCTGAGGAAGTAGGTAAGAGCGGTAGTTCCTATATATGGTTTTTGAGTTATATGTTATACTATCATCTAAATGCATGGCGACAGTTGAGTCATTTATTCTATAGCTATTTTAGATGTCTATATGCAGTAGCAATGTACCCATCTCAGGCTGTTAAAGCTATTGATTGATAGCTTTGCATAATTGATGGTGTTCTGTATAGCAGTCCTGCTATCCCTGTTATGCCGAAAACGACCTACTGTTACTGTTATTTTGTGTAAGTTCTTATCCTATGTATATGGATCTACAGTTATATGTTTATACATGCTTTTTTTCACTTCAATAAAAATCTATTGAAACTAAAAAAAAAAAAAAAACTGCCTGCTGTCGTTTACCCCTGGCTGTGCTGAAGTTTGTGGTGAAGGGGTTACGCTGAACGAATGAGGAGGTGGTAGAGGATGAGGAAGCGGAGTAGGAGGAGTTAGGAACAGGAGGCAAACTGAAGCGCCCTGCAATCCTCGGTGGTGGAAGGACATGCGCCAAATTGCTATCTGCCTCAGGCCCATCCGCCACTGCATTTACCCAATGTGCCGTTGGGACAGTGTCAGGGAGATATAACGCCCCTGACCGTGCTTACTGGTCCACGTATCGGTAGTTAGGTGGACCTTGCCACAGATGGCGTTGCGCAGTGCACACCTGATTTTTTCCCCAACTTGGTTGTGCAGGGAAGGGATGGCTTGCCTGGAAACTGTGCGTCTCCACCAGGCGGAATGACAGCATTTCAAAGGCCAAGAATTTTGAAATGCTGGCATTCAGGGCCAGGGATCGCGGGTGGGTAGGGGGGTACTTCCTCTTCCTCTGAAGTGTTTGGGAGATGGAAAGCTGAACACTTCCACGGGACATTGTGGAGATGGTTGGTGACCCAGGTGGTGGTGTTGTTGACAGATCGTCTGTTTGCGGGGTGGCAGGTGTCGTTATCACTACAGAGGTGGATGAAGAGGCCGAGACTGCAGCAGAAGAGGAAGCAGGAAGAGCCAGAGACCTTTCTTGGTTTTGAAGGTGTCTACTCCACCGCAGCTCGTGCTTTGCACTTAGATGCCTGATCATGCAGGTTGTGGTCAGGTTGAGAAGGTTTATGCCTCGCTTCAGGCTCTGATTGCACAGGGTGCAAACCACTCGTGTCCTGTCATCAGCACATTTTCTGAAGAACTTCCACGCTAGAGAACTCCTTTGAGCTGGCTTTGGTGTGCTCGGTCCCTTGCTGCATTGGGCAGTAGCAGGCGTAGTGTCTTGGGCACGGCCGCTCCGCTTCTGCACCCTGCTCCCTCTTCTGCTGTGCTGGTGGCTCTGTGCAACCACCGCCTCTTCCTCCAAACTACTCAGGTCACCTACATGACCTTCATTGAATGTGGGGTCGAGGACCTCATTGTCCTCCACATCATCTTCCACCCAGTCTTTACCCCTGCCCTCCTTGTCGTTCTCCACAATTCTGAGTGCCACAGCAGTTGGCACCTGCGTTTCGTCATCATCGGAGATGTGCTGCGATGGTCTTTCCATGTACTCATCTTGAGAAATTAGTGGTTGGGCATCGCTGCACTCAATCTCTTCCACTTCTGGGGCAGGGCTAGGTGGATGGCCCTGGGAAACCCTGCTGACAGAGTCATCAAAAAGAAGAAGAGACTGCTGCATGACTTGGGGCTCAGACTGCTTGCCTGATTTGCAAGGGGGTGAGGTGAAAGACGGTTGGACATCGGCTGCAGGTGCCAACTCTGACCTTTCTGCAGTAGACTGGGTGGGAGACAATGTGAAGGAACTGGAGGCACTGTCAGCAGCAAACCAATCTACTATCGCCTCTACTTGTTCTAGCCTCAACACTTGTAGAGGCGCATGATGCCCTACCAAATACTGCTGCAGGTTCTGTCGCCTACTCACACTTGAGGAAGGTGTTTCACTTGTGCATGTAGCTGGCACAAATCGACCACGTCCTCTCCTTGCAACAGGAGCTCTACCAGCAGCACGACAACCCAGGCCACGGCCCCTATTTGACGGTCTCCTCATATTTCTGTAATTTATGATCTTGCCCTAGAAAGGTGTTTATTGAATAGCGGAACAAAACAACAACAGTATTGCACGGGTGTATCTCACAGTCAAATATGCAAAGTATGCCGCAATTTAATTTTTTTCACCCCAAAAGGGTGTATATTGAATAGCGGAATAGAAAAAGGATATAAAACGGTGTATCTCACACGTATAAACACAGACTAGGCCCCGATTACAATTTTTTGTACCCTAAAGGGAGGATGAGGAAGAGGAGCAGGAGGAGTTCGGAACAGGAGGCAAACTGAAGCGCCATGCAATCCTTGGCGGTGGAAGGAGATACGCCAAACAAATTTAAAAGGTGTATCTCACACGTACCGATACAGACTATGCCGTAATTAAATTTTTTTCACCCCAAAAGGGTGTATATTGAATAGCGGAATAGAACATTTTTTATAAAATGGTGTATCTAACAACGTACAAACACAGACTAGGCCCCGATTACAATTTTTTGTACCCTAAAGGAAGGATGAGGAAGAGGAGTAGGAGGAGTTCGGAACAGGAGGCAAACTGAAGCACCCTGCAATCCTCGGCGGTGGAAGGAGATGCGCCAAACAAATTTAAAAGGTGTATCTCACACGTACCTATACAGACTATGCCGTAATTTAATTTTTTACGCTCCAAAAGGGTGTATATTGAATAACGGAATAGAAAAAAAATTATAAAACGGTGTATCTCACACGTACAAACACAGACTAGGCCCCGATTACAATTTTTTGTACCCTAAAGGGAGGATGAGGATGAGGAAGAGGAAGAGGAGTAGGAGGATTTCGGAACAGGAGGCAAACTGAAGCGCCCTGCAATCCTCGGTGGTGGAAGGAGACGCGCCAAACAAATTTAAAAGGTGTATCTCACACGTACCGATACAGACTATGCCGTAATTTAATTTTTTACACTCCAAAAGGGTGTATATTGAATAGCGGAATAGGAAAAATTTTATAAAATGGTGTATCTCACACGTACAAACACAGACTAGGCCCCCAATTACAATTTTTTGTACCCTAAAGGGAGGATGAGGAAGAGGAGTAGGAGGAGTTCGGAACAGGAGGCAAACTGAAGCGCCCTGCAATCCTTGGCAGTGGAAGGAGATGCGCCAAACAAATTTAAAAGGTGTATCTCACACGTACCGATACAGACTATGCCGTAATTTAATTTTTTCACCCCAAAAGGGTGTATATTGAATAGCGGAATAGAAAATATGATATAAAAAGGTGTATCTCACACGTACAGACCCAGACTAGGCCCCGATTACAATTTTTTGTACCCTAAAGGCAGGATGAAGAGTAGGAGGAGTTCGGAACAGGAGGCAAACTGAAGCACCCTGCAATCCTCAGCAGGGGAAGATGCGCCCCAAAAATTGGAAAAGTGTATCTCACACGTACCGATACAGACTATGCCGCAATTTAATTCTTTTTACCCCAAAGGGTGTAGATTGAATAGCAGAATAGAAAATATGATATAAAATAGTGTATCTCACACGTACAGGCCCCGATTATGATTTTTTGTACCCTAAAGGCAGGATGAGGAGTAGGAGGAGTTCAGAACAGGAGGCAAACTGAAGCACCCTGCAATGCTCGGCGGTGGAAAATGCGCTCCAAAAATTTGGAAGGTGTATCTCACATGTACCGATACGGACTATGCCGCAATTTAATTATTTTCAGCCCAAAGGGTGTAGATTGAATAGCGGAATAGAAAATATGATATAAAATTGGTGATTTTTCAATAGCACATGTGAGCAATGCAGTGTCTTATGTTTTATGTCACGGTCAGCTCAGCAGCAGGCTATGAAGGGAAAAAAATTTCCCCTTTAACTTTGTAATTTTTAAATAGCAGATTAGAACAGCAATCTGTAGTAAAATATAGCTTAACGCTGCACACAACAGACTGATAAAAATATATTTTTTCTCCCTCCTCCTCCTCAGTGGGCTCAAGTGAGGGCAAAAAGATTGTTCACTGCACCACCCACCACACAGCAAAATTGATGTAGATCGCTAACGGACGATTGTTCTGTCCCTGCCTAATCTCTCCAGCCTGTCCCTAAAATGCTCAAATATCTTTCCCTGCCTACACTCTGACCTGTCCCTGCATTCTTTTCGGGCACAATTTTTCACTGTCTGTCCCTAATCAGCAGCAGCCAGCACGTATGATGTGTGCCCTCTCCCTACACTACAGCAGAATTACGCACCGCGCTGTGTCTCTCGAACTTATAAAGACATGGGTCACATGCTTCAGATGGCCAATCACAGCTACCAATACATTAGTAGCTCTAAAACACAAAAATACAGTCAATTTGACTAAAAAATTTTTCAGGCCTTTGGTGACCAAATGCCGTTATTTGGACTAAAAAAGGATTTTTAGACACTTGGAGACCAAAATTGTCATTTTGACCAAAAATAAATTTCACGCCAATGGAGAGCAAAATGCAGTTATCTTGTCTGAAACCGGCTTTTTATGACTCTAAAAGACAAAAATACAGTCATTTCGACTAAAAAAAAGTTTCAGACCTTTGGTGACCAAATGCAGTTATTTTGAATAAAAAAAGGCTTTTTTAGACACTTGGAGACCAAAAAATTTTTTCAGGCCATTGCAGCCAAATGGCCGGTTTTAGACAAATCTTGTCTAAAACCGGCTTTTAAGGCTCTAAAAGACAAAAATATAGTCATTTTGACTACATTTTTTTTTCAGACCTTTGGTGACCAAATGCAGTTATTTTGATTAAAAAAGGCTTTTTAGACACTTGGAGGCAAAAATAGAGTCATTTTGACCAAAAAATGTTTCAGGCCATTGGAGCCAAAATGGCCGGTTTTAGACAAATCTTGTCTAAAACTGGCTTTTTAAGGCTCTAAAAGACAAAAATACAGTCATTTTGACTAAATTTTTCTTTCAGACCTTTGGTGACCAAATGCAGTTATTTTGACTAAAAAAGGATTTTAAGACACTTGGAGACCAAAATAGAGTGATTTTGACCAAAATAAATTTCAGGCCATTGGAGAGCAAAATTCAGCTATCTTGACTAAAACCGTCTTTTTAAGACTCTAAAATACAAAAATACAGTCATTTTGACTAAAAAATTTTTCATTCACAGGATACAGAAGTAAGTGTCGGCCATAAAAGGCCCCAAAATTAGCCCACATGGTTTACCTGACAGCTAAGAACGTAGTATTTGGTGGCTGATGATATATTAGGCATTCACAGGGTACAGAAGAAAGTGTCGGCCTGTATAGGCCCCAAAAATTAGCCCACATGGGTTTAATTGACAGCTAAGAACGTAGTATTCTGTGGCTGAAGGTACATTAGGCATTCACAGGGTACAGAAGTAAGTGTCAGCCATAAATTGAACCAAAAATTAGCCCACATGGGTTTACCTGACAGGTAAGAACGTAGTATTTGGTGGCTGAATGTATATTAGGCATTCACGGGGTACAGAAGTAAGTGTCGGCCTGTATAGGCCCCAAAAATTAGCCCACATGGGTTTAATTGACAGCTAAGAACGTAGTATTCTGTGGCTGAAGGTACATTAGGCATTCACAGGATAAAGAAGTAAGTGTCGGCCTGTATAGGCCCCAAAAATTAGCTCAAATGGGTTTAACTGACAGCAAAGAATGTAGTATTTAATGGATGGAGGTACACTAGGCATTCACATGATACATAAGTAAGTGTCAGCCTGTATAGGCCCCAAAAATTAGCTCACATGGGTTTAACTGACAGCAAAGAACGTAGTGTATTTGATGGCTGGAGGTACATTAGGCATTCACACAGTATACACACATGATACACATGATACATAAGTAAGTGTCGGCCTGTATAGGCCCCAAAAATTAGCTCACATGGGTTTAACTGACAGCAAAGAACGTAGTATTTGATGGCTAGAGGTACATTAGGCATTCACACAGTATACAGAAGTAAGTGTCGGCATGTATAGGCCCCAAAAATTAGCTCACATGGGTTTACCTGACAGTTAAGAATGTAGTATTTGGTGGCTGAAGGTACATTAGGCATTCACAGGATACAGAAGAAAGTGTCGGCCTGTATAGTCCCCAAAAATTAGCCCACATGGGTTTTACTGACAGCTAAGAATGTAGTATTCTGTGGCTGAAGGTACATTAGGCATTCACACAGTATACAGAAGTCAGTTAAACCCATGTGAGCTAATTTTTGGGGCCTAAACGTTCTTAGCTGTCAGTTAAACCCATGTGGGATAATTTTTGGGGCCTATACAGGCCGACACTTATTTCTGTACCCTGTGAAGGCATAATGTACCTTCAGCCACAGAATAGTAAATACATTAATTTTGAAAAAAGACTCTAAAAGACAAAAATACAGTCATTTTGACTAAACAAATTAGTCAGGCCTTTGGTGACCAAATGCAGTTATTTTGACTAAAAAGGCTTTTTAGACACTTGGAGACCAAAACAGTCATTTTGACCAAAAATTTTTTTTCAGGCCATTGGAGCCTACATGTCTAAAATCTTGTCTAAAACCGGCTTTTTAAGGCAATAAAAGACAAAAATTCAGTCATTTTGACAAAAAAAATTTCAGACCTTTGGTGACCAAATGCAGTTATTTTGACTAAAAAAGGCTTTTTATACACTTGGAGACCAAAATAGAGTCATTTTGACCCAAAAAATGTTTTCAGGCCATTGGAGCCTACATGTCTAAAATCTTGTCTAAAACCGGCTTTTTAAGGAACTAAAAGACAAAAATTCAGTCATTTTGACTAAATTTTTTTCAGACCGTTGGTGACCAAATGCAGTTATTTTGACTAAAAAAGGCTTTTATACACTTGGAGACCAAAATAGAGTCATTTTGACTAAAAAAGTGGCTTTTTAGACACTTGAAAACCAAAATAGAGTAATTTTGACCAAAAAAATTTCAGGCTATTGGTTACCACATGCAGTTATCTTGTCTAAAAGCAGCTTTTTAAGACTCTAAAAGACGAAAATACAGTCATTTTGACAAAAATATATTTCAGACCTTTGGTGACCAAATGCAGTTATTTTGACTTAAAAAAGGCTTTTTAGACACTTGGAGACCAAAATAGTGTAATGTTGGCCAAAAATTTTTTTTCAGGCAATTGGTTTACCAAATGCAGTTATCTTGTCTAAAACCGGCGTTTTAAGACTCTTAAAAACAAAAATACAGTAATTTTGGCTAAAAAACAATGTTCAGACCTTTGGTGACCAAATGCAGTTATTTTGACTAAAAAAGGCTTTTTGACAATTGGAGACCAAAACAGAGTAATTTTGACCAAAATAATTTTTTCAGGCCATTGGTTACGAAATGCAATTATCTTGTCTAAAACAAGCTTTATAAGACTCTAAAATACAAAAATACAGTCATTTTGACAAAAAAATTTTTCATTCACAGGATACAGAAGTAAGTGTCGGCCATAAAAGGCCCCAAAATTAGCCCACATGGTTTACCTGACAGCTAAGAACGTAGTATTTGGTGGCTTATGGTATATTAGGCATTCACAGGGTACAGAAGAAAGTGTCGGCCTGTATAGGCCCCAAAAATTAGCCCACATGGGTTTAATTGACAGCTAAGAACGTAGTATTCTGTGGCTGAAGGTACATTAGGCATTCACAGGGTACAGAAGTAAGTGTCAGCCATAAATGGAACCAAAAATTAGCCCACATGGGTTTACCTGACAGGTAAGAACGTATTATTTGGTGGCTGAATGTATATTAGGCATTCACGGGGTACAGAAGTAAGTGTCGGCCTGTATAGGCCCCAAAAATTAGCCCACATGGGTTTAATTGACAGCTAAGAACGTAGTATTCTGTGGCTGAAGGTACATTAGGCATTCACAGAATACAGAAGTAAGTGTCGGCCGTAAAAGGCCCCAAAAATTAGCCCACATGTGTTTACCTGACAGCTAAGAACGTAGTATTCTGTGGCTGAAGGTACATTAGGCATTCACAGGATAAAGAAGTAAGTGTCGGCCTGTATAGGCCCCAAAAATTAGCTCAAATGGGTTTAACTGACAGCAAAGAACGTAGTATTTAATGGCTGGAGGTACATTAGGCATTCACATGATACAGAAGTAAGTGTCAGCCTGTATAGGCCCCAAAAATTAGCTCACATGGGTTTAACTGACAGCAAAGAACGTAGTGTATTTGATGGCTGGAGGTACATTAGGCATTCACACAGTATACAAAAGTAAGTGTCGGCCTGTATAGGCCCCAAAAATTAGCTCACATGGGTTTAACTGACAGCAAAGAACGTAGTATTTGGTGGCTTATGGTATATTAGGCATTCACAGGGTACAGAAGAAAGTGTCGGCCATAAATGGAACCAAAAATTAGCCCACATGGGTTTACCTGACAGGTAAGAACGTATTATTTGGTGGCTGAATGTATATTAGGCATTCACGGGGTACAGAAGTAAGTGTCGGCCTGTATAGGCCCCAAAAATTAGCCCACATGGGTTTAATTGACAGCTAAGAACGTAGTATTCTGTGGCTGAAGGTACATTAGGCATTCACAGAATACAGAAGTAAGTGTCGGCCGTAAAAGGCCCCAAAAATTAGCCCACATGTGTTTACCTGACAGCTAAGAACGTAGTATTCTGTGGCTGAAGGTACATTAGGCATTCACAGGATAAAGAAGTAAGTGTCGGCCTGCATAGGCCCCAAAAATTAGCTCAAATGGGTTTAACTGACAGCAAAGAACGTAGTATTTAATGGCTGGAGGTACATTAGGCATTCACATGATACAGAAGTAAGTGTCAGCCTGTATAGGCCCCAAAAATTAGCTCACATGGGTTTAACTGACAGCAAAGAACGTAGTGTATTTGATGGCTGGAGGTACATTAGGCATTCACACAGTATACAAAAGTAAGTGTCGGCCTGTATAGGCCCCAAAAATTAGCTCACATGGGTTTAACTGACAGCAAAGAACGTAGTATTTGGTGGCTTATGGTAAATTAGGCATTCACAGGGTACAGAAGAAAGTGTCGGCCATAAATGGAACCAAAAATTAGCCCACATGGGTTTACCTGACAGGTAAGAACGTATTATTTGGTGGCTGAATGTATATTAGGCATTCACGGGGTACAGAAGTAAGTGTCGGCCTGTATAGGCCCCAAAAATTAGCCCACATGGGTTTAATTGACAGCTAAGAACGTAGTATTCTGTGGCTGAAGGTACATTAGGCATTCACAGAATACAGAAGTAAGTGTCGGCCGTAAAAGGCCCCAAAAATTAGCCCACATGTGTTTACCTGACAGCTAAGAACGTAGTATTCTGTGGCTGAAGGTACATTAGGCATTCACAGGATAAAGAAGTAAGTGTCGGCCTGTATAGGCCCCAAAAATTAGCTCAAATGGGTTTAACTGACAGCAAAGAACGTAGTATTTAATGGCTGGAGGTACATTAGGCATTCACATGATACAGAAGTAAGTGTCAGCCTGTATAGGCCCCAAAAATTAGCTCACATGGGTTTAACTGACAGCAAAGAACGTAGTGTATTTGATGGCTGGAGGTACATTAGGCATTCACACAGTATACAAAAGTAAGTGTCGGCCTGTATAGGCCCCAAAAATTAGCTCACATGGGTTTAACTGACAGCAAAGAACGTAGTATTTGATGGCTAGAGGTACATTAGGCATTCACACAGTATACAGAAGTAAGTGTCGGCATGTATAGGCCCCAAAAATTAGCTCACATGGGTTTACCTGACAGTTAAGAATGTAGTATTTGGTGGCTGAAGGTACATTAGGCATTCACAGGATACAGAAGAAAGTGTCGGCCTGTATAGTCCCCAAAAATTAGATCACATGGGTTTTACTGACAGCTAAGAACGTAGTATTCTGTGGCTGAAGGTACATTAGGCATTCACACAGTATACAGAAGTCAGTTAAACCCATGTGAGCTAATTTTTGGGGCCTAAACGTTCTTAGCTGTCAGTTAAACCCATGTGGGCTAATTTTTGGGGCCTATACAGGCCGACACTTACTTCTGTACCCTGTAAATGCCTAATGTACCTTCAGCCACCAAATACTACGTTCTTAGCTGTCAGGCTAATTTTTGGGGACTTTTATGGCCGACACTTACTTCTGTATCCTGTGAAGGCATAATGTACCTTCAGCCACAGAATACTAAATACATTAATTTTGACAAAAGACTCTAAAAGACAAAAATACAGTCATTTTGACTAAACAAATTAGTCAGGCCTTTGGTGACCAAATGCAGTTATTTTGACTAAAAAAGGCTTTTTAGACACTTGGAGACCAAAACAGTCATTTTGACCAAAAAAATGTTTTAAGGCCATTGGAGCCTACCTGTCTAAAATCTTGTCTAAAACCGGATTTTTAAGGCACTAAAAGACAAAAATTCAGTCATTTTGTCAAAAAAAATTTCAGACCTTTGGTGACCAAATGCAGTTATTTTGACTAAAAAAGGCTTTTTATGCACTTGGAGAGCAAAATAGAGTCATTTTGACCAAAAATATGTTTTCAGGCCATTGGAGCCTACATGTCTAAAATCTTGTCTAAAACCGGCTTTTTAAGGCACTAAAAGACAAAAATTCAGTAATTTTGACTAAATTTTTTTTCAGATCTTTGGTGACCAAATGCAGTTATTTTGACTAAAAAAGGCTTTTATACACTTGGAGACCAAAATAGAGTCATTTTGACTAAAAAAGAGGCTTTTTAGACACTTGAAAACCAAAATAGAGTAATTTTGACCAAAAAAATTTCAGGCTACCACATGCAGTTATCTTGTCTAAAAGCGGCTTTTTAAGACTCTAAAAGACGAAAATACAGTCATTTTGACAAAAATATATTTCAGACCTTTGGTGACCAAATGCAGGTATTTCGACTTAAAATAGGCTTTTTAGACACTTGGAGACCAAAATAGTGTAATGTTGGCCAAAAAATTTTTTTCAGGCAATTGGTTTACCAAATGCAGTTATCTTGTCTAAAACCGGCGTTTTAAGACTCTTAAAAACAAAAATACAGTCATTTTGGCTAAAAAAAATGTTCAGACCTTTGGTGACCAAATGCAGTTATTTTGACTAAAAAAGGCTTGTTAGACACTTGGAGACCAAAATAGAGTCATTTTGACCCCCAAAAATGTTTCAGTCCATTGGTTATGAAATGCAATTATCTTGTCCAAAACCGGCTTTTTAAGACTCTTAAAGACGAAAATACAGTCATTAGGTGACCAAATGCAGTTAATTTTGACTAAAAAAGGCTTTTTAGACACTTGGAGACCAAAATAGTGTAATTTTGACCAAAAAAACATTTTCCAGGCCATTGGTTTACCAAATGCAGTTATCTTGTCTAAAACCGGCATTTTAAGACTCTAAAAAACAAAAATACAGGCATTTTGGCTAAAAACATTTTTCAGACCTTTGGGACCAAATGCAGTTATTTTGACTAAAAAAGGCTTTTTAGACACTTGGAGACCAAAATAGAGTAATTATTTTATGTTGGTCTCCAAATGTCTAAAAAGCCTTTTTTAGTCAAGATAATTGCATTTGGTCACCAAAGGTCTGAACATTTTTTTTAGACAAAATGACTGTATTTTCGTCTTTTAGAGTCTTAAAAAGCCGCTTTTAAACAAGATAACTGCATGTGGTAACCAATAGACTGAACTGAAAATTTGTTTTGGTCAAAATGACTCTATTTTGGTTTTCAAGTGTCTAAAAAGCCTTTTTTTTTAGTCAAAATAACGGAATTTGATAACCAAAGATCTGGAAAAAAAATTTAGTCAAAATGACTGTATTTTTGTCTTTTAGAGTCTTAAAATGTCAGTTTTAGACAAGTTGAACTTGGCCATGGCAAGTTCAAAGGGGTCGAGTGTGGCAGTGGTGATCGCTTACAGCCACATCACCCTGAACGCGCCCGATCTCTTCTGATCTCGGAAGCTAAGCAGGGTTGGGCCTGGTTAGTACCTGGATTGGAGACCGCCTGGGAATGCCAGGTGTGGAAGGCTTTTGGCTTTTCCTTTATTTGTTTTTGTTTCTCCTGAAGTGCCATCTTGCCATGGCCAAGTTTAAAGGGGTCGAGGGTGGCAGTGGTGATCGGCCCGACTCTGCTTAGTTTCTGAGATCAGACGAGATCGGGCAAGTGCAGGGTGATGTGGCCGTAGGCGATTATCACTGCCACCCTCGACCCCTTTGAACTTGCCTATGGCAAGATGGCACCTAAGGAGAAACACAAAGTAAGCCAACGAATAAAGGAAAAGACAAAAGCCTACAGCACCTGGTATTCCCAGGCGGTCTCCCTTTCAGGTACTAACCAGGCCCGACCATGCTTAGCTTCCAAAATCAGACGAGATCGGGGGCAATCAGGGTGATGTGGCCATAGGCGATCACCACTGCCACCCTCGACCCCTTTAAACTTGGCCATGGCAAGATGGCACTTCAGGAGAAACAAAAAGAAAGCCAACGAATAAAGGAAAAGCCAAAAGCCTTCCACACCTGGCATTCCCAGGCGGTCTCCAATCCAGGTACTAACCAGGCCCAATCCTGCTTAGCTTCCGAGATCAAAAGAGATCGGGCGCGTTCAGGGTGATGTGGCTGTAAGCAATCACCACTGCCACACTCGACCCCTTTGAACTTGGCCATGGCAAGATGGCACCTCAGGAGAAACAAAAAGAAAGTCAACGAATAAAGGAAAAGCCATAAGCCTACACCACCTGGTATTCCCTGGCGGGCTCTCCAATCGAGGTACTAACCAGGCCCGACCCTGCTTAGCTTCCAAGATGAGACGAGATCAGGCACGTTCAGGGTGATGTGGCCGTAGGCGATTATCACTGCCACCCTCGACCCCTTTGAACTTGCCCATGGCAAGATGGCACCTCAGGAGAAACAAAAAGAGAGCCAACGAATAAAGGAAAAGACAATAGCCTACAGCACCTGGCATTCCCAGGCTGTCTCCCATCCAGAAACTAACCAGGCATGACCTTGCTTAGCTTCCAAAATCAAACGAGATCGGGAGTGTTCAGGGTGATGTGGCCATAGGCGATCACCACTGTCACCCTCGCCCCTTTTGAACTTGGCCATGGCAAGATGGCACCTCAGAAGAAACAAAAAGAAAGCCAACAAATAAAGGAAAAGCCAAAAGCCTACAGCACCTGGTATTCCCAGGCGGTCTCCCATCCAGGCCCGACCCTGCTTAGCTTCCAAAATCACACGAGATCGGGCGCATTCAGTTTGATGTGGCCATAGGCGATCACCACTGACCCCTTTGAACTTGGCCATGGCAAGATGGCACCTCAGGAGAAGCAAAAAGAAAGCCAACGAATAAAGGAAAAGCCAAAAGCCTACAGCACCTTGTATTCCCAGGCGGTCTCCCATCCATGTACGAACCAGGCCTGACCCTGCTTAGCTTCCGAGATCAGACAAAATCGGGCGCGTTCAGGTTGATGTGGGCGTAGGTGATCACAACTGCCACCCTCGACCCCTTTGAACTTGGCAATGGCAAGATGGCACCTCAGGGGAAACAAAAAGAAAGCAAACAAATAAAGGAAAAGCCAAATTCCTACAACACCTGGTATTCCCAGGCGGTCTCCCATCCAGGTACTAACCAGGCCCGACCCTGCTTAGCTTCTGAGATCAGACAATATCGGGATGTGCAGGGTGATATGGACATAGGCGATCCCTACTGCCACCCTCGACCCCTTTGAACTTGGCAATGGCAAGCAAGATGGCATCTCAGGGGAAACAAAAAGAAAGCAAACGAATAAAGGAAAAGCCAAAATCCTACAGCACCTGGTATTCCCAGGGGCTCTCCCATCCAGGTACTAACCAGGCCCGACCCTGCTTAGCTTCCAAAATCAGATGAGATCGGGCACATTCAGGGTGATGTAGCTGTTGGCAATCATCATTGCCACCCTCGACCCCTTTGAACTTGGCCATGGCAAGATGGCACCTCAAGAGAAACAAAAAGAAAGCCAACGAATAAAGAAAAAGCCAAAAGCCTACGGCACCTCGTATTCCCAGGCGGTCTCCCATCCATGTACTAACCAGGCCCGACCCTGCTTAGCTCCCGAGAGCAGATGAGATCGGGCGCGTTCATAGTGATGTGGCTGTTGGCGATCATCACTGCCACCCTCGAACCCTTTGAACTTGGCCATGGCAAGATGGCACCTCAAGAGAAACAAAAAGAAAGCCAACGAATAAAGGAAAAGCCAAAAGCCTACGGCACCTCGTATTCCCAGGCGGTCTACCATCCAGGTACTAACCAGGCCCGACCCTGCTTATCTTCTGAGGACAGGAGAGATTGGGCAGTTTCAGGGTGATGTGGACATAGGCGATCACCACTGCCACCCTCAACCCCTTTGAACTTGGCCATTGCAAGATGGCACCTCAGGAGAAACAAAAAGAAAGCCAACGAATAAAGGAAATGCCAAAAGCCAACAGCACCTGGTATTCCCAGGCGATCTCCCATCCAGGTACTAACCAGGCCCGACCCTGCTTAGCTTCCAAGATGAGACGAGATCAGGCATGTTCGGGGTAGTCTTAAAAAGCCGGTTTTGACAAGATAATTGCATTTCGTAACCAATGGCCTGAAAAAAATTTTCTTAAAGCCTTTTTTAGTCAAAATAACTGCATTTGGTCACCAAAGGTCTGAAATTTTTTTTTGTCAAAATGACTGTATTTTCGTCTTTTAGAGTTAAAAAGGCGGGCTTTGGACAAGATATTTGGTAACCAATGGCCTGAATCATTTGGTAACCAATGGCCTGAAACATTTTTTTGGTCAGAATGACTCCGTTTTTGTCTCCAAGTGTCTGAAAAACGTTTTTAGTCAAAATGACTGTATTTTCGTCTTTTAGAGTCTTAAAACGCCGGTTTTAGATAAGATAACTGCATTTGGTGAACCAATGGCCTGAAAAAATATTTTTGTTCAAAATGACTCTATTTTGGTGTCTAAGTGTCTAAAAAGCCTTTTGTAGTCAAAATAACTGCATTTGGTCACCAAAGGTCTGAAATTTTTTTGTCAAAATGACCTTATTTTCGTCTTTTAGAGACTAACCCTCCTCTTATGTTAGGGTCAGAACCGACCCGTTTTCAGGTTTTGAATGTCTATAAGTATCACATAAATTTGTTTATTGCATCAAGATTTTTTTACTTTGTCAGGAACCTCCATTTAAACAATGTAATAGAAAAATAATCCTTTTCACTAAATTATAAAATACTGTGGTGAAAATTAAGACGTTCATGGTGTTAGGGTCAATTCTGACCCAGTTATAATATAGGATTTTAGGACACTAATAAGTGCCAAAACTGAAATCATAAACACTCTCTCTGCTTAGTAACACTGACAGCCAATCACCTCTCAACCCTGTGAGCTGTATTTAGGGAGGGGCCTATCTCTTTTCCTGCTTGTCTGCTTCTCTAAATAAAGTGAAGAAACATAGGACAAATACATTTCAGAGTTGCTGACTTTATTTTACCATTTTTTAAATTTGAAAATGAGAGGTATGCTATCAAAAGAATGGTCTCAGGGGTCACACCAAAAATATTAAAACTAATCTTTTCAAGGATAAAGAAGCCTAACAAGGTAACCAAGAGGTAAGAAACAAATTTGATGATAAATAATTATTCAGAGGGTATTTTATGGCTGATTTAAAACACGGGTCAAAAACGACCCTAAAAATCATGGATAGTAATGGAATTCTAGCATAAGAGGAGGGTTAAAAAGCCGCTTTTAGACAAGATAACTGCATGTGGTAACCAATAGCCTGAAATTTTTTTGGTCAAAATGACTCTATTTTGGTTTTCAAGTGTCTAAAAAGCCTTTTTTAGTCAAAATAACTGCATTTGATCACCAATGGTCGGAAAAAAAAATTTAGTCAAAATGACTGTATTTTTGTCTTTTAGAGTCTTAAAACGCTCGTTTTTAGACAAGATAACTGTATTTGGTCACCAATGGCCTGAAAAAAAGTTTTTTGGTCAAAATGACTCTATTTTTGTTTCCAAGTGTCTAAAAAGCATTTGTTAGTCAAGATAACTGCATTTGGTCACCAAAGGTCTGAAAATTGTTTTATAGTCAAAATGACTGTATTTTCGTCTTTTAGAGTCTTAAAAAGCCGGTTTTAGACAAGATAATTGCATTTAGTAACCAATGGCCTGAAACATTTCTTTGGGTCAAATTGACTCAATTGTGGTCTCCAAGTGTCTAAAAAGCCTTTTTCAGTCATATTAACTGCATTTGGTCACCAAAGGTCTGAAAATTTTTTTAGTCAATATGTCTGTATTTTCGTCTTTTAGAATCTTAAAACACCAGTTTTAGACAAGATAACTACATTTAGTAAACCAATGGCCTGAAAAACATTTTTAGTCAAAATGACTGTATTTTCGTCTTTTAGAGTCTTAAAACGCCTGTTTTAGACAAGATAACTGCATTTGGTCTCCAATGGCCTGAAAAAATGTTTTTGGTCAAAATGACTCTATTTTGGTCTCCATGTGTCCAAAAAGCCTTTTTTAGTCAAAATAACTGCATTTGGTCACCAAAGGTCTGAAAACCTTTTTAGTCAAAATGACTGTATTTTCGTCTTTTAGCCCCGGTTCATACTTATGCGAGTGTGGGAAGGCTGCGAATCCACAGCCTGTTCCCGCATTGCACACGCACCCCCGGCAGTTCACACTGCCATATGCGATACGCTAGGGGTGTCAATGTAATGTTAACGACACCCCCAGTTTGATCGCATATCGCAGTGCGATCGTGCAGTTCGCACAGGATCGGATCGCACAAGTGTGAACTGCTGTGCGATCTGATCCTGATGCGGCTGCCAAAAAGGGTCCCTGTGCATGTTTGGTGCGGCTGTGGTGTGAATTTAGCCATACAAACTGTATGGCTAAACTCACACCGCAGAGCCGATCGCATGTAATGTCGGAGCAGTGCGCCCCCCGCACACGCACAAGTGTGAACCGGGGCTTAGAGTTTTAAAAGGCTGCTTTTAGACAAGATATCTGCATTTGGTAAACCAATGGCCTGAAAAAATGTTTTTGGTCAAAATGGCTCTATTTTGGTCTCTAAGTGTCTAAAAAGCCTTTTTTAGTCAAACTAACTGCATTTTGTCACCAACGGTCTGAAATTTTTTTGTCAAAATGACTGTATTTTCATCTTTTAGAGTCTTAAAAAGCCTCTTTTAGCCACTTGCCGACCGCCGCACGACTATCTACGTCGGCGGTCAGCCCCTCACAGGCAAACTAACGTAGGGCTACGTTGCTTGCTTGTGAGGGTCTAGGGAGCGAGCGCGCGCCCCCCGGGGCGCGCTCCCGCTCCCGCGTGGTCACGGACCCCCCCGCGCGTGTGACCAGCGGACCCGATGTCCGCCGGTCACTCGGCGATCGGCGGGGGAGAGGGAGAATGTCAGGCAGCTTGTGTAAACAAACTGCCTGTCATTCTCTTCGCTGCAAAGACACTGATAAAACGGATCTGGTATGTAGATCCGTTGATCAGTGTCTTTACAGCTAGAGCCACAGCCAATCACAGTAGAAACCACGCCCCTAGGGACACACACAGCCCCTCCCTTCCAAATAAAGTTAACCCCTTCACTACCAGTGTATTTTTACAGTAACAGTGCATATATATAGCACTGATTACTGTAGAAATGTCACTGGTAACCCCAAAAGTGTCAAAAATGTCAGTCAAGGGTCCGATCTGTCCGCCGCAATGTCGCAGTACCGCAAAAAAAATCGCAGATCGCCGCCATTACGCGTTAAAAAAAAAAACAACAAAAATGACAAAAATCTTTCCCTTTGTTAGTAAACGCGATAACTTTTGCGCAAACCAATCAAAATACGCTTTTTGCGATTTTTTTTTACCAAACATAGGTAGCATAAAATAAATTGGCGGAAAATTTTTAAAAATTTTGATTTTTACATTTTTTTTGGGGGGAATTTCATATAAAAAAATGTGAAAAATATTGCTATTTTTGCAAAATTGACGCTCTTTTTTTGTTTATAGCGCGTGATCAAAAAATCGCACAGGTGATCAAATACCACCAAAAGAAAGCTCTGTTTGTGGGAAAAAAAGGACGTCAAATTCGTTTAGGTACAGCGTCGCACGACCGCGCAATTGTGCGTTAAATTCACGCAGTGCCGAATCGCAAAATACCCCCTGGTCGGAATGGGGGTAAAATCTTCCGGGGCTTAAGTGGTTAGACAAGATATCTGCATGTGGTAACCAATAGCCTGAAAAACAAAATTTTGGGTCAAAATGACTCTATTTTAGTTTTCAAGTGTGTAAAAAGCCTTTTTGTAGTCAAAATAACTGCATTTAGGTCTGAAAAAACTGTAGTCAAAATGACTGTATTTTGACTTTTAGAGTCTTAAAACGATTGTTTTAGACAAGATAACTGCATTTGGTCTCCAATGGCCTGAACAATTTTTTTTGGTCAAAATGACTCTATTTTGGTCTCCAAGTGTATAAAAAGCCTTTTTTAGTCAAAATAAATGCATTTGGTCACCAAAGGTCTGAAAAAAATTAGTCAAAATGACTGTATTTTTGTCTTTTAGTTCCCTAAAAAGCCGGTTTTAGACAAGATTTGTCTAAAACCGGCCATTTGGGCTCCAATGGCCTAAAAAATCTTTTGTTTAAAATGACTCTATTTTGGTCTCCAAGTGTCTAAAAAGCCTTTTTAGTCAAAATAACTGCATTTGGTCACCAAAGGCCTGACAAAATTTTTTAGTCAAAATGACTGTATTTTTGTCTTTTAGAGCCCTAAAAAGCCTGTTTTAGACAAGATAACTGCATTTGGGCTCCAATGGCCTGAAACTTATTTTTGGTCAAAATGACTCTATTTTGGTCTCCAAGAGTCTAAAAAGCCTTTTTTTAGTCGAAATAGCAGCATTTGGTCACCAAAGGTCTGAAAGAAAAATTTAGTCACAGTGACTGTATTTTTGTCTTTTAGAGCCTTAAAAAGTCGGTTTTAGACAAGATTTGATTAAAACCGGCCTTTTGGGCTCCAATGGCCTGAAAACATTTTTTTGGTCAAAATGACCCGATTTTTGCCTCCAAGTGTCTAAAAAGCCTTTTTTAATCTAAATAACTGCATTTGGTCACCAAAGGTCTGAAAAATAAATTTAGTCCAAATAACTATATTTTAGTCTTTTAGAGCCTTAAAAAGCCGGTTTTAGACAAGATTTGTCTAAAACCGGCCATTTGGCTCCAATGGCCTGAAAAAAATGTTTTGGTCAAAATGACTTTATTTTGGTCCCAAGTGTCTAAAAAGCCTTTTTTTTAGTCAATATAACTGTATTTGGTCACCAAAGGTCTGAAAATTATTTTTTAGTCAAAATGACTGTATTTTTGTCTTTTAGAGCCTTAAAAAGCCGGTTTTAGAAAAGATTTGTCTAAAACCGGCCATTTGGGCTCCAATGGCCTGAAAACAATTTTCCGGTCAAAATGACTCTATTTTGATCTCCAAGTGTCTAAAAAGCCTTTTTGAGTCAAAATAACTGCATTTGGTCGCCAAAAGTCTGATAAAAAATTTAGTCAAAATGAATGTTTTTGTCTTTTAGAGCTTTAAAAGCCGGTTTTAGACAAGATTTGTCTAAAACCGGCCATTTGGTCTCCAATGGCCTGAAATTTTATTTGGTCAAAATGACTCTATTTTGGTCTCCAAGTGTTTAAAACGCCTTTTTTAGTCAAAATAACTGCATTCGGTCTCCAAAGGTCTGAAATTTTTTTTAGTCCAAATGACTATATTTTTTGTCTTCTAGAGCCTTAAAAAGCTGGTTTTAGACAATATTTTAGACATTTGGCTCCAATGGTCTGAAAACATTTTTTTGGTCAAAATGACTGTATTTTGTTCTCCAAGTGTCTAAAAAGCCTTTTTAAGTCAAAATAACTGCATTTGGTCACCAAAGGACTGATAAAAAAAATTGTCAAAATGACTGTATATTTGTCTTTTAGAGCCTTAAAAAGCCGGTTTTAGACAAGATTTGTCTAAAACCGGCAATTTGGGCCCCAATGGCCTGAAAAAATGTTTTGGTCAAAATGACTCTATTTTGGTCTCCAGGTATCTAAAAAGCCTTTTTTGGTCCAAATAACTGCATTTGGTCACCAATGGTCTGACAAACTTTTTTTAGTCAAAATGACTGTATTTTTGTCTTTTAGAGTCTTAAAATGCCGGTTTTAGAAAAGATAACTGCATTTGGTCTCCAATGGTCTGAATTTTTTTTGTCAAAATGAATGTATTTAGTATGCTGAGGCTGAAGGTACCATTAGGCATTCACAGGATACAGAAAAAGGCGTCGGCCATAAAAGTCCCCAAAAATTAGCCTGACAGCTAAGAACGTAGTATTTGGTGGCTGAAGGTATATTAGGCATTCACAAGGGAAAATAATAAAGTGTCGGCCTGTAAAGGCCCAAAAAATTAGCCCATATGGGTTTAACTAAGAACAAAGTATTCTGTGGCTGAAGGTAAGTGTCAGGTATACCCATGTGGGCCAATTTCTGGGGCCTTTTACGGCCGACACTTACTTCTGTATCCTGTGAATGCCTAATGTACTTTTAGCCACAGAATACTACGTTCTTAGCAGTCAGGTAAACCCATGTGAGCTAATTTTTGGGGCCTATAGAGGCCGACACTTACTTCTGTATCCTGTGAATGCCTAATGTACTTCCATCCTTTAAATACTACTTTCTTTGCTGGCTATGTGAGCTAACTTTTGGGGCCTCTACAGGCCGAAACTTACTTCTGTATACCGTGAATGCCTAATGTACCTCCAGGCATCAAATACACTACGTTCTTTGCTGTCAGTTAAAACGATGTGAGCTAATTTTTGGGGTCTATACAGGCCGACACTTCTGTCTACTGTGAATGCCAGCCATCAAATACACAACATTCTTTGCTGTCAGTTAAACCCATGTGAGCTAATTTTTTGGGCCTATACAGGCTGACACTTACTTCTGTATCCTGTGAATGACCAATGTACCTTCAGCTTCAGAATACTACGTTCTTAGGTGTCAGTTAAACCTATGTGGGCTAATTTTTGGGGACTATACAGGCCGACACTTACTTCAGTATCCTGTGAATGCCTAATGTACCTTCAGCCTCCAAATACTACATACTTAGCTGTCAGGTAAACCCATGTGAGCTGATTTTTGGGGCCTATACATGCCGACACTTACTTCTGTATACTGTGTGAATGCCTAATGTACCTCTAGCCATCAAATACTACGTTCTTTGCTGTCAGTTAAACCCATGTCAGATAATATTTGGGGCCTATACAGGCCGACACTTACTTTTGTATACTGTGTGAATGCCTAATGTACCTCCAGCCACCAAATACTACGTTCTTAGTTTTCAGGTAAACTGATGTGGGCTAATTTTTTTTTTTATGCACACACACACATATATATATATAAAATTATATAATTATATTATTGATTCAATTATAATTCATGCGTTATATATTATATATATATATATTATATATTAAATAATAAAATAATATTATTGTTTCGATTATAATTCACGTGTTTGTGTTTCAAATTTATCACATCTGGGATGTCTACTAGAGTCTTGTTTTGGTCAGGTTTAAGTCAGTAATTACTAAGAATTGTAGGCCTATAATACATAACGCCAAATTTCCATGAAAACAATTCTACCGCTTTTGGTATGTAATTCCTGACATAATCATACCGCCAGGGAGGTTAAATCCATGTGGGCTAATTTTGGGGGCCTATACAGGCCGACACTTACTTCTGTACCCTGTGAATGCCTAATATACCTTCATTCACCAAATACTACATTCTTAGCTGTTAGGTAAACTCATGTGTGCTAATTTTTGGGGCCTTTATGGCCAACACTTCTGTATCCTGTGAATGCCTAATGTACCTTCAGCCACAGAATACTACCTTCTTAGCTGTCAGGTAAAAACATGTGGGCTAATTTTTGGAGCCTTTTACGGCCGACACTTACTTCTGTATCTTGTGAATGAAAAATTTTTTTAGTCAAAATGACTGTATTTTTGTATTTTAGAGTCTTAAAAAGCCAGTTTTAGACAAGATAACTGCATTTTGCTCTCCAATGGCCTGAAATTTTTTTTGGTCAAAATGACTCTATTTTTATCTCCAAGTGTCTAAAAAGCCTTTTTTAGTCAAAATAACTGAATTTGGTCACCAAAGGTCTGAAAAAATGTTTTAGTCAAAATGACTGTATTTAATTTAATAAAATGGTATTATTGATTAGATTATAATTCATGAGTTATAATATATATATATATATATATATATATATATATATAGTTGTATATATATATATGTGTGTGTCTGTGTGGGTGTATATATATATATATATATACATACATGTATATGTGTGTATATATATATATAGATATATGTGTGTGTGTGTGTGTGTGTGTGTATATATATATACACACATATATATATATATATATATATATATATATACATACATATACTTATACATACTTCCATATGTATATATATATAATATAAATGTTATGTGTGTGTTTGTGTTTTGTGCAACGTTCAATGTTTGAATTTCCCTCCCAGTTCCGCTCCCATGCAGCATTGCTGCTGCAGGGAACGGAATTAGGAAGTCATCACACCGACGGAGGACGGATGAGCGGCGGGGATCTCAGACGGGTGGCGATCTCAGCAATGGGAGATCATCGCTGGATCGCCAGGAGAAGGTAAGAGACCGCTGTGCGCTCTGCCCATCCACCCCCTGACTTAGGTATACCGATCCTAGCACAGAAAATCCACCCCGAGTCACGCTCGGGGTTACCGCTAGGAGTGTTAAAAGGCCGGTTTTAGACAAGATAACTGCATTTGGTTGGCCTGAAAAAAGTTTTTGGGGTCAAAATGACTCTATTTTGGTCTCCAAGTGTCTAAAAAGCCTTTTTCAGTCATATTAACTGCATTTGGTCACCAAAGGTCTGAACATTTTTTTAGTCAATATGTCTGTATTTTCGTCTTTTAGAATCTTAAAACACCAGTTTTAGACAAGATAACTGCATTTGGTCTCCAATGGTCTGGAAAAATGTTTATGGTCAAAATGGCTCTATTTTGGTCTCCGAGTGTTTAAAAAGCCTTTGTTACTCAAAATAACTGCATTTGGTCACCAAAGGTCTGAAATTTTTTTTAGTCAAAATGACTGTATTTTCGTCTTTTAGAGTCTTAAAAAGCCGGTTTTAGACAAGATAATTGCATTTCGTAACCAATGGCCTAAAAATAGTTTTTTTGGTCAAAATTACTCTATTTTGGTCTCCAAGTGTCTAAAAAGCCTTTTCTAGTCAAAATAACTGCATTTGGTCACCAAAGGTCTGACATTTTTTTTGTCAAAATGACTGTATTTTCGTCTTTTATAGTTTTAAAAAGCGGGTTTTGGACAAGATAATTGCATTTGGTAACCAATGGCCTTAAACATTTTTTTTGACTCAATTTTGGTCTCCAAGTGTCTAAAAAGACTTTTTTAGTTAAAATAACTGAATTTGGTCGCCGAAGGTCTGAAAATATTTTTTTAGTCAAAATGACTCTATTTTCGTCTTTTAGAGTCTTAAAACAAGATACTGCATTTGGTAAACCAATGGCCTGAAAACTTTTTTTGGTCAAAATTACTCTATTTTGGTCTCCAATAGAGTTGAGCGGACACCTGGATGTCCGTGTTCGGCGGGTTCGGCCGAACTTGAAAAAAAAGTCCGGGTCCGTGTCTCGGACTTTTTCCGAACTTTACCCGGACACCGAACCCCATTGAAGTCAATGGGGACCCGAACTTTCAGGCACTAAAATGGCTCTAAAACACCAATGGAAACGGCTAGAGTGCTGCAAATGGCAGCAAAACGTAGTTAAGAGCATGGCAAGTGCTCTGCAAACAAATGTGGATAGGGAAATAACTTAAAACAACAAAAAAAACATAAAAATAAAACAATTTTCTTCATCTGTGAAGGACGAGGCCCATATGGAGTAGGATGGAGGTTGAGGTGGTGGTGTAGGTGGAAGCGGCGGTGGAGGGGGACGAGGTAGCCAACACTGCTTTTTTTCAGTCATTTTAAATTAGGGCACACCCCAAAAGAGTGAGAAAGATCAAAAATATAACAATGGCTGGGTAAGGTCTATTCTGCACAAGGTACGGAAACGTCCTGTGGGATCCATGCCTGGTTCATTTTAATGAACGTGAGCTTGTCCACATTGTCTCTGGACAGGCGGCTGCGCTTGTCTATGATAACGCCCCCAACCGTGCTAAATACACGTTCAGATAATACAATGGCTGCAGGGCACGCCAGCACCTCCAAGGCGTAAAGGGCAAGCTCAGGCCATGTGCCCAATTTGGAGACCTAGAAGTTGAAGGGTTCTTCTGAGGTGCTGGCGGTGCCCTAGCTGCATTGGCGACCTCTTCCTCCTCCTCCTCCCCCTCTGCCTTGGCCTTGTGCTTCCACTGTGGCCCCGCTGTCAAGTGGGAATGCCAGCAGCACGCGTCTACCAGCGTGCACTTGTACTTGCGCATCTTGCGATCACGCTCCAGTGAGTGAATTAAGGATGGTACGTTGTCCTTGTAACGGGGATCCAGCAGCATGGCCACCCAGTAATCAGCACAAGTTAGAATGTGGGCAACTCGGCGGTCATTGTGGAGACACTGCAGCATGTAATCGCTCATGTGTGCCAGGCTGCCAATAGGCAACGAAAGGCTGTCCTCTGTGGGAGGTGTATCGTCTGTGTCTTCTGTATCCCCCCCAGCCACGCACCAGCGATGGCCATGAGCTGGCCTGGGTGCCACACTGCTGTGAACATGGTTCCATCTCCTCCTCCATCTCCTCCTCCATCTCCTCCTCCTCATCCTCCAGAACTGTGCCCCTGCTGGACAATTGTGTACCTGGCGTTTGTGGGTGCAGGAACCCACCCTCGGAGCCACTTGTGAATGACTGCCCTAAAAGCCATGGAAATGATCCCTCTTCCTCCTCCTCCTCCTGTGCCACATCCTCTTCCATCATCGCCCGATGCGTTTTTTCAAGAAGGCATAGAAGTGGGATAGTTAAGCTGACAATGACGTCATCGGCACTGGCCATGTTTATGGAGTACTCAAAACAGCGCAACAAATCACACAGGTCTCGCATGGAGGCCTAGTTATTGGTGGAGAAGTGGTGCTGTTCCGCAGCGCGACTCACGCGTGCGTGCTGCAGCTGAAACTCCACTATGGCCAGCTGCTGCTTGCACAGTCTTTCCAGCATGTGCAGGTGGAGTTCCACCTTGTGGACACATCACATATGAGGCGGTGAGCGGGAAGGCCGAAGTTACGCTGCAGCGTTGACAGGCGAGCAGCAGTAGGGTGAGAACGCCGAAAGTGCGCACAGACGGCCTGCACTTTCTGCAGCAGCTCTGACATATCGGGGTAATTTTGAAGGAACCTCTGCACCACCAAATTCAGCACATGCGCCGGGCAAGGGATGTGCATCAAACCGGCTAGGCCCTGAGCTGCTATGAGATTTCGCCCGTTATCGCACACCACTAGTGTTGAACGAACACGGACTGTATTATTCGGGTTCGTACCGAATAATTGGATTTTTGTTACCCGAGCACGGACCCGAAAACTTTACTGTATGTTCGGGTTTAAAATCCGGGTTCGGTCATTTTATTTCCTGTTTTGTATGTAATGGCGCGCTTTTAATGGCGGGCTTTCAACAGCCAATCAACAAGCGTTTAACTGGTGTGCCTTAAGCCATCCCAGCCATGCCTACTAATGTATTAGTAGCTGTGATTGGCCATCTGAAGCATGTGACCATGTCTTTATAAGTTCCAGAGACCCAGCGCACTGCGTCATTCTGCTGTAATATAAGGAGAGAGCACACATCATACGTGCTGGCTGCTGATTAGGGACAGACAGTGAAAAATTGTATTGTGTCCGAAAAGAATGCAGGGACAGGTCGGAGTGTAGGCAGGGAAAGTTATTTGAGCATTTTAGGGACAGGCTGGAGAGATTAGGCAGGGACAGTCTACATCGATTTTGCTGTGTGGGGGGTGGTGCAGTGAACAATCTTTTTGAGCATTTTAGGGATAGGCTGGAGAGATTAGGCAGGGACAGTCTACATTGATTTTGCTGTGTGGCGGGTGGTGCAGTGAACGATCTTTTTGAGTATTTTAGGGACAGGCTGAAGAGATTAGGCAGGGACAGTCTACATCGATTTTGCTGTGTGGGGGGTGGTGCAGTGAACAATCTTTTTGCCCTCACTTGAGTCCACTGAGGAGGAGGAGGAGGAGGAGGGAGAAAATAATCTATTTTTATCAGTCTGTTGTGTGCAGCGTTGAGCTATATTTCACTACAGATTGCTGTTCTAATCTGCTATTAAAAATGTATTTAAAGGGGATTATTTTTCCCTTCATAGCCTGCTTGCTGCTGAGCTGACCGTGACATAAGACACTGCTGTGTTCACATGTGCTATTGAGTGATTTTCAATTTTATACACTTTTTTAACCCTTTTGGGTTAAAAAAATTAAATTGTGCATAGTCTGTACTAATCTGCTATTTAAAAATTACAAACTTAAAGGGGAATTTTTTTTTCCCTTCATAGCCTGCTGCAGAGCTGACAGTGACATAAAACATAAGACACTGCTGTGCTCACATGTGCTATTGAAAAATCACCAATTTTATATCATATTTTCTATTCCGCTATTTAATCTACGTGTACGTGTGAGATACACACTCCGAATTTTTGGGGCGCATCTTCCACCGCCGAGGATTGCAGGGTGCTTCAGTTTGCCTCCTGTTCTGAACTCCTCCTACTCCTCATCCTGCCTTTAGGGTACAAAAAATTGTAATCAGGGCCTAGTCTGGGTTTGTACGTGTCAGATACACCTTTTGATATCATATTTTCTATTCCGCTATTCAATCTACACCCTTTGGGGTAAAAATAATTAAATTGCAGCATAGTCTGTATCGGTACGTGTGAGATACACCTTCCAAATTTTTGGGGCGCATCTTCCACCGCCGAGTATTGCAGGGTGCTTCAGTTTGCCTCCTGCCTGTTCCGAACTCCTCCTACTCATCATCCTGCCTTTAGGGTACAAAAAATTGTAATCGGGGCCTAGTCTGGGTTTGTACGTGTCAGATACACCTTTTGATATCATATTTTCTATTCCGCTATTCAATCTACACCCTTTGTGGTAAAAATAATTAAATTGCGGCACAGTCTGTATCTGTACGTGTGAGATACACCTTTTCAATTTTTTGGGCGCATCTTACACCGCAGAGGATTGCAGGGTGCTTCAGTTTGCCTCCTGCCTGTGCCAAACTCCTCCTACTCCTCATCCTCATCCTGCCTTTAGGGTACAAAAAATTGTAATCGGGGCCTAGTCTGGGTTTGTACGTGTGAGATACACTTTTTTATATCATATTTTCGATTCCGCTATTCAATCTACTCCCTTTGGGTTAAAAAGAATTAAATTGCGGCACAGTCTGTATCGGTACGTGTTAGATACACCTTCCAAAATTTTGGGGCGCATCTTCCACCGCCGAGGATTGCAGGGTGCTTCAGTTTGCCTCCTTTTCCGAACTCCTCCTACTCCTCATCCTGCCTTTAGGGTACAAAAAATTGTAATCGGGGCCTAGTCTGGGTTTGTACGTGTGAGATACACCTTTTTATATCATATTTTCTATTCCGCTCTTCAATCTACACCCTTTGGGGTAAAAATAATTAAATTGTGGCATAGTCTGTATCGGTACGTGTGAGATAAACCTTTCCAATTTTTTGGGCACATCTTACACCGCCGAGGATTGCAGGGTGCTTCAGTTTGCCTCCTGCCTGTTCCGAACTCCTCCTACTCCTCATCCTCATCCTGCCTTTAGGGTACAAAAATTGTAACCGGGGCCTAGTCTGGGTTTGTACGTGTGAGATACACTTGTTTATATCATATTTTCTATTCCGCTATTCAATCTACACCGTTTGGGCTAAAAAGAATTAAATTGCGGCATAGTCTGTATCGGTACGTGTGAGATACACCTGTCCAGATGTTTAGAAATAATAGACTGCTGTACAACCCCCTTCCTTAGGATATATTAAAGGCTGTCAATCATTATCCAAAGAAAGGAGGGGGGTTCAATTTTAACTCTGTCTGAAGCACATATAAGGACTGCAGACACTATGCAAACCAGACAGGTTATAGAAGCTCACAGAAAGTATGTCGATATAACCTGACTCCTCGTATACGAGAAATTAATGAATTCTTCTTTGGATCAGCTTGTGGTCTAACGGTAATTTCCCTTACAGTATTACCAGGCGGTCCCCCATCCAGGTACTAACCAAGCCCGACCCTGCTCAGCTTCTGAGATCAGACGAGATCAGGTGCGTTCAGGGTGAAGCTGCCGTAGGCGATCACAACTGCCACCCTCGACCCCTTTGAACATGGCCATGGCAAGATGGCACCACAGGAGAAACAAAAAGAAAGCCAATGAATAAAGGAAAAGCCAAAAGCCTACAGCACCTGGTATTCCCAGGCTGTAGCGGAATGGACACTGAGAGTGTGGCTTGTGTTGAAAGAATGACCATAATATTACTGAACAGTGTCCCTGAGGAAATATATAAAGATATATTGCAGATTGCTAGAATATGGCAGCAGTGTTTCATAGACCCCTGCTAGTGGGGGAGGGGGGGTTTGTTATTGTGAATACCTGCATTTCATTGTCCTATTGTTCCTGTCTGCCTTGCAAACATTTTATGGGATGTGTGTTTGTGTGGAATGACTCGAAGAGGGAGGGGGTTTTGGCAGAGTGTAGATCTCTTGTGCTTTCAATAAACAAGGCATTCTGAGTTGTCTCCCAGCTTATGTGTCGTCTAGTTCTTAGCAGGGTAGGATTGTACAATGCTACCTGGATTGTTGCAAGCTGTACCTGCCTAGTTGGATTATTACCTGTTTCCCTGTCTACCAGCTGAGCCAATGGAGATTAAACTATTCCTCTGCTACACAGGTGGTCTCCCATCCAGGTACTAACCAGGCCTGACCCTGCTTAGCTTCCAAGATCAGACGAGATCGGGCACGTTCAGGGTGATGTGGCCATAGACGATCACCAATGCCACCCTCGACCCCTTTGAACTTGGTGGAACTTGGTGGAACTTGGCCATGGTGATCGCCTGCGGCCACATCACCCTGAACGCGCCCGATCTTGTCTGATCTCAGAAGCTAAGCAGGGTTGGGCCTGGTTAGTACCTGAATGGCAGACCGCCTGGGAATACCAGGTGCTGTAGGCTTTTGGCTTTTCCTTTATTCGTTGGCTTTCTTTTTGTTTCTCCTGAGGTGCCATCTTGCCATGGCCAAGTTCAAAGGGGTTGAGGGTTGCAGTGGTGATCGCCTACGGCCACATCTCCCTGAATGCGCCCGATCTCGACTGATCTCGGAAGCTAAGCAGGGTCAGGCCTCATTAGTACCTGGATGGGAGACCAGCTGGGAATACCAGGTGCTGTAGGCTTTGGCTTTTCCTTTATTCGTTGGCTTTTTTTGGTCAAAATGACTCTATATTTTGGTCTCCAAGTGTCTAAAAAGCCTTTGTTAGTAAAAACTGCATTTGGTCACCAAAGGTCTGAATATTATTTTTAGTCAAAATGACTGTATTTTAGTCTTTAAGAGTCTTAAAAAGCCGCTTTTAGACAAGATAACTGCATTTGGTAGCTGTATTTTGACTAAAAAAAGTCTTATTAGACACTTGGAGACCAAAATAGAGTCATTTTGACCGAAAGAAATATTTTCACGCCATTGGAGCCCAAATTAAGTTATCTTGTCTAAAACCGGCTTTTTAAGGCTCTAAAAGACAAAAATACAGTCATTTCGACTACATTTTGACTCTATTTTGGTCTCCAAGTGTCATTTCTCCAAGTGTCATTTTGACAAAAACATTTTTCTGACCTTTGGTGACCAAATGCAGTTATTTTGACTAAAAAAGCCTTTTTAAACACTTGGAGACCAAAATAGTGTCATTTTGACCAAAAAAATGTTTTCAGGCCATTGGAGCCCAAAAGCAGTTATCTGGTCTAAAACCGGCTTTTTATGGCTCTAAAAGACAAAAATACAGTCATTTCGACTACATTTTGACTCTATTTTGGTCTCCAAGTGTCTAAAAAGCCTTTTTAGTCAAAATAACTGCATTTGGTCGACAAAGGTCTGAACAAAAAATGTTGTCAAAATTACTGTATTTTTGTCTTTTAGAGCCTTAAAACGCTGGTTTTAGACAAGATAACTTTATTTGGGCTTTTTTTGTCAAAATGACTGTATTTTTGTCTTTTAGGGTCTTAAAAAGCTGGTTTTAGACAAGATTACTGCATTTGGGCTGAAAATTTTTTTTGGTCAAAATGACTCAAATTTGGTCTCCAAGTGTCTAAAAAGGCTTTTTTAGTCAAAATATCTGCATTTGGTCACCAAAGGTCTGAAAACATTTTTTAGTCAAAATGACTGTATTTTTGTCTTTTAGATCCTTAAAAAGCCGGTTTTAGACAAGATGTGTGTAAAATCGGCCATTTGGGCTCCAATGGCCTGAAAAACTTTTTTTGGTCAAAATGACTCTAATTTGGTCTCCAAGTGTGTAAAAAGCCTATTTTAGTCAAAATAACTGCATTTGGTCACCAAAGGTCTGAAAAAAATGTAGTCAAAATAACTGTATTTTTGTCTTTTAGAGCCTTAAAAAGCCGGGTTTTGACAAGATTTGTCTACACCGGCCATTTGGGCTCCAATGGTCTGAAATTTGTTTTGGGTCAAAATGACTCTATTTTGGTCTCCAAGTGTCTAAAAAGCCCCTTTTAGTCAAAATAACTGCATTTGGTCACCAAAAAATAGTCATTTGGACTAAATTGTCTCTTCAGACCTTTGGTGACCAAATGCAGTTATTTTGACCTAAAAAGGCTTTTTAGACACTTGGAGACCAAAATAGAGTAATTTTGACCAAAATATTTTTTCAGGCCATTGGAGCCCAAATGGCCCGTTTTAGACAAATCTTGTCTAAAATCAGCTTTTTAAGGCTCTAAAAGACAAAAATACAGTCATTTTGACTACATTTTTTAGACCTTTGGTGACCAAATGCAGTTATTTTGACTAAAAAAGGCCTTTTAGACACTTGGAGACCAAAAATTTAGTCATTTTGACCAAAAATTTTTTTCAGGCCACTGGAGCCCAAATGGCCGGTTTTAGACAATTGTCTAAAACCGGCTTTTTAAGGCTCTAAAAGACAAAAATACAGTCATTTTGACTAAATATAATTTCAGACCTTTGGTGATCAACTGCAGTTATTTTGACTAAAAAAAGGCTTTTAGACACTTGGAGACCAAAATAGAGTAATTTTGACTGAAAAACTTTTTTCAGGCCATTGGAGCCCAAATGGCCAGTTTTAGACAAATCTTGTCTAAAACCGGCTTTTAAGACTCTAAAAGACAAAAATACAGTCATTTTGACTAAATTTTTTTATCAGACCTTTGGTGACCAAATGCAGTTATTTTGACTAGAGTTCAGCGGACACCTGGATGTCCGTGTTCGGCGGGTTCGGCCGAACTTGAAAAAAAGTCCGGCTCCATGTCCCGGACTTTTTCCCGAACTTTACCCGGACACCGAACCCCATTGAAGTCAAAGGGGACCCAAACTTTCAGGCACTAAAATGGCTCTAAAACACCAATGGAAAGGGCTAGAGTGCTGCAAATGGCAGCAAAACGTAGTTAAGAGCATGGCAAGTGCTCTGCAAACAAATGTGGATATGTGAATGTGAATAACTTAAAACAACAAAAAAACAGAAAAATAAAACAATTTTCTTCATCTGTGAAGGATGAGGCCATATGGAGTAGGAGGGAGGTTGAGGTGGTGGTGGATGTGGCGGTGTAGGTGGAAGCGGCGGTGGAGGGGGACGAGGTAGCCAACACTGCTTTTTTTCAGTCATTTTAAATTAGGGTATACCCCAAAAGAGTGAGAAAGATCAAAAATATAACAATGGCTGGGTAAGGTCGTTATCCATCTCTATTCTGCACAAGGTACGGAAAAGTCCTGTGGGATCCATGCCTGGTTCATTTTAATGAACGTGAGCTTGTCCACATAGTCTCTGGACAGGCGCCTGCGCTTGTCTGTGATAACGCCTCCAGCCATGCTTAATACACGTTCAGATAATACACTGGCTGCAGGGCACGCCAGCACCTCCAAGGCGTAAAGGGCAAGCTCAGGCCATGTGCCCAATTTGGAGACCCAGAAGTTGAAGGGGTCATTCACTACATGTAGGCGTGTGCACACATACTGCTCCACCATGTTGGTGAAATGCTGCCTCCTGCTAAGACGTTCCATATTGTAATGTTCCGGTACCTTTGGTACCCTAAATTACTTTTTTCACAAGTGTATGCGCCCCACCATTCTCTTTTGGAAAGGTGCGCATACACCTTTAAGACTGAAGCTGTCATCACTCAGCGCCGGACTAGATGGCTATTTAAAGCGCCGGTTCTCACTCACATGTGTTCGTTCAAACACCCTTACCTGGATGCTAACTTGGCTTGAAGCTTTCGTGCTTGCAAGCATACCTCGCTGACGGAGCCTCGCTGCGTTGATCCCTGCATCCCGCTTCCGGATCATCCGCTCCTCCTGAACCAACCTTCGGCTGTATTGCTATTAGTGCTAAGTACCCCGCAGGGGAACCCTCTATAAACTTATACTAAGCTTACACTATCTAGCTCTGCATAGTAAAGACTATTTATCACATCTGCATATCTAGATTGCTAGCTCTTAAGACTACTGCTACTTATTCCTCCACTGGGTTGATCACTCTTGTATGTCCACCTGCTACTCTGTCATCTGCTACCATACATGATTGCTAAACCTACCTGCATCCATCTGCTACTGTCTTACCTTCAAGTGTCTGTCACCTACCACCTCCACTCAACCTGTCTCTTAAATCTTCATCACTGTGTTACTACATACATAAAGTCACTCTAGGAACCAGCTTGTTGAGTGTGTGTATTTACTAGCTGAATTAAGACCTTCCACACATGATGAGTCATTGAGGTTGGGAATGGTATCTCAGCATCTCTCTTACATGACTACTGAAGTGGAATATTTCTGCAGCTGAAAATCCACACCATACATGAAACGCAGGAGCGTTACAGATTGAACGAACCTACAAATGGATTCAGCAGAAATAACCACTCAGGTGACACAATGAAAACAGCAAGTAACTGCGTTAATACACGCACTTGCTGAATTAAAAGAAGACAATCAGGCTCTGTCGCAGCAGGTAATTAGACTGACACAACTTACCTCTGCTCAGTCCCTTGAACCCAAGATAAATCCCCCTATGGTATTTACAGGCGATCGCAAAAAATTTCACGAATTTAAAAACGCATGTGAGTTACTTTTTTTGCTAAAACCTCGTACCTACCTTACTGATCACATTAAGGTTTGTACTATTATTTCTTACCTAACAGGCGATCCTCGAGCCTGGGCAGACTCTCTTTTTGAGAAAAACGACCAGCTTCTCAACTCCTATGCCTTGTTCCTAGCAGAACTCACTAGCCTATATGATGACCCCAATAGGCAGAGTACTGCCGATCTTCAATTAAGATCCTTGAAACAAGGAAGGAGGCCTGTAGAAGACTTTGTCGCGGAATTCAAGAGATGGACCCTTGATTCAGAATGGAATGATGCATCTCTGAAAACCCAATTTAGGCTTGGCCTATCAGAAGCCGTTAAGGACGAGCTCGCCCGAGCGGATCTACCAAAAACCCTGGATGCATTAATACAACTCAGTATTACCATAG